>NW_024404409.1:0-300000 GCF_905171775.1 Rana temporaria | reverse complement strand
ATAAGAAGTCCTTCAGAAGACCGCCTCAACTTCTACAAAGCAGTAACTACACGATATCACAAGGAAATTTTCAAAGCCAAGAAACTTCACTTTTCCACGGTGATTAACAGCGCAATGAATCGCCCACGTGAACTCTTCAGGATGGTCACCCAGACCATGAATCCGGGATGTCTTGAAGTCCCCACTTCAGACACCCAAGAGTTCTGCAATGAACTATCGGATTTCTTCATCAACAAAATTGAAAAAATTCGGGTAAGTATTCGGCAAAACAATACTCCACTCAGCCCCCTCTTCAATCAAAACACCGACGGAACGCCTCTACAATCAACTAAGTTCACTTTGGAACCCATCTCCATTGATACCACAAAAAAATTCATTGGTGCGCTGCGCAACAGCACAGCACCCAATGACATCATTCCCACCAAGCTACTGAAGGAATGTGCCGACATCCTGGCGCCTCCGATCACACAGCTTATAAATCAGTCATTTAAGGAAGGCATAGTGCCTTCCCTGCTGAAAGAGGGCACAATCCTGCCGATCTTGAAAAAACCTAATTTGGATCCTATGGACCCAACTCACCGCCGTCCCATAACAGGTCTAAATGCTCTGTCCAAGATAATGGAGAAAGTGGTGGTAAATCAGCTGCAACAGCATCTGGATACCCACAACCTACTCGATCCATTTCAATCCGGGTTCCGTCCCGGACACGGGACAGAAACGGCCTTACTGAAAATATGGGATGATGCGCTCGAGGCCGCAGACGAAGGAGAATCGTGTCTCCTGGTTCTGCTGGACCTAAGCGCAGCCTTTGACACAGTAGACCATAAATTGCTACTGAGACGACTAACAGAAGTCGCCGGAGTCTCAGAAGATGCCTTACCATGGTTCTCCTCTTTTCTCGGAAACCGTTCACAAACAGTGAAACTGGGATCTTTCACGTCAGAAAAACGCGCGGTGCCATGTGGGGTCCCCCAAGGATCCCCCCTATCACCGGTGCTGTTTAATATCTATCTTCGTCCTCTCTTTGATATTATCAGTAGCCAAGAACTACTCTATCACTCGTATGCAGACGACACGCAGTTGTACTTTCGCATCTGCCAAAAAAAGGATCATCATCTCAGATTAGAGAAATGTCTCTCTTCAATAGAAAACTGGATGACTAAGAGTTATCTCAAACTCAATAGCGCTAAAACAGAACTCTTTATGTTCAATGCCAGTCGGAAGAGACAACCGACAACTAACTGGACACCTTCGCCCATCCTGGGTCAGACCATCTCCCCTAGCTCCAAAGTCAAAAGTCTAGGAGTCACGTTTGACACCTTCATGACAATGGACGCACAAATAGGGTCAGTAGTCAGCGGGACGCACCATTTGATGCGCCTTCTACGCAGACTTATTCCATTTATTCCCAAAGAAGACATAGCAGTCGTGGTGGGAACAATCGTGAATTCCAGACTGGACTATGCAAATGCCCTTTACCTCGGGCTCCCCAAGTACCAAATCGCTCGTCTTCAAGTCGTACAGAATACGGCCGCTAGACTTGTGACTGGGAAAAAATCTTGGGAATCAATCTCACCTTCGCTGAGATCCCTTCACTGGTTGCCAGTGAAAGACAGAATTGCATTCAAAGCACTCTGCCTGACACATAAGTGCATCCATGGGAAGGCTCCTCGATATCTTTGCGACAAGATCAAAACGCACTATTGCAACCGCATTCTGCGATCCACCGACCAAAATCTGGTCAAGGTTCCTAAAACCAAATACAAGTCCAAAGGAGAAAGAAGGTTTGCTTTCCAGGGCCCCAGGCTTTGGAATGCTTTGCCAACCAGCATTCGGTTGGAGCAAAACCACCTGTCTTTCAGAAGGCAGATCAAAACCCTGCTTTTCTGAAAGGCATGAGACACTAACAACTAGCGCCCAGAAGCGATTCAGTTCGCATGTGCCGCGCTATATAAATTTTTCATTCATTCATTCATTTGGTTATCGGTTCACTGTGGTCAGTCGGTTTGGTTGTCTCCAGTATGTCAGCTGGAGGCCGATTTCAGGTACTGCAGTGCATTGTGATGATTGGATGGCAATTCTGGGGGGTTTCCTGCAAAGACCACTATCTGACTGGCGGGTGGGGGTGTAACAGATGTTTTATACAGTTGTGTTTCATTGGATGTGAGTTATTGATAAAGGGGCCGCTACGGATAATATTCTACTCCAGAATGGTGTGGTCTCCATTAATGGAGAAATGGAAAGGGGAGGAGTTGGGTTGGCCGGGTAAAGCAGGTGGGTGTTCAGATCATCTGTTATACAATAGTCATGTGCCGGGACCACACTGGTCTGGAAGAGAATTGACAAAGCATTTCAGAGGTTCTAACCCCTTATCTCTCTGCCATAAGCTAAAAAACAAGAGAATTGCATTTGGGTTCAAAACGTGATCTATTAGGTAGATTCAAAGAGATTGGACTAACTTTAGGACGGCCTAGCCTAGCCTGTTTAGGCTACACCGCCGTAAATTAGCTAGGCTAGTAGTGATTTTCAAGCTACTTACCTGCTAATCTACGGCGGCGTAGCCTCAAACGAGCGGGCGTAAGGGCGCCTAATTCAAATGACTGGGAGGGGGCGTGTATCATGGTAATGAGGCTTGACCTCACGTTTTTGACATTTTTTTACACTGCGCATGCGCCGGCCGACTACATTTCCCAGTGCGCATTGCGGCTAAGTACGCCGTACTGGCCTATTGATTTCGATGTGGACGTAAACGACGTAAATCCCGATTCGCGGACGACTTACGCAAACAACGTAAAAATTTCGAATGTCGGGGCGGGAACGGCGGCCATACTTAACATTACTAGTCCACTAGAGCATAGCTCTAACTTTAGGCGGCCTATCTCTTACGGAAACTACGTAATTCGACTGCAGGGGCCTCGCAATGGAAGCGGCACCTAGCGGTCAGCCAAAATATTGCAATCTAAGATAGGACGGCGCAAGCCCTGTTAGAGAATACACTTAGGCCTAGTACACACGAGAGTATTTATCCGCGGATACGGTCCAGCGGACCGTTTCCGCGGATAAATCCTCTCGAGGATTTCAGCGGATTTGGATCCGGTGGAGTGTACTCACCATAGGATCGAAATCCACGCCGAAATCCCCTCACGATGACGTGTCGCGCCGTCGCCGCGATGATCGCGACGCTGTCATATAAGGAATTCCATGCATGCGTCGAATCATTACGACGCATGCGGGGGATCCCTTCGGACGGATTGATCCGGTGAGTCTGTACAGACCAGCGGATCAATCCGTTGGGATCGATTCAAGCGGATAGATTTGTAGACATGTCTACAAATTTTTATCTGCTGGAATCGTGAAATTCCCGCGGATAAATATCTGCAGGAATGTACACACCATAGAATCTATCCGCTGAAACCGATCCGCTGAGATTTTTCAGCGGATGGATTCTATGGTGTGTACGGGGCCTTAAACTTAGGTCGGTGCAGATTCAGAGTTAGGTCGGCTTATCTGTAGAGGCCTAACTCTTTGTGAATCTACCTATAGGAGCGGATGTGTTTTTATCATTCCTCCAGGTCCCGAGTTGTAAAGTCTTCCACAACTTGCAGAACCCGACTCTTTCTTCTAAATCTTCAAGCACCAAATTGTTTATAAAGTCTTCCAAGATCTGACCTGTTCTTCATTGGGAGTTGCAGCCTTTTTACTGTTTATTAAAAGCCGTCAGCTACAAAAAGTGTATCCACGGTCCAGCGACGCGACTGCCGGAGCTACGCTCCTTTCCCCTCCCCCCCTGTCCGGCCGGCGTCTTCAGTGTGGTCACCTGGCCATGACAGCATTCGGCTTCACGGCCGGGCACTCAAGGCGCATGCGCGAGCGGCGCTGCGCACTGTGATTGGTCAGGGAGGGGCCGCTGTAGGCGATATGACGTATCGCCTAGGCGGTCCCTGGGTGAAAGGAAGTCCCACTCCTCCTGAAGCCCCCACTCCCCCCCCAAAAAAATTACATGCCAAATGTGGCATGTAAGGGGCAAGGAGTGGATTAAGCGGAAGTTCCACTTTTGGGTGGAACTCCGCTTTAAAGGTCTTCCAGGACCTGACTCCTTCTTTTATATTCCCAACTTATTCAGGACCTGACACCTTCTTAAGGGTCTTCCAGGACCTGATTCCATGGAATACCTTTTCTTTTAGGACCTGACTAATTCTTATAAGTGTAGCGGGCAGCTATTCTCTTTGCTGGCCCTGCTTTAAATTTAGATGATTAGTTACCTCTGACCTACTTTGTTTTCAGATTTGGATCTCTGTTCCAGCCGTGGCTGTGCTGCAGGTGACCACTATCAGTTCCATCTCGGCTGCTGGGCTAGTGAGAGAGGCCTATCCAGGGGGAGCAATGCCCGCTCTGGCTAGAGTGGCGACGAAAGCTGAGTTGCTGGAAGCAGGAGTGTTTCCGGACAGAAGTTGTGCACCTGAACCTGTTACCCTTCCACCTCTTCCACCACTACTTTTATTCTTTTACCAAGTTCAGCAAATAAATCAAAGAAAAAAGTCTAATGCCGTGGACACACGATCATTTTTCGGCATTAAAAAAAACGAAGTTTTCCCAACTTCATCATTAAAACGGTGTTGCCTACACACCATCGTTTTAAAAAAATGCTGTAGCAAAGCGCGGTGACGTACAACACGTACGACGGCACTATAAAGGGGAGGTTCCATGCGGATGGCGCCACCCTTGGGGCTGCTTTAGCTGATTCCGTGTTAGTAAAAGACGATTTGCGCTTTTCTGTCTGTTACAGCGTGATGAATGTGCGATCTCCATTATGAACGCTAGTTTTACCAGAACGAGCGCTCCCGTCTCATAACTTGCTTCTGAGCATGCACTGGTTTTTAACATCGTTTTAGCCCACACACGACCATTTTTTACAACCCGAAAAACGACATAGTTTAAAACGCAGCATGTTCGAAAAAAAATTGTCGTTTTTCAGAACCCGAAAAATCATGTGAAGCCCACACACCATCGTTTTTTTCATGCCGAAAAATTATCGTGTGTACGCGGCATTAGGTGTGGACATTGAACTTTTTTTCTCAACTCTCATCTGATACCCTAGACGGCGAGGAAATAGAGGTAACATGCCGCCTAAAAATGATCCAGCAGCTCCTCCGGGGGTAGTGTTACACGTGGGGGCTCGTCTGGGGGTAGTGCTACACGTGGGGGCTCGTCCGGGGGTAGTGCTACATGTGGGAGCTCGTCCGGGGGTAGTGCTATATGTGGGGGCTCCCCCGGGGGGTAGTGCTACATGTGGGGGCTCGTCCGGGGGTAGTGCTACATGTGGGGGCTCGTCCGGGGGTAGTGCTACACGTGGGGGCTCGTCCGGGGGTAATGCTACACGTGGGGGCTCCTCCGGGGGTAGTGCTACACGTGGGGGCTCCTCCGGGGGTAGTGCTACACGTGGGGGCTCGTCGGGGGGTAGTGCTACACGTAGGGGCTTGTCCGGGGGTAGTGCTACACGTGGGGGCTCGTCCGGGGGTAGTGCTACACGTGGGGGCTCGTCCAGGGGTAGTGCTACACATGGGGGCTCGTCCGGGGGTAGTGCTACACGTGGGAGCTCATCTGGGGGTAGTGCTACACGTGGGGGCTCATCCGGGGGTAGTGCTACACTCGTAATAATCATGATTGTTAAAGTGGAACTCTAGAAGAAAACCTTTCTTCTATATATAACCTCTGTTGGGTTTCACTTACTGTCTGTGTCCCCGATAAATGGATTCCTCCTTTCTCTATGTCCCGTGTCACAGTTGTCACCAGAACAGGCAATGAGAAGCCATCTTCCAATGAGGACCCTGTGCTGGTGACACCGGTAAAGAGGGACTTTCCTCTCACATCAGGGACATTTCCAATCACTTCTCATCACTTGGGGACACAAATAATAGGAAAAACCCGATGGAGCCACAACTCTTCTACACTCCATCCTACAATCCGCGTTGTTGGGTTATCAGCCTCCTTCTGTGGTTTTATGGTAATGAAATGTAAAGTGAATAAATGTTCCCAGAAAAACCAAAGCTGCAGTAAGAAGACCTGAAAAGAGGGGAAGAGCCAGGCGGGGTGTTGAGTCGCTCTTCATGCACCGTACCTTGTACTGGTCTCTTCGCACTCCCAGGCCGGTTTGGAAGAGGACAGACGCCAGGAAGAGAGCGGGTTGGTACCCCAGGCAGCCGGCTTGTAGGAGAAGCGGCATAGACTTCCGGATCAGCGACAGACCATCGGGAGCCAAGACTCTTCTCAGGTACATCCTGTGCAGCGCTCGTCCAAAGAGCTCACCCCGGAACTTCCTGTCACCTGAATAAAAGACGAAACTCGATAATAAGTTGTGCAAAGAGCCATCCAATCTGTGCAGTTTCACTACCAAGTTCTGATTGGTTGTTGGATAAATTAGACTGTATATGGCAAAGCTCCACAAAAAAATCCTTCTCTAGGAGCCGACACTACAAGATGCCCACCAGGATACTCTATTGGCCCTTGTGCCCCCCCTGATATCATTTCATGTTACTGGAGATTTACTTTTCTCAACTTCATGGCTAAGCTCCACTATTTACTATCCCCATCCAACCATGTACCCTTAGGGCCCATTCACGCCATCCAACCATGTACCCTTAGGGCCCATTCACGCCATCCAACCATGTACCCTTAGGGCCCATTCACGCCATCCAACCATGTACCCTTAGGGCCCATTCACGCCATCCAACCATGTACCCTTAGGGCCCATTCACGCCATCCAACCATGTACCCTTAGGGCCCATTCACGCCATCCAACCATGTACCCTTAGGGCCCATTAACGCCATCCAACCATGTACCCTTAGGGCCCATTCACGCCATCCAACCATGTACTCTTAGGACCCATTCACGCCATCCAACCATGTACCCTTAGGGCCCATTCACGCCATCCAACCGTGTACCCTTAGGGCCCATTCACGCCATCCAACCATGTACCCTTAGGGCCCATTCACGCCATCCAACCATGTACCCTTAGGGCCCATTAATGCCATCCAACCATGTACCCTTAGGGCCCATTCAGGCCATCCAAACATGTACCCTTAGGGCCCGTTCGCCCCATCCAATGATATACCCTTCAGCCCATTCACCCCATCCAACCATGTACCCTTAGGGCGCATTCACTCCATCCAACCATGTACCCTTAAAGGGGTTGTAAACACAGGTGTTGTGTCACCTTAATGCATCCTATGCATTAAGGTGAGAAAACATCTGACAATTACCGGCCCCCCTCAGCCCTCGAAAGCCCTGTGTCGAGAATGAGCTGGATTTTTGCCAGGGATCTCGGCTCTTCATTGGATAGATTGATAGCAGCGCAGCCATTGGCTCCCACTGCTGTCAATAAAATCCAATGATGCGGACGCTGGGGGCGGCATTCAGCGGCTATGGATGCCGAATGCTGGACACAGGAGCGCACCCGCAAGGTAACCCCCTTGGTAAAAAGCTTCCCAGGGGGGGTTATCTTCTGCGGGGAGGAGCCGCTGGGGGACCCCAGAAGACGATGTTCGGGGCCACTCTGTGCAAAGCGAGCTGCACATTGGAGGTAAGTATAATCCAACCATGTACCCTTAGGGCCGGTTCACCCCATCCAATGATGTACCCATAGGATCCATTCACCCCATCCAATGATGTACCCTTAGGGCCCTTCCACGCCATCCAACCATGTACCCTTAGGGCCTGTTCACCCCATCCAATGATGCACCCTTAGGACCCATTCACCCCATCCAATGATGTACCCTTAGGGCCCGTTTACCCCATTCAATGATGTACCCTTAGGGCCCTTCCACGCCATCCAACCATGTACCCTTAGGGCCTGTTCACCCCAACCAATGATCTACCCTTAGGACCTGGTCACCCCATTCAATGATGTACCCTTAGAGCCCGTTCACCCCAACCAATGATGTACCCTTAGAGCCCATTCACCCCATCCAATGATGTACCCTTAGGACCCGATTACCCCATCCAATTATGTACCCTTAGGGCCCATCCACCCCATCCAATGATGTACCCTTAGGACCCGTTCACCCCATCCAACCATGTACCCTTAGGGCCTGTTCACGTCATCCAACCATGTACCCTTAGGGCCTGTTCACCCCATCCAATGATGTACCCTTAGGACCTGTTCACCTCATCCAATAATGTACCCTTAGGACCTGTTCACCCTATCCAATGATGTACCCTTAGGACCTGTTCACCTCATCCAATAATGTACCCTTAGGGCCCGTTCAGCCCATCCAATGATATACCTGTAACGGACCTATGAACTATTCTGCCTACAGAGGACTGCATGACTGGTTACTGAGCTCAAAGGGTTAATTGAAGAGGGACTTTTTCACTGCTAAATGCTAATTGACGCTCTGTTGTGTATTACCAGTTAACAGCCTCTTGCCAGGTGTATGCTAACGTGATGATCTGTGAGTGTGTATTGTTCTAAAGGTTAATTGAATTCTATTGAGAAAGGAATGTGCCCGGCCAGGTCATGTTAAGTAGATCTCGGTGCCGGAACGTCTAGAGACTGATTGATTCAAGGAGATCATTGTGTTTGAGTTCTGGTAATGAAGAAATGTTTATAATTAGCTCAAAGAAGGTGATTGAAGCTTCCCCACGGTGTGATGTGTGGGTGGGGACAGTTTGATTGTTCATGTGCCTTGAATACTGTATAAAATATCAGAGTGAACCATTAAAAATCAGTCCTGCTTGACTCTGCAAATGTAGCCCGTCTCGTTTCTTGGAAGGGCATTCGATGGGATATACCGGCGGTACCTGCATATTAGATATGTGCATTCCCGTTCGTACGAATGTTATTTTCGTACGAAAATGTTCATTTTCGTACCCGCAGAATAATGTGTACATACAAAAAAATTTAAGCACCAAAATACGAAAACAACGGGATTACGAATGAGTCGCATAACGCATAACGATAACCGCAAATACGAACGAACGATCCGACGAAAATACGACAAAACGAAAACGGCAAAAAGAACGAATATGACATCTATAACAAAAGACTTGCTTTCTGTATTTTGTTTGAATCCTTGTTCTGTTCGTATTTTGATTTTCAGTCGTATGTTCATATGACATCTAACAAAAGATTTTCATTCTGTATTTTGTTTGATTCCTTTTTCTGTTTGTATGTTCATATGACATCTTATAACAAAAGATTTGTATTCTGTATTCTGAATTCCTTTTTTCTGTTCGTAATTTGGTTTCAAAATACAGAATGCAAATCTTTTGTTATAAGATGTCATTTTCTTTTTTGTGAATGGGCAGTGAGTGTAGTTAGTTAGTGAAGCAGCTTCTCTTTTGTGCTGAGTAGTACAGGAAAGCCAAATAAACTTTTCTGTGGATTTTCGTCTGAAGGGAGATCAGTTGGCCAGACTTTTAAACCTGGAACCCAAAAATGGTTTTCTGATGGAGTTTAAAAACGAACGAACGTTCGGTAAAACGATCGTTTTTATGTTTGTTGTTAAAAAAGTCTGACCAAGTGTATGGGGCTTAACAATAGTTAATATGGATGAGCCGCGTGTTGAAAGTGCCGCGAATCCCGCGATATATTTACGAAAGTACAAAATGATGAAAATTATTGTCTAACAAGTAACGAACATGAATTAAACAGAATAACGAACCATCCCGCATGTACGAAAATAAAACGGTAACCAAAATACGAAACGATTGGAATACGAAAAAATCGCGTCGTACGAAAAACGAACGGGAACGAACAGGAAAACGGGCGTCTTACAAAAAACGAACGGGAACGAACCTACAGAACGATACGAAACAGAACAAAAAAAAACGAAAAAAAATTCTGTGCACATGTCTACTGCATATCGCAGCTTGCCAGGGAAAGGGACTTCTCCAACGGCTGAGACCCTCTCACTAGCCCGGGTAGCCGTTACAATACCCTTCAGCCCATTCCCCCCATCCAACCATGTACCCTTAGGACCTGTTCACCCCATCCAATGATGTACCCTTAGGACCTGTTCACCCCATCCAATGATGTACCCTTAAGACCCATTCACCCCATCCAATGATGTACCCTTAGGACCCATTTACCTCATCCAACGATGTACCCTTAGGGCCTGTTCATCCCATCCAATGATGTACCCTTAGGACCTGTTCACGCCATCCAATGATGTATCCTTAGGACCTGTTCACCCCATCCAATGATGTACCCTTAGGACCCATTCACCCCATCCAATGATGTACCCTTAGGACCCGTTTACCCCATCCAATGATGTACCCTTAGGACCCATTCACCCCATCCAATGATGTACCCTTAGGACCCGTTTACCTCATCCAACGATGTACCCTTAGGGCCTGTTCATCCCATCCAATGATGTACCCTTAGGGCCCGTTCACCCCATCCAATGATGTATCTTTAGGGCCCGTTCACCCCATCCAACCATGTACCCTTAGGATACGTTCACCCCATCCAATGATGTACCTTTAGGGCCCGTTCACCCCATCCAATGATGTACCTTTAGGGCCCGTTCACCACATCAAATGATGTACCCTCAGGGTCTGTTCACCCCATCCAATGATGTACCTTTAGGGCCCGTTCACCACATCAAATGATGTACCCTCAGGGTCTGTTCACCCCATCCAATGATGTACCCTAAGGACCTGTTCACCCCATCCAATGATGTACCCTTAGGGCCCATTCACCCCATCCAATGATATACCCTTAGGACCCGTTCACCCCATCCAATGATATACCCTTAGGACCCGTTCACCCCATCCAATGATGTACCCCTAGGAACCGTTCACCCTATCGTGCTGCAGTAACCAGTGTGTTGGCGCAATGCATGGTAACCTGTGCACCACATTATGCCTTTGCGATTGGCTAATGCAGAGTGACGGTGTAAATGGGAACTTACTTCTCTCTTATTTCCTGTCAGAGGTTTACAACCTCTATAAGCTACTGAGGTCTGTAAACAATGGGAATTTTAGGAAAAGCTGTAAGAAAACGGCAAAAGGCGGCATTGAAAATACAAATTCATCCAGAATGAAAATACAAAATTCATCCAGAATATTTCCTATTATCCCAAGGAATATCGAGTGCCGACCATATTAAATCCTCTAAAATATTCCACATGGCCTATGACAGAAGTGTAATATTGTAGTCACACGTCGGGAAGGCGCACTTACCTCCCTGAGTGGCTCTTTTCCTCAGCAGTTTTGTGATAAGTGCCCTGTGGAGGGGAGGGGGTCCTTCCCTCTCTGTACATTGTGGAAAGGTATTTTCCGGCAGGAAACGAGTCAAAAGATCACTATAGGGGTCTCCGCATTCTCCTGGAACCATGTGACCGAGAAACAGACAAAGAAACCAATCAGAAGTAAGAAAAAACAAAGTAACAGTTTGGGGAAGTGGTGGACCTGACATCAGACATATTATTCACATTGAATGCTCTGAATTCCAGGAAGTCATTACTGCTCAGAACGATCACAGTGTGTGTGACGGGGGTCACTTTGGGTGGGGGGTTTGTGGGACTCAGCTTACCTTGGAGAGCTCTGGAGGCTCCTTGTCCAGCTTCCCCGACCCTCTTATGTGTCGATCCCCCTGTGTCTCTAATAGGAGTCCAGGGTGACTGAGAACCCCAGTCTGATCGGTGCTAGTCAGACCCAATGCTGTATACATTGTATATATTGGCCCAGATTCTTAAAGGGCTTACGACGGCGCAACGCCATGTACGCCGTCATAAGTTCTAATCTGGGCCGTCGTATCTATGCGACTGATTCTTAGAATCAGTTACGCATAGATACCCATTAGATCCGACAGGCATAAGGCTCTTACGCTGTCGGATCTTAAATGCAATTTTTTTTTTGTCTGCTAGGTGTCGCCTCCGTCGTTTTCCCCGTTGAGTATGCAAATTAGCTAGATACGCGAATTCCCGAACGTACGCGCGGCCGACGCAGTGAAGTTACGACGTTTAAGTTAGGTTTTTCCGATGTAAAGTTGCCCCTGCTATATGAGGGGCAACCAATGTTAAGTATGGCCGTCGTTCCCGCGTCGAAATTTATAAATTTACGTAGTTTGCGTAAGTCGTCAATTTACGTTGTAACCAATGACGTCCTTGCGACGTCATTTGGAGCAATGCACCCTGGGATATTTTTCGGACGGCGCATGCGCAGTACGTTCGGCGCGGGAACACGCTTAATTTAAATGTTACACACCCCTACCCGCCTAATTTGAATTAGGCGGGCTTGCGCCGGGTGATTTATGCTACGCCGCCGCAACTTTACATGCAAGTGCTTTGTGAATAAAGCACTTGTCTGTAAAACTTGCGGCGGCGTAACGTAAATGAGATACGTTACGCTCGCCGACATTTACGCCATTCTACGAGAATCTGGCCATTGTGTGTTGACTGTTGTGTACTATTTGCTGTGATGGTTTGGGGTGTGACTGTATTCTATTGTCTATTGTGGTGTCTGCCTCAACTATTATGGGATGTGTAAGTGTCTTGCTGTGAGGAAAGGGGGGGGGATTCCTCCAGCAGACCCCCTGCTAAGACTGTTTACTGATGAGAAGTATGAACACACCTGACCTGCATCACCTATGTCATTGGACAGTTTAACCCGCCCTGTTTCCCAAGGGTGGGGGGAGTGTTTTGAAGTGAGATATCTGTTAACATGTGCTTGAATAAACATTCATTCCTTTTTGACCTTCAACACAGAGCCTCGTCTCGTATTTGGGGGAGAATTATTTGTATGGGGGTCTTATTCACCTGGTTGGAGTGTCTGGTTGCTGCCTTGTGTTCGGGAATGGAATATCCTAAACGACTTTAACCCTTTTATACTCGGGGTGTCGTTATATTGGTGGCAAGCAGCGGGATGATTCCCACAGCCAGAAAGACAGCTACAAGAGGACACAGGACAATGGAGGCACAGTATGAATGGCTAAAGCTCTCTACCCTCAAGGACTCTCAAGGAGAACCGGGGCCGACTGGCCAATAACCGTAAGAAGAGGGACATTATCGCAGAACTAGTCTAAATGGATGGAGCCGAAAGACCCAACATAACCGAAAGGCCCAGTGTAACAGACAGGACACCCGAAGTGGGAAGTTTTGATCGGGCTGTTAACATAAGACTGGCACATTATTGTCCTAACCCTCCACCGGAGATCATAGACCTGGTTATAGCGGCTGTGAATGCAAAATGGCTACAGCAAAGAGGTGCAGCAGCAGCAGAAGTCACCAACTGAAAGGAGAGGTACAGATACCAGCCGCCATGGAAGAGGAATTCGGAAGGAGGTTAGAGATGCGGATACAGCACAGAGGACCAGTATCAGAGGAGGCCCCGCTGGGATGGTCGGATTCGATTCAGGACCAGGGTAAGGTCCTCCCCTCCATCCATGTAAGGTACTGGTCGCAGTATGACGTACGAATGCTGTTATTGGGGGAACAACCGAAGCAGGAGTGGACAGAGTTAAGCAGGCTGATCCGGGCAGAGATGCGGTTGGACAACAGCTACAGAGTCCTCCGGTGGTATGTAGCCCAAGAGTGCCCGTGGTCAGTGGATGACAGCCCCATGGAAGGCTTTGACTATGATGGCCTGGGATTGTTGTATTGGAGGCTGTCCAGGGACCCTGACTTTGGGAGTGATCGGGAGTGGCGTTTGGAGGACATAATGGAACACAGAGAGGAAAAATTTAATGTCTCGGAAGGGCACTGGTTACAGGAAGATTTGGAGTTTCTGGCCGTCCAGGAATGGGAGCTGGAGATCACCTACAGACAGCTGCTAGACTCTGCTTAGCAGCAGCAGGGTGGGGCTCCCTTTGCCTGGGACTATGAGGAAATACCAGTTGACAACTCTGAAATCCTGGCTGAAGAATCAGCAGTGGAATCTCCGTCCCCAAACCTGAAGTGCGGACAACAGGGCAGAGCCCTGCTAACCTCTGCCCAGCATCTACAGTGGCTTCGGCCTTCTTAAGAGAAGAGGTAGTCGGCCTTTCTCCCACAACACTGACAGGGACATGGGATTTACTGCCAACAGCATCTATGGAGTTACAACAAACTTCTCCAGCTGAAGCGCTGGCAACCGAACAAAAGGTCCAAGACCTCTGTCCCACACTTTTAGCAATTCTAGAGACTGGGGATTTAATAGACGTTTCTGTAGAGGAGGAACCACCTAGCAAACCCCAGGCAGAAGTGCTGGCAACAGGGCAGAGTGATACCAACCTGTGTCCAGCACCGGCAACAACTTCAGAGTTCCAGGGAGCCGGGGCAGTCGACCTCCCTCAACAATAGTTACCTGGAGTGGATGATGTGGGGTCCTCAGCTGAAGTGCTAACAGGGCAGAATTCTACTTGCCCCTACACACAACTGCAGCTTGAGCTGATATCGGGGGATGGGACTGCGGTCTCCATTCACAGCCACCTAGCAGAAGAGCTGGCAATGGAGCAGAGTTCTGCTGGCCTCTGCCCTCAACTAACAGAAGAGGGTGTTCCTGTGGTAGTGAATGGGACTTCGGTCTTCACTGACACCAACCCAGCTGAAGTGCTGGCAACAGGGAAGAGTGCTACCAACCTCTGCCCACTACTGACAACAACTACAGAGTTATGGGGAGCCGGGGCAGTCGGCCTCTCTCCCAAACAGAGAGCTGGAGCAGATGATGTAGGGAAGCTCCTACACCCAGCAGAACTGGTGGCAACGGAGCAGAGTACTGCTGGCCTCTGCCCTCCACTAACAGAAGAGGGGGTTCCTGTGGTAGTGGATGGGACTTCGGTCTTCACTGACACAACCCTAGAAAATGGTGCGGCACTGAGACAGGAGGATGTCAGCCTTGCTCTCCAAGCACCGGGGGATTTTCACCTACAAGTGGATGAGACTTCAGTCCCCACTTGTATACCCCAGGGATGGGGGGCAGTTGGCCCAGATCCCCAACAGCATGATGAACTGAGCCCAGTCACCCTGTCTTCTCTCCAGCAGCTAAAAGGACTCCAGGGGGAAGGGCCACTCCAGGCCTCTCCCCAGTGGCGGGTATGTTCTCTGAGAGAGGCAGAGGTTGGCGGGGTGAGTAATGATCTGTTTGGGACAATTTATTTGGGGTACTGTGTGGGTACCAGCATTGGGGGGCTGGAACTACTCACTAACTTCAGAGTCAACCGGTCTGGGGTTCCCTCCTGTGTTAGTCTCCCACCGAAAGAGGAGATTTGTGACGGGGGTCACTTTGGGTGGGGGGTTTGTGGAACTCAGCTTACCCTGGAGATTCTGGAGGCTCCTTGTCCAGCTTCCCCGACCCTCTTATGTGTAGATCCCCCTGTGTCTCTAATAGGGGTACAGGGGGGCCGAAAACCCCACTATGATCTGTGCTAGTCAGACCCAATGTTGTATATATTGTGTGTTGTCTCATGCTGTTGTGTACTCTTTGCTGGGATGGTTTGGGGTGTGACTGTATTCTATTGTCTATTGTGGCTGGCCGCCTCAACTATTATGGGATGTGTGAGTGTGTTTGCTGTGAGGAAAGAGGGAGGGGGGATTCCTCCAGCAGCCCCCTGATAAGACTGTTTACTGATGAGATGTTAAACACACCTGACCTGTATCACCATTGTCATTGGACAGTTTAACCCGCCCTGTTTCCCAAGGGTGGGGGGAGTGTTTTGAAGTGAGATATCCGTGTAACATGTGCTTGAATAAACTGTCATTCCTGTTTGACCCTCAACACGGAGCCTCGTCTCGTACTTGGGGGAGAATTATTTGTCTGGGTTTCTTGTTTGGCTGATTGGAGGGTTCGGTAGCTGCCTTTGTGTTCGGGAATGGGATATCCTAAACGACTTTGACCCCTTTCATACTCGGGGTGTCGTTACAGTGTGGCCCCTGACCTCATCTTCATCTGTATCTCTCTCCAGAAGGACGGCACCATCTCTGTTCAGACAACATCCAGGGTCACCATCTAATTCCTGGACTGAGACACCGGCTCAGAGATGACACAATCACTGGGGGAGGGGAGGTGGGGAAATGCCTACGTTTAGGTGACATCAGATTGGCGCTTAAGCATGAATGATAAAAGGCGGGGCTTTTCTAAAAAAACCGATGCAATTGCTGTACATTGTGACATGTATGGAATGTGTTCCCAGCGTTTGTGGTGAAGGCCCTGATATCTTCCATACATCTACCTGTGGATGGGTCCCAACTTCTTCCCCAGATCTGTGACCATATGACACTGGGGGGGGGGGACAGTCTATGGTGAAGGCCCTCTGGACCATATGACACTGGGGGGGGCAGAGGACAGTCTATGGTGAAGGCCCTCTGGACCATATGACACTGGGGGGCAGATTACAGTCTATGGTGAAGGCCCTCTGGACCATATGACACTGGGGGGGGGGGGCAGAGGACAGTCTTTGGTGAAGGCCCTCTGGACCATATGACACTGGGGGGCAGATTACAGTCTATGGTGAAGGCCCTCTGGACCATATGACACTGGGGGGGGGGGGACAGTCTATGGTGAAGGCCCTCTGGACCATATGACACTGGGGGGGGGGGGCAGTCTATGGTGAAGGCCCTCTGGACCATATGACACTGGGGGGGCAGAGGACAGTCTATGGTGAAGGCCCTCTGGACCATATGACACTGGGGGCAGATTACAGTCTATGGTGAAGGCCCTCTGGACCATATCACACTGGGGGGCAGAGGACAGCCTATGGTGAAGGCCCTCTGGACCATATCACACAGGGGGAAGAGGACAGTCTGTGGTGAAGGCCCTCTGGACCATATAACACTGGGGGGGCAGAGGACAGTCTGTGGTGAAGGCCCTCTGGACCATATGACACAGGGGGGAAGAGGACAGTCTGTGGTGAAGGCCCTCTGGACCATTTGACACAGGGGGGAAGAGGACAGTCTGTGGTGAAGGCCCTCTGGACCATATGACACAGGGGAAAACAAAAAAACTGCGCTACAACACAATAAACACCAAGGCAGCAGCTATCGTGTGAAGTACACAAATAAACATAAAAAACAAAAAGCCGCGCCAATAAATGGTTAAACAAGTCCACTACTGAAGGTAGAAATAATAACAATGGAAAAGTCTATGAGCTCTTATGCAGAGGCCAAAAATGCACTAGGTAGTACAAGGACACAAGTTCCATATAATGTGGCACAATGATGTAACGATGGATGTAAATTCCTCCAACACCCAGTGACATGCATGCAGTATGTGAAATTCCTCCACCTGGAAATCAAAGCCTCTTACCAGAAGGTAAGGAATCAAAGCGGATGGCTATAACCCAGCCTCGGCCTTTAATATCTCCAGGGATCCCAGATCAGGAGTCCGCAGCGTCACATGCAATAGATCACAGTTGCTCCATTGGAGGGAGTGTATATAAAAAAGAGGACGCATATAGCGTAATACAGTACAGTAACCAAATTTATTAAAAAATAGTCTACTTACAGCAGCAATGAATAAAAAAAGCCAATGTATTTAAAAGTTGAAAAAGCCGGCCGGCAAACAGGAGCCCTTCCTCCCGAGCGTGGTGACGTCACTGACGCAGCCTCCCAGACGCGTTTCGTCACAAGACCCCCATTGATAACGTCAGCTTGTGACGAAACGCGT
Organism: Rana temporaria; assembly: GCF_905171775.1. Taxonomy (NCBI): domain Eukaryota; kingdom Metazoa; phylum Chordata; class Amphibia; order Anura; family Ranidae; genus Rana; species Rana temporaria. The sequence continues at coordinate 282,416 of NW_024404409.1, read as the reverse complement.
CTGGGAGGCTGCGTCAGTGACGTCACCACGCTCGGGAGGAAGGGCTCCTGTTTGCCGGCCGGCTTTTTCAACTTTTAAATACATTGGCTGTTTTTATTCATTGCTGCTGTAAGTAGACTATGTTTTTATAAATTTGGTTACTGTACTGTATTACGCTATATGCGTCCTCTTTTTTATATACACTCCCTCCAATGGAGCAACTGTGATCTATCGCATGTGACGCTGCGGACTCCTGATCTGGGATCCCTGGAGATATTAAAGGCCGAGGCTGGGTTATAGCCATCCGCTTTGATTCCTTACCTTCTGGTAAGAGGCTTTGATTTCCAGGTGGAGGAATTTCACATACTGCATGCATGTCACTGGGTGTTGGAGGAATTTACATCCATCGTTACATCATTGTGCCACATTATATGGAACTTGTGTCCTTGTACTACCTAGTGCATTTTTGGCCTCTGCATAAGAGCTCATAGACTTTTCCATTGTTATTATTTCTACCTTCAGTAGTGGACTTGTTTAACCATTTCTTGGCGCGGCTTTTTGTTTTTTATATTTTTTATATGACACAGGGGGGAAGAGGACAGTCTGTGGTGAAGGCCCTCTGGACCATATGACACTGGGGGGGGGGGGGGCAGAGGACAGTCTATGGTGAAGGCCCTCTGGACCATATGACACTGGGGGGGCAGAGGACAGTCTATGGTGAATGCCCTCTGGACCATATGACACTGGGGGGCAGAGGACAGTCTATGGTGAAGGCCCTCTGGACCATATGACACTGGGGGGGGGGGGCAGAGGACAGTCTATGGTGAAGGCCCTCTGGACCATATGACACTGGGGGGGCAGAGGACAGTCTATGGTGAATGCCCTCTGGACCATATGACACTGGGGGCAGAGGACAGTCTATGGTGAAGGCCCTCTGGACCATATGACACTGGGGGGCAGAGGACAGTCTATGGTGAAAGCCCTCTGGACCATATGACACTGGGGGGCAAAGGACAGTCTATGGTGAAGGCCCTCTGGACCATATGACACTGGGGGGGCAGAGTACAATCTATGGTGAAGGCCCTCTGGACCATATGACACTGGGGGGCAGAGGACAGTCTATGGTGAAGGCCCTCTGGACCATATGACACTGGGGGCAGAGGACAGTCTATGGTGAAGGCCCTCTGGACCATATAATACTGGGGGGCAGAGGACAGCCTATGGTGAAGGCCCTCTGGACCATACGATACTGGGGGGCAGAGGACAGCCTATGGTGAAGGCCCTCTGGACCATATGACACTGGGGGGCAGAGGACAGCCTGTGGTGAAGGCCCTCTGGACCATATGACACTGGGGGGCAGAGGACAGTCTATGGTGAATGCCCTCTGGACCATATGACACAGGGGGGCAGAGGACAGCCTGTGGTGAAGGCCCTCTGGACCATATGACACTGGGGGGCAGAGGACAGTCTATGGTGAAGACCCTCTGTACCATATGACACAGGGGGGAAGAGGACAGTCTGTGGTGAAGGCCCTCTGGACCATATAATACTGGGGGGCAGAGGACAGCCTATGGTGAAGGCCCTCTGGACCATACGATACTGGGGGGCAGAGGACAGCCTATGGTGAAGGCCCTCTGGACCATATGACACTGGGGGGCAGAGGACAGCCTGTGGTGAAGGCCCTCTGGACCATATGACACTGGGGGGCAGAGGACAGTCTATGGTGAATGCCCTCTGGACCATATGACACAGGGGGCAGAGGACAGCCTGCGGTGAAGGCCCTCTGGACCATATGACACTGGGGGGCAGAGGACAGTCTATGGTGAAGACCCTCTGTACCATATGACACAGGGGGGAAGAGGACAGTCTGTGGTGAAGGCCCTCTGGACCATATGACACTGGGGGGGGGGCAGAGGACAGTCTATGGTGAAGGCCCTCTGGACCATATAACACTGGGGGGGGGGGCAGAGGGCAGCCTATGGTGAAGGCCCTCTGGACCATATAACACTGGGGGGCAGAGGACAGTCTATGGTGAAGGCCCTCTGGACCATATGACACTGGGGGGCAGAGGACAGCCTATGGTGATCGCCCTCTGGACCATATAACACAGGGGGGCAGAGGACAGCCTATGGTGATCGCCCTCTGGACAATATAACACTGGGGGGGGGGCAGAGGACAGTCTATGGTGATCGCCCTCTGGACCATATGACACTGGGGGGCAGAGGACAGTCTATGGTGATCGCCCTCTGGACCATATAACACTGGGGGGGGGGGGCATAGGACAGTCTATGGTGAAGGCCCTCTGGACCATATGACACTGGGGGGCAGAGGACAGTCTATGGTGAAGGCCCTCTGGACCATATGACACTGGGGGGCAGAGGACAGTCTATGGTGAAGGCCCTCTGGACCATATAACACTGGGGGGCAGAGGACAGTCTATAGTGAAGGCCCTCTGGACCATATGACACTGGGGGGCAGAGGACAGCCTATGGTGATCGCCCTCTGGACCATATAACACAGGGGGGCAGAGGACAGTCTATGGTGAAGGCCCTCTGGACCATATGACACTGGGGGGCAGAGGACAGTCTATGGTGAAGGCCCTCTGGACCATATGACACTGGGGGGGCAGAGTACAATCTATGGTGAAGGCCCTCTGGACCATATGACACTGGGGGGCAGAGGACAGTCTATGGTGAAGGCCCTCTGGACCATATGACACTGGGGGGCAGAGGACAGTCTATGGTGAAGGCCCTCTGGACCATATAACACAGGGGGGCAGAGGACAGTCTATGGTGAAGGCCCTCTGGACCATATGACACTGGGGGGCAGAGGACAGTCTATGGTGAAGGCCCTCTGGACCATATGACACAGGGGGGCAGAGGACAGTCTATGGTGAAGGCCCTCTGGACCATATAACACAGGGGGGCAGAGGACAGTCTATGGTGAAGGCCCTCTGGACCATATGACACTGGGGGGCAGAGGACAGTCTATGGTGAAGGCCCTCTGGACCATATAACACAGGGGGGCAGAGGACAGTCTATGGTGAAGGCCCTCTGGACCATATGACACTGGGGGGCAGAGGACAGTCTATGGTGAAGGCCCTCTGGACCATATAACACTGGGGGGCAGAGGACAGCCTATGGTGAAGGCCCTCTGGACCATATGACACTGGGGGGCAGAGGACAGCCTATGGTGAAGGCCCTCTGGACCATATGACACTTGGGGGTAGAGGACAGTCTATGGTGAAGGCCCTCTGGACCATATGACACTGGGGGGCAGAGGACAGCCTATGGTGAAGGCCCTCTGGACCATATGACACTGGGGGGCAGAGGACAGCCTATGGTGAAGGCCCTCTGGACCATATGACACTGGGGGGCAGAGGACAGTCTATGGTGAAGGCCCTCTGGACCATATGACACTGGGGGGCAGAGGACAGTCTATGGTGAAGGCCCTCTGGACCATATGACACTGGGGGGCAGAGGACAGTCTATGGTGAAGGCCCTCTGGACCATATGACACTGAGGGGCAGAGGACAGTCTATGGTGATCGCCCTCTGGACCATATGACACTGGGGGGCAGAGGACAGCCTATGGTGAAGGCCCTATGGACCATATAACACTGGGGGGGGGGCAGAGGACAGTCTATGGTGAAGGCCCTCTGGACCATATGACACTGGGGGGGGGCAGAGGACAGTCTATGGTGAAGGCCCTCTGGACCATATGACACTGGGGGGGGCAGAGTACAATCTATGGTGAAGGCCCTATGGACCATATAACACTGGGGGGCAGAGGACAGCCTATGGTGAAGGCCCTATGGACCATATAACACTGGGGGGGGCAGAGGACAGTCTATGGTGATCGCCCTCTGGACCATATAACACTGGGGGGGGGCAGAGGACAGTCTATGGTGAAGTCCCTCTGGACCATATAACACTGGGGGGCAGAGGACAGACTGTGGTGAAGGCCCTCTGGACCATATGACACTGGGGGGGCAGAGGACAGTCTATGGTGAAGGCCCTCTGGACCATATGACACTGAGGGGCAGAGGACAGTCTATGGTGATCGCCCTCTGGACCATATGACACTGGGGGGCAGAGGACAGCCTATGGTGAAGGCCCTATGGACCATATAACACTGGGGGGGGGCAGAGGACAGTCTATGGTGAAGGCCCTCTGGACCATATGACACTGGGGGGGGGGGCAGAGGACAGTCTATGGTGAAGGCCCTCTGGACCATATGACACTGGGGGGGGCAGAGTACAATCTATGGTGAAGGCCCTATGGACCATATAACACTGGGGGGCAGAGGACAGCCTATGGTGAAGGCCCTATGGACCATATAACACTGGGGGGGGCAGAGGACAGTCTATGGTGATCGCCCTCTGGACCATATAACACTGGGGGGGGCAGAGGACAGTCTATGGTGAAGGCCCTCTGGACCATATAACACTGGGGGGCAGAGGACAGACTGTGGTGAAGGCCCTCTGGACCATATGACACTGGGGGGGCAGAGGACAGTCTATGGTGAAGGCCCTCTGGACCATATAACACAGGGGGGCAGAGGACAGTCTATGGTGAAGGCCCTCTGGACCATATAAAAAGAAAAAGAAAAAGAAAAAATGCAGCGCCAAAATGAATGAATTATGTGATCCACCAATCAAGGTGGTCTTGAAGTCTAGTTTCATGCCCCAGTGGACGTCTGTGAGGACGAAACCGGTCGGGATTATTGGACTCTGCACATTAGACCTGATTTCTCTGTGCTGTGCTTTCTTGCGTGAAGTTGTGGTGTTGTTTACTGGGACTCTTTTTACACGACCTATTTGTATTTTACGCTTTTGATATTTTTTGAAGTGCAATAAGTCTTGTTTTTATTTTTTGTGTTTTAAAATGAAAACTTTTTTACACCATGAGGAGGTGTTTCCTCTTTTTTTCTCTCTCCCTATAATTGGAGATTTTTGGAGCATTCCCCCCATATCATCCCATGGGAGGTTCCTGTGGCTACCCTTACCAACAGATCTTTGGATTTCATCACCTTAAAGTGCTTGTAAAGCCACTTTTTGTACTTTTACCTACAGGTGAGTCTATAACAAACCTGCACGGTTTAGGAGATATTCCCCTCGCAATGCGCCGCTGTGCATGCGCAGGGGGGATCTACGGCGAAAGGACCGGCAGCCGCCGGACCTTGCCGAGTTTTAAATCTCCCGCGCGCATGCGCGGGAGTGACGTCATCGCCTCTCCAGCCAATCACAGCACTGGAGCGGCGATACCCGGAAGACACGCCGAGGCAAGATGAAATCTTGCTCTGCGTGAACCAGGTAAGTGATACGCACCTCGTTCCGAGGTAAGTATTTCATAATGAGCTAGTATGCGGTGCATACTAGCTCTTTATGACTTTTCCCTTACAGGAGGAAATTTTTTTTTTTTTCATGCGGGTTTACAACCGCTTTAAGGAGTCATATCCACATGGGTGTCCAAGGAGGGCGTTCGGCCCATACAAGCCTTTGGGATCCACTCACCGTACGCCATCTGGTAAGCGTATTCTATATGCCGAGGAATATGCGCCTGGAGTTATGATGCGTCTCATAGATGGGAATTGGATGGGACTGGACTTTTGTCTGTATCTATTTCAGCCTAGAATTATTGGACTGATGTGATCAATCTTTTCACTTTATTTTGGTTTACCACAAATTTATTTTATTCATATAGCCAATTTATTGATATATGATCCATATATATTCCTTCTTTGGTGTTATTACACGTTCACTTGAGATTGGATCCTACAGGGTGATTTCACTACACTTCAAGACCACCTTGATTGGTGGATCACATAATTAATTCATTTTGGCGCTGCATTTTTTCTTTTTATATTTCTATCTTTTATCCATTGGTGTGCTGGCTGCTTCAACTATTATTACATTTTTCACGGTCCATTTATATACCCATCACCATCCAACATTGTAATATTTTAGCGCAATATATTTTATTTACATCTGTACCATATGACACTGGGGGGCAGAGGACAGTCTATGGTGAAGGCCCTCTGGACCATATAACACTGGGGGGCAGAGGACAGTCTATAGTGAAGGCCCTCTGGACCATATGACACTGGGGGGCAGAGGACAGCCTATGGTGATCGCCCTCTGGACCATATAACACAGGGGGGCAGAGGACAGTCTATGGTGAAGGCCCTCTGGACCATATAACACTGGGGGGGCAGAGGACAGCCTATGGTGAAGGCCCTATGGACCATATAACACTGGGGGGGGGGGGCAGAGGACAGCCTATGGTGAAGGCCCTCTGGACCATATAACACTGGGGGGGGGGGGGTCACAGATGACAACCTATGGTGAAGGCCCTCTGGACCATATAACACTGGGGGGCAGAGGACAGCCTATGGTGAATGCCCTCTGGACCATATAACACTGGGGGGCAGAGGACAGTCTATGGTGAAGGCCCTCTGGACCATATAACACTGGGGGGCAGAGGACAGCCTATGGTGAAGGCCCTCTGGACCATATGACACTGGGGGGCAGAGGACAGTCTGTGGTGAAGGCCCTCTGGACCATATAACACTGGGGGGCAGAGGACAGTCTATGGTGAAGGCCCTCTGGACCATATAACACTGGGGGGGGGGTCACAGACGACAACCTATGGTGAAGGCCCTCTGGACCATATAACACTGGGGGGCAGAGGACAGCCTATGGTGAATGCCCTCTGGACCATATAACACTGGGGGGCAGAGGACAGTCTATGGTGAAGGCCCTCTGGACCATATAACACTGGGGGGCAGAGGACAGCCTATGGTGAAGGCCCTATGGACCATATAACACTGGGGGGGGCAGAGGACAGTCTATGGTGAAGGCCCTCTGGACCATATAACACTGGGGGGCAGAGGACAGCCTATGGTGAAGGCCCTATGGACCATATAACACTGGGGGGGGCAGAGGACAGTCTATGGTGAAGGCCCTCTGGACCATATGACACTGGGGGGGGTCACAGACGACAACCTATGGTGAATCCTCTGACAACTTCCATACATCTGGATGCCAGAAATTCTGAAATTTCCATACTTGTTTCTTGTTCTGCGGCAGAGAAGTTCCGGAAACGCGTCGCACACTCATCCTGGAAGGAGGTGCACTTCAGATACCACTGCGCCAGCTCCACGCGTTCGATCATCGGAGGGGGCGGAGCCTGAGTACAGGAAGAGAGATGGGAAGTGTTTATATTCTGATATCTGACCAATCGCTGAAGGCCTGGAAACTCCTCCTAGACAAGTGTCCCCATTGGAAGATTTTCCTTCTATTCTTCTACTGGTGACAACATTTCTCAGCACTTCCTGTCTTCACCCAGACAGAGGTGACAACATTTCTCAGCACTTCCTGTCTTCACCCAGACAGAGGTGACAACATTTCTCAGCACTTCCTGTCTTCACCCAGACAGAGGTGACAACATTTCTCAGCACTTCCTGTCTTCACCCAGACAGAGGTGACAACATTTCTCAGCACTTCCTGTCTTCACCCAGACAGAGGTGACAACATTTCTCAGCACTTCCTGTCTTCACCCAGACAGAGGTTCATCTTCCCCATTGGGGACCCAGAGAGCTGACAGGGGATCTGTGAAGGACTTTTATGCAATTGCCTATATGCTTCAGTAATTCTCTCCCTAGGTCTGTGTGTTGTGTGGAGAAGACCTGTGTTTACCTTCAGAGATGTGTATTGTATCGTCAGGCTAAATGATTAGATAATTATTCTGATTGCTTCATTGTGGTAATTATCTCTTCTATATGCGGGGCCAGGCTGTCTAGATGACGTATTCTGTTACAATTAGTAATTACCTTCACTGATGTCATTATCTAAAGAAATGTGTCTTCAGGGTCGGCTCCGAAGTGTCTGCCTATAATCTGTATAGGAGCCCCAGTGTGTGAAAAGGGGGTGGAGATTTCATTGTTCTTTGATTGAGGATTAGCTTGTAAACTGTATATAACTAGGAGAATGCTGCCATTAAAGTGTCTTGTTCTAGCATTAAGCTTTGGCTCATGTGTGGATGATTCTGTGATTTTCTTTTATGGGAAGAAGGGACGGCTTGACGGGGATCTAACCCCTCACCACTCCATCCAACACTATTGCCGCGTACACACCATCAGTTTTCTCGTTGTTTTTTCTTGGAGAATCACGACGGGAAAATGTATAACTTTCTACATTTTCTCATCGCGAATCGCCGCGTTTTTTTCTCTGCAGTTTTCCCGAAAGGAGCCAAAGAGACCAAGAGAAAACCGATCGTGTGTACACGGGGAAAGGGGCCAAGCCGATCCTCGGTTTTCCCGATCGTGTGTACACAGGGAAGGGGCCTAGCCGATCCTCGGTTTTCCCGATCGTGTGTACACGGGGAAAGGGGCCAAGCCGATCCTCGGTTTTCCCGATCGTGTGTACACGGGGAAAGGGGCCAAGCCGATCCTCGGTTTTCCCGATCGTGTGTACACGGGGAAGGGGGCCAAGCCAATCCTCGGTTTTTCCGATCGTGTGTACACGGGGAAAGGGCCCAAGCCGATCCTCGGTTTTTCCGATCATGTGTACACGGGGAAAGGGCCCAAGCCGATCCTCAGTTTTTCCGATCGTGTGTACGCGGCATAAGAAGAAGTTTTTGTTGTAGATATAGACCAGTGGGGCCGGATGTGGCCCTTTGTTTGTCTTTATCTGGCCCTTGAGGGGCCCATCCTGTGTCCATAGATAACTGACACTAATGATGGGGCATTGTTTACTTTCACTGATTGGTGGACATTTTCTATATATTACCCTCTAAGGCAGGGATCCTCAAACTACGGCCCTCCAGCTGTTGCTGAACTACACCTCCCATGAGGCCTTGTAAAACTCTGACATTCCGAGAATTGGCTTGGCCCCCTTCCCCGTGTACACATGATCGGAAAAACCAAGGATTGGCTTGGCCCCCTTCCCCGTGTACACACGATCGGGAAAACCGAGGATCGGCTTGGCCCCTTTCCCCGTGTACACATGATCGGAAAAACCGAGGATTGGCTTGGCCCCTTTCCCCGTGTACACACGATCGGGAAAACCGAGGATTGGCTTGGCCCCTTTCCCCGTGTACACACGATCGGGAAAACCGAGGATTGGCTTGGCCCCTTTCCCCGTGTACACACAATCGGGAAAACCGAGGATTGGCTTGGCCCCTTTCCCCGTGTACACACGATCGGGAAAACCGAGGATCGGCTTGGCCCCCTTCCCCGTGTACACACGATCGGGAAAACCGAGGATCGGCTTGGCCCCTTTCCCCGTGTACACACGATCGGAAAAACCGAGGATCGGCTTGGCCCCTTTCCCCGTGTACACACGATCGTAAAAACCGAGGATTGGCTTGGCCCCTTTCCCCGTGTACACACGATCGGGAAAACCGAGGATCGGCTTGGCCCCTTTCCCCGTGTACACACGATCGGAAAAACCGAGGATCGGCTTGGCCCCTTTCCCCGTGTACACACGATCGTAAAAACCGAGGATTGGCTTGGCCCCTTTCCCCGTGTACACACGATCGGGAAAACCGAGGATTGGCTTGGCCCCTTTCCCCGTGTACACACGATCGGGAAAACCGAGGATCGGCTTGGCCCCTTTCCCCGTGTACACACGATCGGAAAAACCGAGGATCGGCTTGGCCCCTTTCCCCGTGTACACACGATCGTAAAAACCGAGGATTGGCTTGGCCCCTTTCCCCGTGTACACACGATCGGGAAAACCGAGGATCGGCTTGGCCCCTTTCCCCGTGTACACACGATCGGAAAAACCGAGGATCGGCTTGGCCCCTTTCCCCGTGTACACACGATCGTAAAAACCGAGGATTGGCTTGGCCCCTTTCCCCGTGTACACACGATCGGGAAAACCGAGGATTGGCTTGGCCCCTTTCCCCCGTGTACACACGATCGGGAAAACCGAGGATCGGCTTGGCCCCTTTCCCCGTGTACACACGATCGGGAAAACCGAGGATCGGCTTGGCCCCTTTCCCCGTGTACACACGATCGGGTTTATCTTGGTCTCTTTGGCTCCTTTCGGGAAAACTGCAGAGAAAAAACCGCGGCGATTCGAGATGAGAAAATGTAGAAAGTTATACATTTTCCCGTCGTGATTCTCCAAGAAAAAACGATGAGAAAACTGATGGTGTGTACGCGGCAATAGTGTTGGATGGAGTGGTGAGGGGTTAGATCCTGTGACGGTAGTAGAATGATTTGGTTCCAGTGGTGGGACAGTTGGAAGGAAGGATGGATGGAGGGATTTGGTTCTTATAGAGGGACAGTTGGAAGGAAGGATGGATGGAGGGATTTGGTTCTTATAGAGGGACAGTTGGAAGGAAGGACGGATGGAGGGATTTTGTCCCAGTAGAAGGACAGTTGGAAGGACGGATGGATGGAAGGATTTGGTTCCAGTGGAGGGACAGTTGGAAGGAGGGATGGAGGGATTTGGTCCCAGTAGAAGGACAGTTGGAAGGAAGGATGGAGGGATTTGATCCCAGTGGAGGGACAGTTGGAAGGAAGGACGGATGGATGGAGGGATATGGTTCTCATAGAGGGACAGTTGGAAGGAAGGATGGATGGAGGGATTTGGTTCCAGTGGAGGGACAGTTGGAAGGAAGGACGGATGGAGGGATTTGGTTCCAGTGGAGGGACAGTTGGAAGGAAGGACGGATGGATGGAGGGATATGGTTCTCATAGAGGGACAGTTGGAAGGAAGGATGGATGGAGGGATTTGGTTCCAGTGGAGGGACAGTTGGAAGGAAGGACGGATGGAGGGATTTGGTTCCAGTGGAGGGACAGTTGGAAGGAAGGACAGATGGATGGAGGGATATGGTTCTCATAGAGGGACAGTTGGAAGGAAGGATGGATGGAGGGATTTGGTTCCAGTGGAGGGACAGTTGGAAGGAAGGACGGATGGATGGAGGGATATGGTTCTCATAGAGGGACAGTTGGAAGGAAGGATGGATGGAGGGATTTGGTTCCAGTGGAGGGACAGTTGGAAGGAAGGACGGATGGAGGGATTTGGTTCCAGTGGAGGGACAGTTGGAAGGAAGGACGGATGGAAGGATTTGGTTCCAGTGGAGGGACAGTTGGAAGGAAGGACGGATGGATGGAGGGATATGGTTCTCATAGAGGGACAGTTGGAAGGAAGGATGGATGGAGGGATTTGGTTCCAGTGGAGGGACAGTTGGAAGGAAGGACGGATGGAGGGATTTGGTTCCAGTGGAGGGACAGTTGGAAGGAAGGAGGGATGGAGGGATTTGGTTCCAGTGGTGGGACAGTTGGAAAGATGGATGGAGGGATTTGGTTCCAGTGGAGGGACAGTTGGAAGGAAGGACGGATGGAGGGATTTGGTTCCAGTGGAGGGACAGTTGGAAGGAAGGACGGATGGAGGGATTTGGTTCCAGTGGAGGGACAGTTGGAAGGAAGGACGGATGGAGGGATTTGGTTCCAGTGGAGGGACAGTTGGAAGGAAGGACGGATGGATGGAGGGATATGGTTCTCATAGAGGGACAGTTGGAAGGAAGGATGGATGGAGGGATTTGGTTCCAGTGGAGGGACAGTTGGAAGGAAGGATGGATGGAGGGATTTGGTTCCAGTGGAGGGACAGTTGGAAGGAAGGACGGATGGAAGGATTTGGTTCCAGTGGAGGGACAGTTGGAAGGAAGGACGGATGGATGGAGGGATATGGTTCTCATAGAGGGACAGTTGGAAGGAAGGATGGATGGAGGGATTTGGTTCCAGTGGAGGGACAGTTGGAAGGAAGGACGGATGGAGGGATTTGGTTCCAGTGGAGGGACAGTTGGAAGGAAGGAGGGATGGAGGGATTTGGTTCCAGTGGTGGGACAGTTGGAAAGATGGATGGAGGGATTTGGTTCCAGTGGAGGGACAGTTGGAAGGAAGGACGGATGGAAGGATTTGGTTCCAGTGGAGGGACAGTTGGAAGGAAGGACGGATGGATGGAGGGATATGGTTCTCATAGAGGGACAGTTGGAAGGAAGGATGGATGGAGGGATTTGGTTCCAGTGGAGGGACAGTTGGAAGGAAGGACGGATGGAGGGATTTGGTTCCAGTGGAGGGACAGTTGGAAGGAAGGACGGATGGAGGGATTTGGTTCCAGTGGAGGGACAGTTGGAAGGAAGGACGGATGGATGGAGGGATATGGTTCTCATAGAGGGACAGTTGGAAGGAAGGATGGATGGAGGGATTTGGTTCCAGTGGAGGGACAGTTGGAAGGAAGGACGGATGGAGGGATTTGGTTCCAGTGGAGGGACAGTTGGAAGGAAGGACGGATGGATGGAGGGATATGGTTCTCATAGAGGGACAGTTGGAAGGAAGGATGGATGGAGGGATTTGGTTCCAGTGGAGGGACAGTTGGAAGGAAGGACGGATGGAGGGATTTGGTTCCAGTGGAGGGACAGTTGGAAGGAAGGACAGATGGATGGAGGGATATGGTTCTCATAGAGGGACAGTTGGAAGGAAGGATGGATGGAGGGATTTGGTTCCAGTGGAGGGACAGTTGGAAGGAAGGACGGATGGATGGAGGGATATGGTTCTCATAGAGGGACAGTTGGAAGGAAGGATGGATGGAGGGATTTGGTTCCAGTGGAGGGACAGTTGGAAGGAAGGACGGATGGAGGGATTTGGTTCCAGTGGAGGGACAGTTGGAAGGAAGGACGGATGGAAGGATTTGGTTCCAGTGGAGGGACAGTTGGAAGGAAGGACGGATGGATGGAGGGATATGGTTCTCATAGAGGGACAGTTGGAAGGAAGGATGGATGGAGGGATTTGGTTCCAGTGGAGGGACAGTTGGAAGGAAGGACGGATGGAGGGATTTGGTTCCAGTGGAGGGACAGTTGGAAGGAAGGAGGGATGGAGGGATTTGGTTCCAGTGGTGGGACAGTTGGAAAGATGGATGGAGGGATTTGGTTCCAGTGGAGGGACAGTTGGAAGGAAGGACGGATGGAGGGATTTGGTTCCAGTGGAGGGACAGTTGGAAGGAAGGACGGATGGAGGGATTTGGTTCCAGTGGAGGGACAGTTGGAAGGAAGGACGGATGGAGGGATTTGGTTCCAGTGGAGGGACAGTTGGAAGGAAGGACGGATGGATGGAGGGATATGGTTCTCATAGAGGGACAGTTGGAAGGAAGGATGGATGGAGGGATTTGGTTCCAGTGGAGGGACAGTTGGAAGGAAGGACGGATGGAGGGATTTGGTTCCAGTGGAGGGACAGTTGGAAGGAAGGACGGATGGAAGGATTTGGTTCCAGTGGAGGGACAGTTGGAAGGAAGGACGGATGGATGGAGGGATATGGTTCTCATAGAGGGACAGTTGGAAGGAAGGATGGATGGAGGGATTTGGTTCCAGTGGAGGGACAGTTGGAAGGAAGGACGGATGGAGGGATTTGGTTCCAGTGGAGGGACAGTTGGAAGGAAGGAGGGATGGAGGGATTTGGTTCCAGTGGTGGGACAGTTGGAAAGATGGATGGAGGGATTTGGTTCCAGTGGAGGGACAGTTGGAAGGAAGGACGGATGGAAGGATTTGGTTCCAGTGGAGGGACAGTTGGAAGGAAGGACGGATGGATGGAGGGATATGGTTCTCATAGAGGGACAGTTGGAAGGAAGGATGGATGGAGGGATTTGGTTCCAGTGGAGGGACAGTTGGAAGGAAGGACGGATGGAGGGATTTGGTTCCAGTGGAGGGACAGTTGGAAGGAAGGACGGATGGAGGGATTTGGTTCCAGTGGAGGGACAGTTGGAAGGAAGGACGGATGGATGGAGGGATATGGTTCTCATAGAGGGACAGTTGGAAGGAAGGATGGATGGAGGGATTTGGTTCCAGTGGAGGGACAGTTGGAAGGAAGGACGGATGGAGGGATTTGGTTCCAGTGGAGGGACAGTTGGAAGGAAGGAGGGATGGAGGGATTTGGTTCCAGTGGTGGGACAGTTGGAAAGATGGATGGAGGGATATGGTTCTCATTGAGGGACAGTTGGAAGGAAGGACGGATGGAGGGATTCGGTTCTTATAGAGCAGTGGTTCTCAACCCTCTAGTGCCGTGACCCCTTGATAACATTTCCCGAGTTGTGGGGACCCCTAACAGTAAAATTATTTTCGTAGCGTGGGTTGTCAGCACCCAAGGCAAAACAAGTAATTTGCGCCCCTAACCCACAGGCATTTAGCCCTCCCCGAGTCCTTTTAATGGCAACTATAATCACAGGTAGTGTCACTCACTGTGTTTTCGACTTTGTGGTGTCTCCGATGCCGAAATCGGGATATAGGGTCTCCTCCAGCCCCTCCCACTTCACATTTCTCACCAGTCAGCTGACCTCTAGTCTTTGCCCCCCAGCCATGCCGTGAACTTAATGGGCAACTGCGAAGAGGCTGAGTGGGCGGCTGCGGGTTCCAGGAACAACCCATCTGGGTGGCCACAGGCTCCAGGGATAGAAAAAAGGCTGGGAGAGTGATGAAGGCTTCAGGAAAAGACCAGGATTCAGTGACCCCTGGCAAATCCTCATTCGACCCCCGAGGGGGTCCCGACCCCCAGGTTGAGAACCACTGTTATAGAGGGACAGTTGGAAGGAAGGATGGATGGAGGGATTTGGTTCTTATAGAGGGACAGTTGGAAGGAAGGATGGATGGAGGGATTTGGTTCCAGTGGAGGGATAGTTGGAAGGAAGGATGGATGGAGGGGTTTGGTTCCAGTGGAGGGACAGTTGGAAGGAAGGAGGGATGGAGGGATTTGGTTCTCATAGAGGGACAGTTGGAAGGAAGGATGGATGGAGGGATTTGGTTCCAGTGGAGGGACAGTTGGAAGGAAGGATGGATGGAGGGATTTGGTCCCTGTAGAGGGACAGTTGGAAGGATGGAGGGAGGGATTTGGTCCCTGTGGAGGGACAGTTGGAAGGAAGGATGGATGGAGGGATTTGGTTCCAGTGGAGGGACAGTTGGAAGGAGGGACGGATGGAGGGATTTGGTTCCAGTGGAAGGACAGTTGGAAGGAAGGAGGGATTATTCCCAGTAGATGGACAGTTGGAAGGAAGGAGGGATTTCGTCCCAGTGGAGGGACAGTTGGAAGGAAGGAGGGATTATTCCCAGTAGAGGGACAGTTGGAAGGAAGGATGGATGGAGGGATTTGGTCCCAGTGGAGGGACAGTTGGAAGGAAGGAGGGAGGGATTTGGTCCCTGTGGAGGGACAGTTGGAAGGAGGGAGGGATTTGGTCCCAGTAGAGGGACAGTTGGAAGGAAGGAGGGATTATTCCCAGTGGAGGGACAGTTGGAAGGAAGGACGGATGGAGGGATTTGGTTCCAGTGGAGGGACAGTTGGAAGGAAGGATGGATGGAGGGATTTGGTTCCAGTGGAGGGACAGTTGGAAGGAAGGACGGATGGAGGGATTTGGTTCTCATTGAGGGACAGTTGGAAGGAAGGAGGGATGGAGGGATTTGGTTCCAGTGGAGGGACAGTTGGAAGGAAGGACGGATGGAGGGATTTGGTTCTCATTGAGGGACAGTTGGAAGGAAGGAGGGATGGAGGGATTTGGTTCCAGTGGAGGGACAGTTGGAAGGAAGTACGGATGGAGGGATTTGGTTATCATTGAGGGACAGTTGGAAGGAAGGAGGGATGGAGGGATTTGGTCCCTGTGGAGGGACAGTTGGAAGGAAGGAAGGATGGAGGGATGGCTCACCTTCTCTATGGACACAATCTTGTTCCTGTAGTAGTCGCTCGGTCCGTAGAACGCCTTTATCCCCGGAACGTACTTACACCCGCCCAGGTGGAAGGTTCCGGAGACATCGGAGAGAAGAATATTATCCGGGAACCTGTCAGAAGATGGAATGTTGCTTTAAATTGTCTCTATCAATAAAGATTCCCTCCCTGTTCCACTCTTACAGCAAAGAACCCCGTCCTCTTCCACACCAGACACTCCCTGCTACTCCTTCCATCATCCCTGCTACACCTTCCATCATTCCCGCTACACCTTCCATCATTCCCGCTGCACCTTCCATCATTCCCGCTACACCTTCCATCATTCCCGCTACACCTTCCATCATTCCCGCTACACCTCCCATCATTCCCGCTACACCTTCCATCATTCCCGCTACACCTTCCATCATTCCCGCTACTCCTTCCATCATTCCCGCTACACCTTCCATCATTCCCGCTACACCTTCCATCATTCCCGCTACACCTTCCATCATTCCCGCTACACCTTCCATCATTCCCGCTACACCTTCCATCATTCCCGCTACACCTTCCATCATTCCCGAAACACCTTCCATCATTCCCGCTACACCTTCCATCGTTCCCGCTACACCTTCCATCATTCCCGCTACACCTTCCATCATTCCCGCTACACCTTCCATCATTCCCGCTACACCTTCCATCATTCCCGCTACTCCTTCCATCATTCCCACTACACCTTCCATCACTCCCGCTACACCTTCCATCGTTCCCGCTACACCTTCCATCATTCCCGCTACACCTTCCATCATTCCCGCTACACCTTCCATCATTCCCGCTACACCTTCCATCATTCCCGCTACTCCTTCCATCATTCCCGCTACACCTTCCATCATTCCCGCTACACCTTCCATCATTCCCGCTACACCTTCCATCATTCCCGCTACACCTTCCATCATTCCCGCTACTCCTTCCATCATTCCCGCTACACCTTCCATCATTCCCGCTACACCTTCCATCATTCCCGCTACACCTTCCATCATTCCCGCTACACCTTCCATCATTCCCGCTACACCTTCCATCATTCCCGCTACACCTTCCATCATTCCCGCTACACCTTCCATCATTCCCGCTACTCCTTCCATCATTCCCGCTACACCTTCCATCATTCCCGCTACACCTTCCATCATTCCCGCTACACCTTCCATCATTCCCGCTACACCTTCCATCATTCCCGCTACACCTTCCATCATTCCCGCTACACCTTCCATCATTCCCGCTACTCCTTCCATCATTCCCGCTACACCTTCCATCATTCCCGCTACACCTTCCATCATTCCCGCTACACCTTCCATCATTCCCGCTACTCCTTCCATCATTCCCGCTACACCTTCCATCATTCCCGCTACACCTTCCATCATTCCCGCCACACCTTCCATCATTCCCGCTACACCTTCCATCATTCCCGCTACACCTTCCATCATTCCCGCTACACCTTCCATCATTCCCGCTACTCCTTCCATCATTCCCGCTACACCTTCCATCACTCCCTGCTACTCCATCATTCCCGCATGTGACATCAATTCACCACTTATACATCTATTCACCTAATGCCGCTGTTACAGAAAAGAAGCCCTCCTTTTTTACACCTAAAGTGTAATTCCTTGTTTAACATTGTCCCGGATCCACTTCGCACTCCTCCTGCGGTCCGCACACGGCTTCCTCCAATCAGGACCTTCAGATATCAGATAGTACCGCCCATATAGTGTAAGAACCAGACGAGACTCCATCAGTTACACAGCTTGATTTATTCCGCCCACAATGAGGTACAGCTGAGTCCTGGCCAATCACATCACCTGGATGTCTCATCACAGACAATACACAGCAAACCTTCAACCAATAGCAGAAGATCGAATTACAATCGGCCACCTCCCCCTCTTCAGCCTAGTAGGAGGAGTCACCAGTAGCAGACTGTCCGGCTCCTACACCGTTCTAGAGGCCTGTGATGGGATCCATATACAGTGCCGGCCCAAGACATTGTGCTGCCTGGTACCCATGGTACCACCCGGTCCCATCATAGGGCGGGCCCTTTCTGTATATATCCCGGGAGATTTGTGGATAAATAACCGTCCATCTGTGGTGGAAATTTGAAGATGTATTGTCATAGTGTCACCCAGGGTTAGCACTTCTGCACCCCGCTCTAAATAGAGCTGGCTGGGGCAGTCTGAGGCTGGTTGAATCTCGTGTGGTAGTAGTGTGAAGGATATGTCAGTGTAATTCTCCCTGCTTGGTTAAATTGTGGGTTAGAGGTAAAATGGATTCATGTGTTACAAGCTATTGACATGTTAATGACCCGTCTGCAGCTAGCTCCTTATTTCAAAGGGATGTTAATCCTGTTACTGTGATTAGAGGTGACTCATGTTATGTATTCTAATTGCTTCATTATGCGGTGCCAGGCTGCCCAGCTAATGTGTTCTGTACACCTTGTAATTAACTTCCCTGATGTCATTATTTAAAGAAAATGTGTCTCAGGTCGGCTTCGAATTGTCGGGCTATATTCTGTATGAGAAACTCCAGAGTGGGTGAAAAGGGGGTGGAGCTCCCATTGTTCCTTGATTAAGGATTTAGCTTGTAAAACTGTATTTATAACCAGCAGCAAGCTGCCAATAAATCAGTCTTGGTTCCAGCATCCAGTCTTGACTCATGTGTGGATGATCCTGTGATGTTCTTGTATGGAGAGGAGGGAATGCTTGACGGGGATATCATACCGATACCGTCACAATTGGTTGGCAGCAGAGGGATTTTCCCTTCTACTCTCCCTTACACCAGGATTCCAAGCAGACACTGGGAACAGTGAATGGAAGGCTGCTACACCCTGCTTAAAAGAAATACACTGAAAGAACTACTGGAAGTTCGTGGAAGGATTGCTAGCAACAAAACCAAGCGGGTCATCATAGCAGAATTAATGGAGATAGACCAGGAGGACGGGATTGCAGCAACGCCAGCGGTACAAGAGATGGAGACACCAGTGATTCAGGAGGAGTCACCAACCAACAAGCTAATGAGAGAGAAGCTAGCGTGGTTCGGCCCGAACCCAACGCAGGATGTGGTGCTGAAAGTGATGGACCTGTTAGTAAACGCAGAACTACAGGAGGCTAAACAAATAAGAGACGCAGAGCTACAGAAGGATAAAGAAATAAGAGACGCAGAACTACAGGAGGATAAACAAATAAGAGACGCAGAACTACAGGAGGATAAACAAATAAGGGACGCAGAACTACAGTTAAAACTGGCAGCAGTCCAACAAGCAGCCGCACATTCTCCAAACAGTGAGTACAGCACAGCAGACGCAAGGAAGATTCCGTTTAGCGCTTTTAAAGCTTTTGATGAAAAGGACTGTGAGATTGATAACTACCTGGCAGATTTTGAGCGACAATGTAACCTGCACCGAATAGCTAGAAGAGAGTGGGTTGCAATATTGTCGGGCAAACTGTCAGGCAAAGCTTCTGATGCTTTCCGGACCGTGCCAGATCAGGATATCCATAGCTATGCCAGGGTTAAAGAAGTGCTCCTGGCTCGTTATGCAGTAACCCCAGAGTCCCACCGACAGAAGTTCAGGGACTCACGCAAAACCACGAAAGACTCTTACGCGGAATGGGCATGCCAGTTGTCCCTGTCGGCCTCTAACTGGGTTAACAGCAGCCAGGCCACCACCGCAGAGGACATTTTGCAACTAATGCTCCTGGAGCAATTTTACAATCACATCCAGACGGATGTCAAAGATTGGGTGAGAGATCGCAGGCCCATGACTCTACCGGAGGCAGCGAAGTTGGCGGATGAATATGCAGATACTCGCAAGACAAACCAGGTCACACCACAGGTACAACCTCCACGACCAACGGCGCCCTCACACCCACCAGCCGCTAGATACCAACCGCCTAACAGACCGATGACATCGAGCCCTCGCTATCCACGCCAGGAGGACAACGAACAACGCTGCTTCCGGTGCAAACAGCTGGGTCACTTCAAGCAGAATTGCCCCCTGAATGACAACACCAGATCAAATTGGTCTCAACCTGGGTACCGCCCACCAGCAGCAGCCCATTGTGTAGACTCGGCTTGGGATCCCCAGGAGCTGGGTCAGGAAGAACCATTGGGCACCCCTTACGAAGCCCTCATGGTACAATCTGTTATTACGGACAACAGGGAACACCATTGTCAGCTGGTCATGGGCGACAGCCATGAGCCGGAGGGGCCCTGGAGGGAGCTGGGCAGAAAGAGGCACCACCAGCTACCCTCCAAGAAGAAGAGGTCCTGGAAGTCGTATAACCAGTGGACCTGGGAGGAGAAGAAGCGACTGGAGGAGATGGAATCGCAGCGGGCGCCCCAGATGCGGGCCGAGATGTTCGCCAAGGGCCCACCGGTGGCCCCTTACACCACCACCCAGTTCCTGATGATGAAGGACCACGTGGAAAGCCTGCAGGACATGAGCAAGCAGGAGCTGATCCGTGAATACATGGAGCTGGAGGAGTGCATAAGCCGCATGGAGGAGGAGAACAACCGCCTGAGGTCACAGCAGGCCGACCCCCCCAGGCTCCATGAACTGGAGATGGAGCTGGAGAAGCTCCAAGAGGAGAACCGGCGGCTTCGGAGGGAGCAGGGGGTGGCTGACCTTATGGGGCTCTGATTCCCCTTCCCCCCCCCCGGTGCTACAGCATTTCAACAAATATAACTTTTCCTTTTTATGAATCTCCTGTGATTGTCACTTCAGAGCCATAACCTGCCCCTCCCATAGCGGGACACCTAGACGGCGGCGCACAGACCCATTCGCCGTCTTCACACTGACTTCTGGTGACTTTGCAGATCGCACAAAGACTTGGGGACTGACCGGCGTGTGATCTGACGACCCGGTGGCATACCTGAGTCGGAAGCAGTTACCAATGGAGGTCAGTCACGCCAAACAGAGTTAACCTCGGACTAAAAGCTCTGAACCCGTCAACCCTACTGGACCAGGGAAGGTCCAACCGGGTTTGCCGTAGCAGGGAGAAAAAGGGGGGCCATTGTGAAGGATATGTCAGTGTAATTCTCCCTGCTTGGTTAAATTGTGGGTTAGAGGTAAAATGGATTCATGTGTTACAAGCTATTGACATGTTAATGACCCGTCTGCAGCTAGCTCCTTATTTCAAAGGGATGTTAATCCTGTTTACTGTGATTAGAGGTGACTCATGTTATGTATTCTGATTGCTTCATTATGCGGTGCCAGGCTGCCCAGCTAATGTGTTCTGTACACCTTGTAATTAACTTCCCTGATGTCATTATTTAAAGAAAATGTGTCTCAGGTCGGCTTCGAATTGTCTGGCTATATTCTGTATGAGAAACTCCAGAGTGTGTGAAAAGGGGGTGGAGCTCCCATTGTTCCTTGATTAAGGATTTAGCTTGTAAAACTGTATTTATAACCAGCAGCAAGCTGCCAATAAATCAGTCTTGGTTCCAGCATTCAGTCTTGACTCATGTGTGGGGGATCCTGTGATGTTCTTGTATGGAGAGGAGGGAATGCTTGACGGGGATATCATACCGATACTGTCACAAGTATAAAATGTCTTGAGGTTGGAATGTGATGTTTGCGGCGTGGGCGTATGTCCGCCGGCGAGGGGCCCTCTGTGCATTTAGCACAGACGATCGTTGAGGAGGGGATGCGCTCACTCCGCAAGCACACGAGTGGTTATGGACAGATGTGCTTTCTCATCTGGGTCTTGTCTGATCAGCATGGCTTGGGATTCGTAGCGTACGCCTGTAGATAGCCTCCATTCCACCTTAATAAGGGTAGATAGCCTCCATTCCACCTTAATAAGGGTAGATAGCCTCCATTCCACCTTAATAAGGGTAGATAGCCTCCATTCCACCTTAATAAGGGTAGATAGCCTCCATTCCACCTTAATAAGGGTACAATCTGGATATGCATTATTCTATGGAATGGCGCAGATTCAGAATTCTATCAGCGATTAATATGAGAGCTTATGATTGGTTCTAGAGGCAGGGGGGCACTCCCTGCCACGCCCATAAGCCTTTAGCAGCATTGTATGTATCTCTATGCATTGTATTGTATCCATTGTATTATATTCTATTCATGTATTCTATGGGACTTCCTGTCAGAAGGAATGTCCTTATATGGTGTTTGCTGTGTCAAGGGGACATCCTGTGATGACCACTCCCATGAGGGAGGTGTTTAACTGGTGCAGTGATCACTTCCTGTTTGGGTAAATAAAGGGAGCCATGCTGAGCCAGGAAGGCCAATGATGGCGATGTCGGTGACATGAGAACAACAAGCTGGTGATGGAGTCTTTTTGTATGGATGGTGAGTGAATCTATTTAGCTTAAATATGGATTATTTCATTGAGACGGATTCTGTCCTTAATAGCACAGGGCAAAATGGCGCTGTGCTCTGCGTACGGCCGATTGTGCTACTACACATCATTCTTCTCAGTCACCCTGAGCCTCTAATGGACCTCGGAGGGGGAGCTGAGACAAGGGGTTCCACAGGCCCCCCGCCCAAAGTGACTCCCATCACAGATTGGATGATACGTCTGATTGGATGATACGTCTGATTGGATGATGCGTCTGATTGGATAATACGTCTGATTGGATGATGCATCTGATTGGATGATATGTCTGATTGGATGATACGTCTGATTGGATGATGCGTCTGATTGGATAATACGTCTGATTGGATGATGCGTCTGATTGGATGATGCGTCTGATTGGATGATACATCTGATTGGATGATGCGTCTGATTGGATGAAACGTCTGATTGGATGAAACGTCTGATTGGATGATACGTCTGAGTGGATGATACATCTGATTGGATGATGCGTCTGATTGGATGATACATCAGATTAGATGATACGTCTGATTGGATGATGTGTCTGATTGGATGAAACGTCTGATTGGATGATGCGTCTGATTGGATGTAATGTCTGATTGGATGATACGTCTGAGTGGGTGATACATCTGATTTGATGATGCGTCTGATTGGATGATACATCTGATTGGATGATACGTCTGATTGGATGATACGACTGATTGGATGATGCGTCAAATTGGATGAAACGTCTGATTGGATGATACGTCTGATTGGATGATGCGTCTGATTGGATGAAACGTCTGATTGGATGATGCGTCTGATTGGATGAAACGTCTGATTGGATGATACGTCTGATTGGATGATACATCTGATTGGATGATGCGTCTGATTGGATGATACATCTGATTGGTTGATGCATCTGATTGGATGATACGTCTGATTGGATGATGCGTCTGATTGGATGATGCGTCTGATTGGATGATACGTCTGATTGGATGATACGTCTGATTGGATGAAACATCTGATTGGATGATACGTCTGATTGGATGAAACATCTGATTGGATGATGCGTCTGATTGGATGATACGTCTGATTGGATGATGCGTCATTGGATGATACTTCTGATTGGATGAGACGTCTGATTGGATGATACATCTGATTGAATGATACGTCTGATTGGATGAAACAGGGTCCTGAGGGCGATGCGGATTTCTTGGGAGAAACCTGAGGAGGAAGTCCCGGTGGTACCCTGAGGGCGATGCGGATTTCTTGGGAGAAACCTGAGGAGGAAGTCCCGGCGGTACCCTGAGGGCGATGCGGATTTCTTGGGAGAAACCTGAGGAGGAAGTCCCGGCGGTATCCTGAGGGCGATGCGGATTTCTTGGGGGAAACCCGAGGAGGAAGTCCCGGCGGTATCCTGAGGGAGATGCGGATTTCTTAAAAGAAACATGAGGAGGAAGTCCCGGCGGTATCCTGAGGGCGATGCAGATTTCTTGGCAGAAACCTGAGGAGGAAGTCCCGGCGGTATCCTGAGGGAGATGCGGATTTCTTAAAAGAAACATGAGGAGGAAGTCCCGGCGGTATCCTGAGGGCGATGCGGATTTCTTAAAAGAAACATGAGGAGGAAGTCCCGGCGGTATCCTGAGGGCGATGCAGATTTCTTGGCAGAAACCTGAGGAGGAAGTCCCGGCAGTATCCTGAGGGCGATGCGGATTTCTTGGCAGAAACCTGAGAAGGAAGTCCTGGCGGTATCCTGAGGGTGATGCGGATTTATTGGCAGAAACCTGAGGAGGAAGTCCCGGCGGTATCCTGAGGGCGATGCGGATTTCTTGGCAGAAACCTGAGGAGGAAGTCCTGGCGGTATCCTGAGGGTGATACGGATTTCTTGGGAGAAACCTGAGGAGGAAGTCCCGGCGGTATCCTGAGGGAGATGCGGATTTCTTGGCAGAAACCTGAGGAGGAAGTCTCGGCGGTATCCTGAGGGCGATGCGGATTTCTTGGCAGAAACCTGAGGGGGAAGTCCCGGCGGTATCCTGAGAGAGATGCGGATTTCTTGGCAGAAACCTGAGGAGGAAGTCCCGGCGGTACCCTGAAGGCGATGCGGATTTCTTGGGAGAAACCTGAGGAGGAAGTCCAGGCGGTATCCTGAGGGCAATGCGGATTTCTTGGCAGAAACCTGAGGAGGAAGTCCCGGCGGTATCCTGAGGGCGATGCGGATTTCTTGGGAGAAACCTGAGGAGGAAGTCCCGGCGGTATCCTGAGGGCGATGCGGATTTCTTGGCAGAAACCTGAGGAGGAAGTCCTGGCGGTATCCTGAGGGCGATGCGGATTTCTTGGGAGAAACCTGAGGAGGAAGTCCCGGCGGTATCCTGAGGTCGATGCAGATTTCTTGGGAGAAACCTGAGGAGGAAGTCCCGGCGGTATCCTGAGGGAGATGCGGATTTCTTGGCAGAAACCTGAGGAGGAAGTCCCGGCGGTATCCTGAGGGCGACGCAGATTTCTTGGCAGAAACCTGATGAGGAAGTCCCGGCGGTATCCTGTGGGCGATGCAGATTTCTTGGCAGAAACCTGAGGAGGAAGTCCCGGCGGTATCCTGAGGGTGATGCGGATTTCTTGGCAGAAACCTGAGGAGGAAGTCCCGGCGGTACCCTGAAGGCGATGCGGATTTCTTGGGAGAAACCTGAGGAGGAAGTCCAGGCGGTATCCTGAGGGCAATGCGGATTTCTTGGCAGAAACCTGAGGAGGAAGTCCCGGCGGTATCCTGAGGGCGATGCGGATTTCTTGGCAGAAACCTGAGGAGGAAGTCCTGGCGGTATCCTGAGGGCGATGCGGATTTCTTGGGAGAAACCTGAAGAGGAAGTCCCGGCGGTATCCTGAGGTCGATGCAGATTTCTTGGGAGAAACCTGAGGAGGAAGTCCCGGCGGTATCCTGAGGGAGATGCGGATTTCTTGGCAGAAACCTGAGGAGGAAGTCCCGGCGGTATCCTAAGGGAGATGCAGATTTCTTGGCAGAAACCTGAGGAGGAAGTCCCGGCAGTATCCTGAGGGCGATGCGGATTTCTTGGCAGAAACCTGAGAAGGAAGTCCTGGCGGTATCCTGAGGGTGATGCGGATTTCTTGGCAGAAACCTGAGGAGGAAGTCCCGGCGGTATCCTGAGGGCGATGCGGATTTCTTGGCAGAAACCTGAGGAGGAAGTCCTGGCGGTATCCTGAGGGTGATACGGATTTCTTGGGAGAAACCTGAGGAGGAAGTCCCGGCGGTATCCTGAGGGAGATGCGGATTTCTTGGCAGAAACCTGAGGAGGAAGTCTCGGCGGTATCCTGAGGGCGATGCGGATTTCTTGGCAGAAACCTGAGGGGGAAGTCCCGGCGGTATCCTGAGGGAGATGCGGATTTCTTGGCAGAAACCTGAGGAGGAAGTCCCGGCGGTACCCTGAAGGCGATGCGGATTTCTTGGGAGAAACCTGAGGAGGAAGTCCAGGCGGTATCCTGAGGGCAATGCGGATTTCTTGGCAGAAACCTGAGGAGGAAGTCCCGGCGGTATCCTGAGGGCGATGCGGATTTCTTGGGAGAAACCTGAGGAGGAAGTCCCGGCGGTATCCTGAGGGCGATGCGGATTTCTTGGCAGAAACCTGAGGAGGAAGTCCTGGCGGTATCCTGAGGGCGATGCGGATTTCTTGGGAGAAACCTGAGGAGGAAGTCCCGGCGGTATCCTGAGGGAGATGCGGATTTCTTGGCAGAAACCTGAGGAGGAAGTCCCGGCGGTATCCTGAGGGCGATGCAGATTTCTTGGCAGAAACCTGATGAGGAAGTCCCGGCGGTATCCTGTGGGCGATGCAGATTTCTTGGCAGAAACCTGAGGAGGAAGTCCCGGCGGTATCCTGAGGGTGATGCGGATTTCTTGGCAGAAACCTGAGGAGGAAGTCCCGGCGGTACCCTGAAGGCGATGCGGATTTCTTGGGAGAAACCTGAGGAGGAAGTCCAGGCGGTATCCTGAGGGCAATGCGGATTTCTTGGCAGAAACCTGAGGAGGAAGTCCAGGCGGTATCCTGAGGGCAATGCGGATTTCTTGGCAGAAACCTGAGGAGGAAGTCCCGGCGGTATCCTGAGGGCGATGCGGATTTCTTGGCAGAAACCTGAGGAGGAAGTCCTGGCGGTATCCTGAGGGCGATGCGGATTTCTTGGGAGAAACCTGAAGAGGAAGTCCCGGCGGTATCCTGAGGTCGATGCAGATTTCTTGGGAGAAACCTGAGGAGGAAGTCCCGGCGGTATCCTGAGGGAGATGCGGATTTCTTGGCAGAAACCTGAGGAGGAAGTCCCGGCGGTATCCTAAGGGAGATGCGGATTTCTTGGCAGAAACCTGAGGAGGAAGTCTCGGCGGTATCCTGAGGGAGATGCGGATTTCTTAAAAGAAACATGAGGAGGAAGTCTCGGCGGTATCCTGAGGGCGATGCGGATTTCTTGGGAGAAACCTGAGGAGGAAGTCCTGGTGGTATCCTGAGGGAGATGCGGATTTCTTAAAAGATACATGAGGATGAAGTCCCGGCGGTATCCTGAGGGCGATGCGGATTTCTTGGCAGAAACCTGAGGAGGAAGTCCCGGCGGTATCCTGAGGGCGATGCAGATTTCTTGGGAGAAACCTGAGGGGGAAGTCCCGGCGGTATCCTGAGGGAGATGCGGATTTCTTGGCAGAAACCTGAGGAGGAAGTCCCGGCGGTACCCTGAAGGCGATGCGGGAATTCTTGGGAGAAACCTGAGGAGGAAGTCCAGGCGGTATCCTGAGGGAGATGCGGATTTCTTGGGAGAAACCTGAGGAGGAAGTCCTGGCGGTATCCTGAGGGCGATGTGGATTTCTTGGGAGAAACCTGAGGAGGAAGTCCCGGCGGTATCCTGAGTGAGATGTCGATTTCTTGGCAGAAACCTGAGGAGGAAGTCCCGGCGGTATCCTGAGGGCGATGCGGATTTCTTGGGAGAAACCTGAGGAGGAAGTCCCGGCGGTATCCTGAGGGCGATGCGGATTTCTTGGCAGAAACCTGAGGAGGAAGTCCCGGCGGTATCCTGAGGGCGATGCGGATTTCTTGGCAGAAACCTGAGGGGGAAGTCCCGGCGGTATCCTGAGGGAGATGCGGATTTCTTAAAAGATACATGAGGATGAAGTCCCGGCGGTATCCTGAGCGTGATGCGGATTTCTTGGCAGAAACCTGAGGAGGAAGTCCCGGCGGTATCCTGAGGGCGATGCGGATTTCTTGGCAGAAACCTGAGGAGGAAGTCCCGGCGGTATCCTGAGGGCGATGCGGATTTCTTGGCAGAAACCTGAGAAGGAAGTCCTGGCGGTATCCTGAGGGTGATGCGGATTTCTTGGCAGAAACCTGAGGAGGAAGTCCCGGCGGTACCCTGAGGGCGATGCGGATTTCTTGGCAGAAACCTGAGAAGGAAGTCCTGGCGGTATCCTGAGGGTGATACAGATTTCTTGGGAGAAACCTGAGGAGGAAGTCCTGGCGGTATCCTAAGGGAGATGCGGATTTCTTGGCAGAAACCTGATGAGGAAGTCCCGGCGGTATCCTGAGGGAGATGCGGATTTCTTGGCAGAAACCTGATGAGGAAGTCCCGGCGGTATCCTGTGGGCGATGCGGATTTCTTGGGAGAAACCTGAGGAGGAAGTCCCGGCGGTATCCTGAGGGCGATGCGGATTTCTTGGCAGAAACCTGAGGAGGAAGTCCCGGCGGTATCCTGAGGGTGATGCGGATTTCTTGGCAGAAACCTGAGGAGGAAGTCCCGGCAGTATCCTGAGGGCAATGCGGATTTCTTAGCAGAAACCTGAGGAGGAAGTCCCGGCGGTATCCTGAGGGAGATGCGGATTTCTTGGCAGAAACCTGAGGAGGAAGTCTCGGCGGTATCCTGAGGGAGATGCGGATTTCTTAAAAGAAACATGAGGAGGAAGTCTCGGCGGTATCCTGAGGGCGATGCGGATTTCTTGGGAGAAACCTGAGGAGGAAGTCCTGGTGGTATCCTGAGGGAGATGCGGATTTCTTGGCAGAAACCTGAGGAGGAAGTCCCGGCGGTACCCTGAAGGTGATGCAGATTTCTTGGGAGAAACCTGAGAAGGAAGTCCTGGCGGTATCCTGAGGGCGATGCGGATTTCTTGGGAGAAACCTGAGGAGGAAGTCCCGGCGGTATCCTGAGTGCGATGCGGATTTCTTGGCAGAAACCTGAGGAGGAAGTCCCGGCGGTATCCTGAGGGCGATGCGGATTTCTTGGCAGAAACCTGAGGGGGAAGTCCCGGCGGTATCCTGAGGGCGATGCGGATTTCTTGGGAGAAACCTGAGGAGGAAGTCCTGGTGGTATCCTGAGGGAGATGCGGATTTCTTGGCAGAAACCCGAGGAGGAAGTCCCGGCGGTACCCTGAAGGCGATGCGGATTTCTTGGGAGAAACCTGAGGAGGAAGTCCCGGCGGTATCCTGAGGGCGATGCGGATTTCTTGGCAGAAACCTGAGGAGGAAGTCCCGGCGGTATCCTGAGGGCGATGCGGATTTCTTGGCAGAAACCTGAGGGGGAAGTCCCGGCGGTATCCTGAGGGAGATGCGGATTTCTTAAAAGATACATGAGGATGAATTCCCGGCGGTATCCTGAGGGCGATGCGGATTTCTTGGCAGAAACCTGAGGAGGAAGTCCCGGCGGTATCCTGAGGGCGATGCGGATTTCTTGGCAGAAACCTGAGGAGGAAGTCAGGGCGGTATCCTGAGGGCGATGCGGATTTCTTGGGAGAAACCTGAGGAGGAAGTCCCGGTGGTATCCTGAGGGCGATGCGGATTTCTTGGCAGAAACCTGAGGAGGAAGTCCTGGCGGTATCCTGAGGGCGATGCGGATTTCTTGGGTGAAACCTGAGGAGGAAGTCCTGGCGGTATCCTGAGGGCAATGTGGATTTCTTGGGAGAAACCTGAGGAGGAAGTCCCGGCGGTATCCTGAGGGCGATGCGGATTTCTTGGCAGAAACCTGAGGAGGAAGTCCCGGCGGTATCCTGAGGGCGATGCGGATTTCTTGGGAGAAACTTGAGGTGGAAGTCCTGGCGGTATCATGAGGGCGATGTGGATTTCTTGGGAGAAACCTGAGGAGGAAGTCCCGGCGGTATCCTGAGTGAGATGTCGATTTCTTGGCAGAAACCTGAGGAGGAAGTCCCGGCGGTATCCTGAGGGCGATGCGGATTTCTTGGCAGAAACCTGAGGAGGAAGTCCAGGCGGTATCCTGAGGGCGATGCGGATTTCTTGGCAGAAACCTGAGGAGGAAGTCCCGGCGGTATCCTGAGGGAGATGCGGATTTCTTGGCAGAAACCTGAGGAGGAAGTCCCGGCGGTATCCTGAGGGCGATGCGGATTTCTTGGGAGAAACCTGAGGAGGAAGTCCCGGCGGTATCCTGAGGGCGATGCAAATTTCTTGGCAGAAACCTGAGGAGGAAGTCCCGGCGGTATCCTGAGGGCGATGCGGATTTCTTGGCAGAAACCTGAGGAGGAAGTCCCG
Source organism: Rana temporaria (assembly GCF_905171775.1). Classification (NCBI taxonomy): domain Eukaryota; kingdom Metazoa; phylum Chordata; class Amphibia; order Anura; family Ranidae; genus Rana; species Rana temporaria. Next base: position 252,875 of record NW_024404409.1, on the reverse strand, counting down.
GCGGTACCCTGAGGGCGATGCGGATTTCTTGGCAGAAACCTGAGGAGGAAGTCCCGGCGGTACCCTGAGGGCGATGCGGATTTCTTGGGAGAAACCTGAGGAGGAAGTCCTGGCGGTATCCTGAGGGCGATGCGGATTTCTTGGCAGAAACCTGAGGAGGAAGTCCCGGCGGTACCCTGAGGGCGATGCGGATTTCTTGGGAGAAACCTGAGGAGGAAGTCCCGGCAGTATCCTGAGGGTGATGCGGATTTCTTGGCAGAAACCTGAGGAGGAAGTCCCGGCGGTATCCTGAGGGCAAAGCGGAAAAAAGCAAAAAGAGCCAAGAAACAAGTCTGTAGATTTTGTTCCATTTTGGGGTATTTACTAATGATGACACTCAGGAGGTATTTACTAATGAAGACACTCAGGGGGTATTTACTAATGATGACACTCAGGGGGTATTTACTAATGAAGACACTCAGGGGGTATTTACTAATGATGACGCTCAGGGGGGTATTTACTAATGATGACACTCAGGGGGTATTTACTAATGATGACACTCAGGGGGTATTTACTAATGATGACACATTGGGGGTATTTACTAATGATGACACATTGGGGGTATTTACTAATGATGACACTCAGGGGGTATTTACTAATGATGACACTCAGGGGGTATTTACTAATGATGACGCTCAGGGGGGTATTTACTAATGATGACACTCAGGGGGTATTTACTAATGATGACACTCAGGGGGTATTTACTAATGATGACACTCAGGGGGTATTTACTAATGATGACACTCAGGGGGGTAATTACTAATGATGACACTCAGGGGGGTATTTACTAATGATGACACTCAGGGGGTATTTACTTATGATGACACTCAGGGGGGTATTTACTAATGATGACACTCAGGGGGTATTTACTAATGATGACACTCAGGGGGGTATTTACTAATGATGACACTCAGGGGGTATTTACTAATGATGACACTCAGGGGGGTATTTACTAATGATGACACTCAGGGGGTATTTACTTATGATGACACTCAGGGGGGTATTTACTAATGATGACACTCAGGGGGTATTTACTTATGATGACACTCAGGGGGGTATTTACTAATGATGACACTCAGGGGGGTATTTACTAATGATGACACTCAGGGGGTATTTACTAATGATGACACTCAGGGGGGTATTTACTAATGATGACACTCAGGGGGTATTTACTAATGATGACACTCAGGGGGTATTTACTAATGATGACACTCAGGGGGTATTTACTTATGATGACACTCAGGGGGGTATTTACTAATGATGACACTCAGGGGGTATTTACTAATGATGACACTCAGGGGGTATTTACTAATGATGACACTCAGGGGGTATTTACTAATGATGACACTCAGGGGGGTAATTACTAATGATGACACTCAGGGGGGTATTTACTAATGATGACACTCAGGGGGTATTTACTAATGATGACACATTGGGGGTATTTACTAATGATGACACTCAGGGGGTATTTACTAATGATGACACTCAGGGGGTATTTACTAATGATGACACTCAGGGGGTATTTACTAATGATGACACTCAGGGGGTATTTACTAATGATGACACTCAGGGGGGTATTTACTAATGATGACACTCAGGGGGTAATTACTAATGATGACACTCAGGGGGTATTTACTAATGATGACACTCAGGGGGTATTTACTAATGATGACACTCAGGGGGTATTTACTAATGATGACACTCAGGGGGGTATTTACTTATGATGACACTCAGGGGGGTATTTAGTAATGATGACACTCAGGGGGTATTTACTAATGATGACACTCAGGGGGTATTTACTAATGATGACGCTCAGGGGGTATTTACTAATGATGACACTCAGGGGGTATTTACTAATGATGACACTCAGGGGGTATTTACTAATGATGACACTCAGGGGGGTAATTACTAATGATGACACTCAGGGGGTATTTACTAATGATGACACTCAGGGGGGTAATTACTAATGATGACACTCAGGGGGTATTTACTAATGATGACACTCAGGGGGGTAATTACTAATGATGACACTCAGGGGGGTAATTACTAATGATGACACTCAGGGGGTATTTACTTATGATGACACTCAGGGGGGTATTTACTAATGATGACACTCAGGGGGTATTTACTAATGATGACACTCAGGGGGGTAATTACTAATGATGACACTCAGGGGGGTATTTACTAATGATGACACTCAGGGGGTATTTACTAATGATGACACTCAGGGGGTATTTACTAATGATGACACTCAGGGGGGTATTTAGTAATGATGACACTCAGGGGGTATTTACTAATGATGACACTCAGGGGGGTATTTACTAATGATGACACATTGGGGGTATTTACTAATGATGACACTCAGGGGGTATTTACTAATGATGACACTCAGGGGGTATTTACTAATGATGACACTCAGGGGGGTAATTACTAATGATGACACTCAGGGGGGTAATTACTAATGATGACACTCAGGGGGGTATTTACTAATGATGACACTCAGGGGGGTATTTACTAATGATGACACTCAGGGGGGTAATTACTAATGATGACACTCAGGGGGGTAATTACTAATGATGACACTCAGGGGGGTAATTACTAATGATGACACTCAGGGGGGTAATTACTAATGATGACACTCAGGGGGGTATTTACTAATGATGACACTCAGGGGGGTATTTACTAATGATGACACTCAGGGGGTAATTACTAATGATGACACTCAGGGGGTATTTACTAATGATGACACTCAGGGGGTATTTACTAATGATGACACTCAGGGGGTATTTACTAATGATGACACTCAGGGGGGTATTTAGTAAAGGCAAATCCACTTTTCACCACAAGTGCTCTTGGAAGTTCAGTCGCTGGATATCTGAGGGGAAGCTCTGCTGATTTTCCTTGCATGCCCCCCTCGGATCCCCAGAATCGTAATTCTAAAAGTAACAAAGAATTATTGGCAGAGGAAATATTGATGGCGACCTTCTTAAAGTGACGGCTCATCTAAATATCAAAGGCTTCGATGATACGGACCAATGAGTTCCTTCCTAATAATCCGCGGTCCGAGTTCTAGGATTCCGGGTGGGATTCTCTGTAGGTCGTCTTTGGGAGAATAAAGGTGGAATTGTGGGCCGTGGGGCCGTGTGCGAGATACGGGGGGAGGGGCCGTGTGCGAGATACGGGGGGAGGGGCGCTCTGTCAGCGGATGTTCCCCCCTGGAGGGGGTGAGAAGTTGGGATACGCGGGGAGGGGCGCTCTGTCGGGAGGGAGGGGCGCTCTGTCGGGGGGGGAGGGGCGCTCTGTCGGGAGGGGGGTCGGGGGGGGAGGGGCGCTCTGTCGGGGGGGGGGGCGCTCTGTCGGGGGGGAGGGGCTCTCTGTCAGCGGATGTTCCCCCCTGGAAGGGGTGAGAAGTTCCATTATAAAGCTTCCCACAGAAAGATTTACATTATTGGTGGTCTGGTCTTCAATGGCACAAGCCGAATGTTACACCGATCATTCTGCTGATTGGATGAGATTTCCCCCAATGACAACACACAGTTACCCCCCCCCCCCCCATGATGCCACCTACCCGGGTGATGCCACGCACACTTACCTGTACCTCGTAGAGATAACTGATGAGCCACACACCACTGTCAGGTTGGCCTGGAACAGAAGACTTCATTGGTATTCCAGTCATGAGATGATATTTGTTACATTGTTTCTGATTTATCTCTAAAGAAATACAATTAAAGCCCATGTGACTAAAGCCGTGTATGTAGGAGGCTGGAAGTCGGGGTTTCCCTTTATGTATGTAGGAGGGTGGAAGTCGGGGTTTCCCTTTATGTATGTAGGAGGGTGGAAGTCGGGGTTTCCCTTTATGTATGTAGGAGGGTGGAAGTCGGGGTTTCCCTTTATGTATGTAGGAGGGTGGAAGTCGGGGTTTCCCTTTATGTATGTAGGAGGCTGGAAGTCGGGGTTTCCCTTTATGTATGTAGGAGGGTGGAAGTCGGGGTTTCCCTTTATGTATGTAGGAGGGTGGAAGTCGGGGTTTCCCTTTATGTATGTAGGAGGGTGGAAGTCGGGGTTTCCCTTTATGTATGTAGGAGGCTGGAAGTCGGGGTTTCCCTTTATGTATGTAGGAGGGTGGAAGTCGGGGTTTCCCTTTATGTATGTAGGAGGCTGGAAGTCGGGGTTTCCCTTTATGTATGTAGGAGGCTGGAAGTCGGGGTTTCCCTTTATGTATGTAGGAGGCTGGAAGTCGGGGTTTCCCTTTATGTATGTAGGAGGGTGGAAGTCGGGGTTTCCCTTTATGTATGTAGGAGGGTGGAAGTCGGGGTTTCCCTTTATGTATGTAGGAGGGTGGAAGTCGGGGTTTCCCTTTATGTATGTAGGAGGGTGGAAGTCGGGGTTTCCCTTTATGTATGTAGGAGGGTGGAAGTCGGGGTTTCCCTTTATGTATGTAGGAGGGTGGAAGTCGGGGTTTCCCTTTATGTATGTAGGAGGGTGGAAGTCGGGGTTTCCCTTTATGTATGTAGGAGGGTGGAAGTCGGGGTTTCCCTTTATGTATGTAGGAGGGTGGAAGTCGGGGTTTCCCTTTATGTATGTAGGAGGGTGGAAGTCGGGGTTTCCCTTTATGTATGTAGGAGGGTGGAAGTCGGGGTTTCCCTTTATGTATGTAGGAGGGTGGAAGTCGGGGTTTCCCTTTATGTATGTAGGAGGGTGGAAGTCGGGGTTTCCCTTTATGTATGTAGGAGGGTGGAAGTCGGGGTTTCCCTTTATGTATGTAGGAGGCTGGAAGTCGGGGTTTCCCTTTATGTATGTAGGAGGCTGGAAGTCGGGGTTTCCCTTTATGTATGTAGGAGGGTGGAAGTCGGGGTTTCCCTTTATGTATGTAGGAGGGTGGAAGTCGGGGTTTCCCTTTATGTATGTAGGAGGGTGGAAGTCGGGGTTTCCCTTTATGTATGTAGGAGGGTGGAAGTCGGGGTTTCCCTTTATGTATGTAGGAGGTCGGAAGTCGGGGTTTCCCTTTATGTATGTAGGAGGGTGGAAGTCGGGGTTTCCCTTTATGTATGTAGGAGGGTGGAAGTCGGGGTTTCCCTTTATGTATGTAGGAGGGTGGAAGTCGGGGTTTCCCTTTATGTATGTAGGAGGGTGGAAGTCGGGGTTTCCCTTTATGTATGTAGGAGGGTGGAAGTCGGGGTTTCCCTTTATGTATGTAGGAGGCTGGAAGTCGGGGTTTCCCTTTATGTATGTAGGAGGGTGGAAGTCGGGGTTTCCCTTTATGTATGTAGGAGGCTGGAAGTCAGGGTTTCCCTTTATGTATGTAGGAGGGTGGAAGTCGGGGTTTCCCTTTATGTATGTAGGAGGGTGGAAGTCGGGGTTTCCCTTTATGTATGTAGGAGGGTGGAAGTCGGGGTTTCCCTTTATGTATGTAGGAGGGTGGAAGTCGGGGTTTCCCTTTATGTATGTAGGAGGCTGGAAGTCGGGGTTTCCCTTTATGTATGTAGGAGGCTGGAAGTCGGGGTTTCCCTTTATGTATGTAGGAGGGTGGAAGTCGGGGTTTCCCTTTATGTATGTAGGAGGGTGGAAGTCGGGGTTTCCCTTTATGTATGTAGGAGGGTGGAAGTCGGGGTTTCCCTTTATGTATGTAGGAGGCTGGAAGTCGGGGTTTCCCTTTATGTATGTAGGAGGGTGGAAGTCGGGGTTTCCCTTTATGTATGTAGGAGGGTGGAAGTCGGGGTTTCCCTTTATGTATGTAGGAGGGTGGAAGTCGGGGTTTCCCTTTATGTATGTAGGAGGGTGGAAGTCGGGGTTTCCCTTTATGTATGTAGGAGGGTGGAAGTCGGGGTTTCCCTTTATGTATGTAGGAGGGTGGAAGTCGGGGTTTCCCTTTATGTATGTAGGAGGGTGGAAGTCGGGGTTTCCCTTTATGTAGGTAGGAGGGTGGAAGTCGGGGTTTCCCTTTATGTATGTAGGAGGGTGGAAGTCGGGGTTTCCCTTTATGTATGTAGGAGGCTGGAAGTCGGGGTTTCCCTTTATGTATGTAGGAGGGTGGAAGTCGGGGTTTCCCTTTATGTATGTAGGAGGGTGGAAGTCGGGGTTTCCCTTTATGTATGTAGGAGGGTGGAAGTCGGGGTTTCCCTTTATGTATGTAGGAGGGTGGAAGTCGGGGTTTCCCTTTTTGTATGTAGGAGGGTGGAAGTCGGGGTTTCCCTTTATGTATGTAGGAGGGTGGAAGTCGGGGTTTCCCTTTATGTATGTAGGAGGGTGGAAGTCGGGGTTTCCCTTTATGTATGTAGGAGGGTGGAAGTCGGGGTTTCCCTTTATGTATGTAGGAGGGTGGAAGTCGGGGTTTCCCTTTATGTATGTAGGAGGGTGGAAGTCGGGGTTTCCCTTTATGTATGTAGGAGGCTGGAAGTCGGGGTTTCCCTTTATGTATGTAGGAGGGTGGAAGTCGGGGTTTCCCTTTATGTATGTAGGAGGGTGGAAGTCGGGGTTTCCCTTTATGTATGTAGGAGGGTGGAAGTCGGGGTTTCCCTTTATGTATGTAGGAGGGTGGAAGTCGGGGTTTCCCTTTATGTATGTAGGAGGGTGGAAGTCGGGGTTTCCCTTTATGTATGTAGGAGGGTGGAAGTCGGGGTTTCCCTTTATGTATGTAGGAGGGTGGAAGTCGGGGTTTCCCTTTATGTATGTAGGAGGGTGGAAGTCGGGGTTTCCCTTTATGTATGTAGGAGGGTGGAAGTCGGGGTTTCCCTTTATGTATGTAGGAGGGTGGAAGTCGGGGTTTCCCTTTATGTATGTAGGAGGGTGGAAGTCGGGGTTTCCCTTTATGTATGTAGGAGGGTGGAAGTCGGGGTTTCCCTTTATGTATGTAGGAGGCTGGAAGTCGGGGTTTCCCTTTATGTATGTAGGAGGGTGGAAGTCGGGGTTTCCCTTTATGTATGTAGGAGGGTGGAAGTCGGGGTTTCCCTTTATGTATGTAGGAGGGTGGAAGTCGGGGTTTCCCTTTATGTATGTAGGAGGGTGGAAGTCGGGGTTTCCCTTTATGTATGTAGGAGGGTGGAAGTCGGGGTTTCCCTTTATGTATGTAGGAGGGTGGAAGTCGGGGTTTCCCTTTATGTATGTAGGAGGGTGGAAGTCGGGGTTTCCCTTTATGTATGTAGGAGGGTGGAAGTCGGGGTTTCCCTTTATGTATGTAGGAGGGTGGAAGTCGGGGTTTCCCTTTATGTATGTAGGAGGGTGGAAGTCGGGGTTTCCCTTTATGTATGTAGGAGGGTGGAAGTCGGGGTTTCCCTTTATGTATGTAGGAGGGTGGAAGTCGGGGTTTCCCTTTATGTATGTAGGAGGCTGGAAGTCGGGGTTTCCCTTTATGTATGTAGGAGGGTGGAAGTCGGGGTTTCCCTTTATGTATGTAGGAGGGTGGAAGTCGGGGTTTCCCTTTATGTATGTAGGAGGGTGGAAGTCGGGGTTTCCCTTTATGTATGTAGGAGGGTGGAAGTCGGGGTTTCCCTTTATGTATGTAGGAGGGTGGAAGTCGGGGTTTCCCTTTATGTATGTAGGAGGGTGGAAGTCGGGGTTTCCCTTTATGTATGTAGGAGGGTGGAAGTCGGGGTTTCCCTTTATGTATGTAGGAGGGTGGAAGTCGGGGTTTCCCTTTATGTATGTAGGAGGGTGGAAGTCGGGGTTTCCCTTTATGTATGTAGGAGGGTGGAAGTCGGGGTTTCCCTTTATGTATGTAGGAGGGTGGAAGTCGGGGTTTCCCTTTATGTATGTAGGAGGGTGGAAGTCGGGGTTTCCCTTTATGTATGTAGGAGGGTGGAAGTCGGGGTTTCCCTTTATGTATGTAGGAGGGTGGAAGTCGGGGTTTCCCTTTATGTATGTAGGAGGGTGGAAGTCGGGGTTTCCCTTTATGTATGTAGGAGGGTGGAAGTCGGGGTTTCCCTTTATGTATGTAGGAGGGTGGAAGTCGGGGTTTCCCTTTATGTATGTAGGAGGGTGGAAGTCGGGGTTTCCCTTTATGTATGTAGGAGGGTGGAAGTCGGGGTTTCCCTTTATGTATGTAGGAGGGTGGAAGTCGGGGTTTCCCTTTATGTATGTAGGAGGGTGGAAGTCGGGGTTTCCCTTTATGTATGTAGGAGGGTGGAAGTCGGGGTTTCCCTTTATGTATGTAGGAGGGTGGAAGTCGGGGTTTCCCTTTATGTATGTAGGAGGGTGGAAGTCGGGGTTTCCCTTTATGTATGTAGGAGGGTGGAAGTCGGGGTTTCCCTTTATGTATGTAGGAGGGTGGAAGTCGGGGTTTCCCTTTATGTATGTAGGAGGGTGGAAGTCGGGGTTTCCCTTTATGTATGTAGGAGGGTGGAAGTCGGGGTTTCCCTTTATGTATGTAGGAGGGTGGAAGTCGGGGTTTCCCTTTATGTATGTAGGAGGGCTGGAAGTCGGGGTTTCCCTTTATGTATGTAGGAGGGTGGAAGTCGGGGTTTCCCTTTATGTATGTAGGAGGGTGGAAGTCGGGGTTTCCCTTTATGTATGTAGGAGGGTGGAAGTCGGGGTTTCCCTTTATGTATGTAGGAGGGTGGAAGTCGGGGTTTCCCTTTATGTATGTAGGAGGGTGGAAGTCGGGGTTTCCCTTTATGTATGTAGGAGGGTGGAAGTCGGGGTTTCCCTTTATGTATGTAGGAGGGTGGAAGTCGGGGTTTCCCTTTATGTATGTAGGAGGGTGGAAGTCGGGGTTTCCCTTTATGTATGTAGGAGGGTGGAAGTCGGGGTTTCCCTTTATGTATGTAGGAGGGTGGAAGTCGGGGTTTCCCTTTATGTATGTAGGAGGGTGGAAGTCGGGGTTTCCCTTTATGTATGTAGGAGGGTGGAAGTCGGGGTTTCCCTTTATGTATGTAGGAGGGTGGAAGTCGGGGTTTCCCTTTATGTATGTAGGAGGGTGGAAGTCGGGGTTTCCCTTTATGTATGTAGGAGGGTGGAAGTCGGGGTTTCCCTTTATGTATGTAGGAGGGTGGAAGTCGGGGTTTCCCTTTATGTATGTAGGAGGCTGGAAGTCGGGGTTTCCCTTTATGTATGTAGGAGGGTGGAAGTCGGGGTTTCCCTTTATGTATGTAGGAGGGTGGAAGTCGGGGTTTCCCTTTATGTATGTAGGAGGGTGGAAGTCGGGGTTTCCCTTTATGTATGTAGGAGGGCTGGAAGTCGGGGTTTCCCTTTATGTATGTAGGAGGGTGGAAGTCGGGGTTTCCCTTTATGTATGTAGGAGGGTGGAAGTCGGGGTTTCCCTTTATGTATGTAGGAGGGTGGAAGTCGGGGTTTCCCTTTATGTATGTAGGAGGGTGGAAGTCGGGGTTTCCCTTTATGTATGTAGGAGGGTGGAAGTCGGGGTTTCCCTTTATGTATGTAGGAGGGTGGAAGTCGGGGTTTCCCTTTATGTATGTAGGAGGGTGGAAGTCGGGGTTTCCCTTTATGTATGTAGGAGGGTGGAAGTCGGGGTTTCCCTTTATGTATGTAGGAGGGTGGAAGTCGGGGTTTCCCTTTATGTATGTAGGAGGGTGGAAGTCGGGGTTTCCCTTTATGTATGTAGGAGGGTGGAAGTCGGGGTTTCCCTTTATGTATGTAGGAGGGTGGAAGTCGGGGTTTCCCTTTATGTATGTAGGAGGCTGGAAGTCGGGGTTTCCCTTTATGTATGTAGGAGGGTGGAAGTCGGGGTTTCCCTTTATGTATGTAGGAGGGTGGAAGTCGGGGTTTCCCTTTATGTATGTAGGAGGGTGGAAGTCGGGGTTTCCCTTTATGTATGTAGGAGGGTGGAAGTCGGGGTTTCCCTTTATGTATGTAGGAGGGTGGAAGTCGGGGTTTCCCTTTATGTATGTAGGAGGGTGGAAGTCGGGGTTTCCCTTTATGTATGTAGGAGGGTGGAAGTCGGGGTTTCCCTTTATGTATGTAGGAGGGTGGAAGTCGGGGTTTCCCTTTATGTATGTAGGAGGGTGGAAGTCGGGGTTTCCCTTTATGTATGTAGGAGGGTGGAAGTCGGGGTTTCCCTTTATGTATGTAGGAGGGTGGAAGTCGGGGTTTCCCTTTATGTATGTAGGAGGGTGGAAGTCGGGGTTTCCCTTTATGTATGTAGGAGGGTGGAAGTCGGGGTTTCCCTTTATGTATGTAGGAGGGTGGAAGTCGGGGTTTCCCTTTATGTATGTAGGAGGGTGGAAGTCGGGGTTTCCCTTTATGTATGTAGGAGGGTGGAAGTCGGGGTTTCCCTTTATGTATGTAGGAGGGTGGAAGTCGGGGTTTCCCTTTATGTATGTAGGAGGGTGGAAGTCGGGGTTTCCCTTTATGTATGTAGGAGGGTGGAAGTCGGGGTTTCCCTTTATGTATGTAGGAGGGTGGAAGTCGGGGTTTCCCTTTATGTATGTAGGAGGGTGGAAGTCGGGGTTTCCCTTTATGTATGTAGGAGGGTGGAAGTCGGGGTTTCCCTTTATGTATGTAGGAGGGTGGAAGTCGGGGTTTCCCTTTATGTATGTAGGAGGGTGGAAGTCGGGGTTTCCCTTTATGTATGTAGGAGGGTGGAAGTCGGGGTTTCCCTTTATGTATGTAGGAGGGTGGAAGTCGGGGTTTCCCTTTATGTATGTAGGAGGGTGGAAGTCGGGGTTTCCCTTTATGTATGTAGGAGGGTGGAAGTCGGGGTTTCCCTTTATGTATGTAGGAGGGTGGAAGTCGGGGTTTCCCTTTATGTATGTAGGAGGGTGGAAGTCGGGGTTTCCCTTTATGTATGTAGGAGGGTGGAAGTCGGGGTTTCCCTTTATGTATGTAGGAGGGTGGAAGTCGGGGTTTCCCTTTATGTATGTAGGAGGGTGGAAGTCGGGGTTTCCCTTTATGTATGTAGGAGGGTGGAAGTCGGGGTTTCCCTTTATGTATGTAGGAGGGTGGAAGTCGGGGTTTCCCTTTATGTATGTAGGAGGGTGGAAGTCGGGGTTTCCCTTTATGTATGTAGGAGGGTGGAAGTCGGGGTTTCCCTTTATGTATGTAGGAGGGTGGAAGTCGGGGTTTCCCTTTATGTATGTAGGAGGGTGGAAGTCGGGGTTTCCCTTTATGTATGTAGGAGGGTGGAAGTCGGGGTTTCCCTTTATGTATGTAGGAGGGTGGAAGTCGGGGTTTCCCTTTATGTATGTAGGAGGGTGGAAGTCGGGGTTTCCCTTTATGTATGTAGGAGGGTGGAAGTCGGGGTTTCCCTTTATGTATGTAGGAGGGTGGAAGTCGGGGTTTCCCTTTATGTATGTAGGAGGGTGGAAGTCGGGGTTTCCCTTTATGTATGTAGGAGGGTGGAAGTCGGGGTTTCCCTTTATGTATGTAGGAGGGTGGAAGTCGGGGTTTCCCTTTATGTATGTAGGAGGGCTGGAAGTCGGGGTTTCCCTTTATGTATGTAGGAGGGTGGAAGTCGGGGTTTCCCTTTATGTATGTAGGAGGGTGGAAGTCGGGGTTTCCCTTTATGTATGTAGGAGGGTGGAAGTCGGGGTTTCCCTTTATGTATGTAGGAGGGTGGAAGTCGGGGTTTCCCTTTATGTATGTAGGAGGGTGGAAGTCGGGGTTTCCCTTTATGTATGTAGGAGGGTGGAAGTCGGGGTTTCCCTTTATGTATGTAGGAGGGTGGAAGTCGGGGTTTCCCTTTATGTATGTAGGAGGGTGGAAGTCGGGGTTTCCCTTTATGTATGTAGGAGGGCTGGAAGTCGGGGTTTCCCTTTATGTATGTAGGAGGGTGGAAGTCGGGGTTTCCCTTTATGTATGTAGGAGGGTGGAAGTCGGGGTTTCCCTTTATGTATGTAGGAGGGTGGAAGTCGGGGTTTCCCTTTATGTATGTAGGAGGGTGGAAGTCGGGGTTTCCCTTTATGTATGTAGGAGGGTGGAAGTCGGGGTTTCCCTTTATGTATGTAGGAGGGTGGAAGTCGGGGTTTCCCTTTATGTATGTAGGAGGGTGGAAGTCGGGGTTTCCCTTTATGTATGTAGGAGGGTGGAAGTCGGGGTTTCCCTTTATGTATGTAGGAGGGTGGAAGTCGGGGTTTCCCTTTATGTATGTAGGAGGGTGGAAGTCGGGGTTTCCCTTTATGTATGTAGGAGGGTGGAAGTCGGGGTTTCCCTTTATGTATGTAGGAGGGTGGAAGTCGGGGTTTCCCTTTATGTATGTAGGAGGGTGGAAGTCGGGGTTTCCCTTTATGTATGTAGGAGGGTGGAAGTCGGGGTTTCCCTTTATGTATGTAGGAGGGTGGAAGTCGGGGTTTCCCTTTATGTATGTAGGAGGGTGGAAGTCGGGGTTTCCCTTTATGTATGTAGGAGGCTGGAAGTCGGGGTTTCCCTTTATGTATGTAGGAGGGTGGAAGTCGGGGTTTCCCTTTATGTATGTAGGAGGGTGGAAGTCGGGGTTTCCCTTTATGTATGTAGGAGGGTGGAAGTCGGGGTTTCCCTTTATGTATGTAGGAGGGTGGAAGTCGGGGTTTCCCTTTATGTATGTAGGAGGGTGGAAGTCGGGGTTTCCCTTTATGTATGTAGGAGGGTGGAAGTCGGGGTTTCCCTTTATGTATGTAGGAGGGTGGAAGTCGGGGTTTCCCTTTATGTATGTAGGAGGGTGGAAGTCGGGGTTTCCCTTTATGTATGTAGGAGGGTGGAAGTCGGGGTTTCCCTTTATGTATGTAGGAGGGTGGAAGTCGGGGTTTCCCTTTATGTATGTAGGAGGGTGGAAGTCGGGGTTTCCCTTTATGTATGTAGGAGGGTGGAAGTCGGGGTTTCCCTTTATGTATGTAGGAGGGTGGAAGTCGGGGTTTCCCTTTATGTATGTAGGAGGGTGGAAGTCGGGGTTTCCCTTTATGTATGTAGGAGGGTGGAAGTCGGGGTTTCCCTTTATGTATGTAGGAGGGTGGAAGTCGGGGTTTCCCTTTATGTATGTAGGAGGGTGGAAGTCGGGGTTTCCCTTTATGTATGTAGGAGGGTGGAAGTCGGGGTTTCCCTTTATGTATGTAGGAGGGTGGAAGTCGGGGTTTCCCTTTATGTATGTAGGAGGGCTGCAAGTCGGGGTTTCCCTTTATGTATGTAGGAGGGTGGAAGTCGGGGTTTCCCTTTATGTATGTAGGAGGCTGGAAGTCGGGGTTTCCCTTTATGTATGTAGGAGGGTGGAAGTCGGGGTTTCCCTTTATGTATGTAGGAGGGTGGAAGTCGGGGTTTCCCTTTATGTATGTAGGAGGGTGGAAGTCGGGGTTTCCCTTTATGTATGTAGGAGGGTGGAAGTCGGGGTTTCCCTTTATGTATGTAGGAGGGTGGAAGTCGGGGTTTCCCTTTATGTATGTAGGAGGGTGGAAGTCGGGGTTTCCCTTTATGTATGTAGGAGGGTGGAAGTCGGGGTTTCCCTTTATGTATGTAGGAGGCTGGAAGTCGGGGTTTCCCTTTATGTATGTAGGAGGGTGGAAGTCGGGGTTTCCCTTTATGTATGTAGGAGGGTGGAAGTCGGGGTTTCCCTTTATGTATGTAGGAGGGTGGAAGTCGGGGTTTCCCTTTATGTATGTAGGAGGGTGGAAGTCGGGGTTTCCCTTTATGTATGTAGGAGGGTGGAAGTCGGGGTTTCCCTTTATGTATGTAGGAGGCTGGAAGTCGGGGTTTCCCTTTATGTATGTAGGAGGGTGGAAGTCGGGGTTTCCCTTTATGTATGTAGGAGGCTGGAAGTCGGGGTTTCCCTTTATGTATGTAGGAGGGTGGAGTCGGGGTTTCCCTTTATGTATGTAGGAGGGTGGAAGTCTGGGTTTCCCTTTATGTATGTAGGAGGGTGGAAGTCGGGGTTTCCCTTTATGTATGTAGGAGGGTGGAAGTCGGGTTTCCCTTTATGTATGTAGACTGAGTCGGGGTTTCCCTTTATGTATGTAGGAGGGTGGAAGTCGGGGTTTCCCTTTATGTATGTAGGAGGGTGGAAGTCGGGGTTTCCCTTTATGTATGTAGGAGGCTGGAAGTCGGGGTTTCCCTTTATGTATGTAGGAGGGTGGAAGTCGGGGTTTCCCTTTATGTATGTAGGAGGGTGGAAGTCGGGGTTTCCCTTTATGTATGTAGGAGGGTGGAAGTCGGGGTTTCCCTTTATGTATGTAGGAGGGTGGAAGTCGGGGTTTCCCTTTATGTATGTAGGAGGGTGGAAGTCGGGGTTTCCCTTTATGTATGTAGGAGGGTGGAAGTCGGGGTTTCCCTTTATGTATGTAGGAGGCTGGAAGTCGGGGTTTCCCTTTATGTATGTAGGAGGGTGGAAGTCGGGGTTTCCCTTTATGTATGTAGGAGGCTGGAAGTCGGGGTTTCCCTTTATGTATGTAGGAGGGTGGAAGTCGGGGTTTCCCTTTATGTATGTAGGAGGGTGGAAGTCGGGGTTTCCCTTTATGTATGTAGGAGGGTGGAAGTCGGGGTTTCCCTTTATGTATGTAGGAGGCTGGAAGTCGGGGTTTCCCTTTATGTATGTAGGAGGCTGGAAGTCGGGGTTTCCCTTTATGTATGTAGGAGGGTGGAAGTCGGGGTTTCCCTTTATGTATGTAGGAGGGTGGAAGTCGGTGTTTCCCTTTATGTATGTAGGAGGGTGGAAGTCGGGGTTTCCCTTTATGTATGTAGGAGGCTGGAAGTCGGGGTTTCCCTTTATGTATGTAGGAGGGTGGAAGTCGGGGTTTCCCTTTATGTATGTAGGAGGCTGGAAGTCGGGGTTTCCCTTTATGTATGTAGGAGGGTGGAAGTCGGGGTTTCCCTTTATGTATGTAGGAGGGTGGAAGTCGGGGTTTCCCTTTATGTATGTAGGAGGGTGGAAGTCGGGGTTTCCCTTTATGTATGTAGGAGGGTGGAAGTCGGGGTTTCCCTTTATGTATGTAGGAGGCTGGAAGTCGGGGTTTCCCTTTATGTATGTAGGAGGGTGGAAGTCGGGGTTTCCCTTTATGTATGTAGGAGGCTGGAAGTCGGGGTTTCCCTTTATGTATGTAGGAGGGTGGAAGTCGGGGTTTCCCTTTATGTATGTAGGAGGCTGGAAGTCGGGGTTTCCCTTTATGTATGTAGGAGGGTGGAAGTCGGGGTTTCCCTTTATGTATGTAGGAGGGTGGAAGTCGGGGTTTCCCTTTATGTATGTAGGAGGGTGGAAGTCGGGGTTTCCCTTTATGTATGTAGGAGGGTGGAAGTCGGGGTTTCCCTTTATGTATGTAGGAGGGTGGAAGTCGGGGTTTCCCTTTATGTATGTAGGAGGCTGGAAGTCGGGGTTTCCCTTTATGTATGTAGGAGGGTGGAAGTCGGGGTTTCCCTTTATGTATGTAGGAGGCTGGAAGTCGGGGTTTCCCTTTATGTATGTAGGAGGGTGGAAGTCGGGGTTTCCCTTTATGTATGTAGGAGGCTGGAAGTCGGGGTTTCCCTTTATGTATGTAGGAGGGTGGAAGTCGGGGTTTCCCTTTATGTATGTAGGAGGCTGGAAGTCGGGGTTTCCCTTTATGTATGTAGGAGGCTGGAAGTCGGGGTTTCCCTTTATGTATGTAGGAGGGTGGAAGTCGGGGTTTCCCTTTATGTATGTAGGAGGGTGGAAGTCGGGGTTTCCCTTTATGTATGTAGGAGGGTGGAAGTCGGGGTTTCCCTTTATGTATGTAGGAGGGTGGAAGTCGGGGTTTCCCTTTATGTATGTAGGAGGCTGGAAGTCGGGGTTTCCCTTTATGTATGTAGGAGGGTGGAAGTCGGGGTTTCCCTTTATGTATGTAGGAGGCTGGAAGTCGGGGTTTCCCTTTATGTATGTAGGAGGGTGGAAGTCGGGGTTTCCCTTTATGTATGTAGGAGGCTGGAAGTCGGGGTTTCCCTTTATGTATGTAGGAGGGTGGAAGTCGGGGTTTCCCTTTATGTATGTAGGAGGGTGGAAGTCGGGGTTTCCCTTTATGTATGTAGGAGGGTGGAAGCTGGAAGTCGGGGTTTCCCTTTATGTATGTAGGAGGGTGGAAGTCGGGGTTTCCCTTTATGTATGTAGGAGGGTGGAAGTCGGGGTTTCCCTTTATGTATGTAGGAGGGTGGAAGTCGGGGTTTCCCTTTATGTATGTAGGAGGGTGGAAGTCGGGGTTTCCCTTTATGTATGTAGGAGGGTGGAAGTCGGGGTTTCCCTTTATGTATGTAGGAGGGTGGAAGTCGGGGTTTCCCTTTATGTATGTAGGACTCTGGAAGTCGGGGTTTCCCTTTATGTATGTAGGAGGGTGGAAGTCGGGGTTTCCCTTTATGTATGTAGGAGGGTGGAAGTCGGGGTTTCCCTTTATGTATGTAGGAGGCTGGAAGTCGGGGTTTCCCTTTATGTATGTAGGAGGGTGGAAGTCGGGGTTTCCCTTTATGTATGTAGGAGGGTGGAAGTCGGGGTTTCCCTTTATGTATGTAGGAGGCTGGAAGTCGGGGTTTCCCTTTATGTATGTAGGAGGCTGGAAGTCGGGGTTTCCCTTTATGTATGTAGGAGGGTGGAAGTCGGGGTTTCCCTTTATGTATGTAGGAGGGTGGAAGTCGGGGTTTCCCTTTATGTATGTAGGAGGGTGGAAGTCGGGGTTTCCCTTTATGTATGTAGGAGGGTGGAAGTCGGGGTTTCCCTTTATGTATGTAGGAGGGTGGAAGTCGGGGTTTCCCTTTATGTATGTAGGAGGCTGGAAGTCGGGGTTTCCCTTTATGTATGTAGGACTCTGGAAGTCGGGGTTTCCCTTTATGTATGTAGGAGGCTGGAAGTCGGGGTTTCCCTTTATGTATGTAGGAGGCTGGAAGTCGGGGTTTCCCTTTATGTATGTAGGACGGCGGAAGTCGGGGTTTCCCTTTATGTATGTAGGAGGCTGGAAGTCGGGGTTTCCCTTTATGTATGTAGGAGGGTGGAAGTCGGGGTTTCCCTTTATGTATGTAGGAGGCTGGAAGTCGGGGTTTCCCTTTATGTATGTAGGAGGCTGGAAGTCGGGGTTTCCCTTTATGTATGTAGGAGGGTGGAAGTCGGGGTTTCCCTTTATGTATGTAGGAGGGTGGAAGTCGGGGTTTCCCTTTATGTATGTAGGAGGGTGGAAGTCGGGGTTTCCCTTTATGTATGTAGGAGGCTGGAAGTCGGGGTTTCCCTTTATGTATGTAGGAGGGTGGAAGTCGGGGTTTCCCTTTATGTATGTAGGAGGGTGGAAGTCGGGGTTTCCCTTTATGTATGTAGGAGGCTGGAAGTCGGGGTTTCCCTTTATGTATGTAGGAGGGTGGAAGTCGGGGTTTCCCTTTATGTATGTAGGAGGGTGGAAGTCGGGGTTTCCCTTTATGTATGTAGGAGGGTGGAAGTCGGGGTTTCCCTTTATGTATGTAGGAGGGTGGAAGTCGGGGTTTCCCTTTATGTATGTAGGAGGGTGGAAGTCGGGGTTTCCCTTTATGTATGTAGGAGGGTGGAAGTCGGGGTTTCCCTTTATGTATGTAGGAGGGTGGAAGTCGGGGTTTCCCTTTATGTATGTAGGAGGGTGGAAGTCGGGGTTTCCCTTTATGTATGTAGGAGGGTGGAAGTCGGGGTTTCCCTTTATGTATGTAGGAGGCTGGAAGTCGGGGTTTCCCTTTATGTATGTAGGAGGCTGGAAGTCGGGGTTTCCCTTTATGTATGTAGGAGGGTGGAAGTCGGGGTTTCCCTTTATGTATGTAGGAGGGTGGAAGTCGGGGTTTCCCTTTATGTATGTAGGAGGGTGGAAGTCGGGGTTTCCCTTTATGTATGTAGGAGGGTGGAAGTCGGGGTTTCCCTTTATGTATGTAGGAGGGTGGAAGTCGGGGTTTCCCTTTATGTATGTAGGAGGGTGGAAGTCGGGGTTTCCCTTTATGTATGTAGGAGGGTGGAAGTCGGGGTTTCCCTTTATGTATGTAGGAGGCTGGAAGTCGGGGTTTCCCTTTATGTATGTAGGAGGGTGGAAGTCGGGGTTTCCCTTTATGTATGTAGGAGGCTGGAAGTCGGGGTTTCCCTTTATGTATGTAGGAGGCTGGAAGTCGGGGTTTCCCTTTATGTATGTAGGAGGGTGGAAGTCGGGGTTTCCCTTTATGTATGTAGGAGGGTGGAAGTCGGGGTTTCCCTTTATGTATGTAGGAGGGTGGAAGTCGGGGTTTCCCTTTATGTATGTAGGAGGGTGGAAGTCGGGGTTTCCCTTTATGTATGTAGGAGGGTGGAAGTCGGGGTTTCCCTTTATGTATGTAGGAGGCTGGAAGTCGGGGTTTCCCTTTATGTATGTAGGACGCTGGAAGTCGGGGTTTCCCTTTATGTATGTAGGAGGGTGGAAGTCGGGGTTTCCCTTTATGTATGTAGGAGGGTGGAAGTCGGGGTTTCCCTTTATGTATGTAGGAGGGTGGAAGTCGGGGTTTCCCTTTATGTATGTAGGAGGCTGGAAGTCGGGGTTTCCCTTTATGTATGTAGGAGGGTGGAAGTCGGGGTTTCCCTTTATGTATGTAGGAGGCTGGAAGTCGGGGTTTCCCTTTATGTATGTAGGAGGCTGGAAGTCGGGGTTTCCCTTTATGTATGTAGGAGGGTGGAAGTCGGGGTTTCCCTTTATGTATGTAGGAGGGTGGAAGTCGGGGTTTCCCTTTATGTATGTAGGAGGGTGGAAGTCGGGGTTTCCCTTTATGTATGTAGGAGGGTGGAAGTCGGGGTTTCCCTTTATGTATGTAGGAGGGTGGAAGTCGGGGTTTCCCTTTATGTATGTAGGAGGGTGGAAGTCGGGGTTTCCCTTTATGTATGTAGGAGGGTGGAAGTCGGGGTTTCCCTTTATGTATGTAGGAGGGTGGAAGTCGGGGTTTCCCTTTATGTATGTAGGAGGGTGGAAGTCGGGGTTTCCCTTTATGTATGTAGGAGGGTGGAAGTCGGGGTTTCCCTTTATGTATGTAGGAGGGTGGAAGTCGGGGTTTCCCTTTATGTATGTAGGAGGGTGGAAGTCGGGGTTTCCCTTTATGTATGTAGGAGGGTGGAAGTCGGGGTTTCCCTTTATGTATGTAGGAGGGTGGAAGTCGGGGTTTCCCTTTATGTATGTAGGAGGCTGGAAGTCGGGGTTTCCCTTTATGTATGTAGGAGGGTGGAAGTCGGGGTTTCCCTTTATGTATGTAGGAGGGTGGAAGTCGGGGTTTCCCTTTATGTATGTAGGAGGCTGGAAGTCGGGGTTTCCCTTTATGTATGTAGGACGGCTGGAAGTCGGGGTTTCCCTTTATGTATGTAGGAGGGTGGAAGTCGGGGTTTCCCTTTATGTATGTAGGAGGGTGGAAGTCGGGGTTTCCCTTTATGTATGTAGGAGGGTGGAAGTCGGGGTTTCCCTTTATGTATGTAGGAGGGTGGAAGTCGGGGTTTCCCTTTATGTATGTAGGAGGGTGGAAGTCGGGGTTTCCCTTTATGTATGTAGGAGGGTGGAAGTCGGGGTTTCCCTTTATGTATGTAGGAGGGTGGAAGTCGGGGTTTCCCTTTATGTATGTAGGAGGGTGGAAGTCGGGGTTTCCCTTTATGTATGTAGGAGGGTGGAAGTCGGGGTTTCCCTTTATGTATGTAGGAGGGTGGAAGTCGGGGTTTCCCTTTATGTATGTAGGAGGGTGGAAGTCGGGGTTTCCCTTTATGTATGTAGGAGGGTGGAAGTCGGGGTTTCCCTTTATGTATGTAGGAGGGTGGAAGTCGGGGTTTCCCTTTATGTATGTAGGAGGGTGGAAGTCGGGGTTTCCCTTTATGTATGTAGGAGGGTGGAAGTCGGGGTTTCCCTTTATGTATGTAGGAGGGTGGAAGTCGGGGTTTCCCTTTATGTATGTAGGAGGGTGGAAGTCGGGGTTTCCCTTTATGTATGTAGGAGGGTGGAAGTCGGGGTTTCCCTTTATGTATGTAGGAGGGTGGAAGTCGGGGTTTCCCTTTATGTATGTAGGAGGGTGGAAGTCGGGGTTTCCCTTTATGTATGTAGGAGGGTGGAAGTCGGGGTTTCCCTTTATGTATGTAGGAGGGTGGAAGTCGGGGTTTCCCTTTATGTATGTAGGAGGGTGGAAGTCGGGGTTTCCCTTTATGTATGTAGGAGTCTGGAAGTCGGGGTTTCCCTTTATGTATGTAGGAGGGTGGAAGTCGGGGTTTCCCTTTATGTATGTAGGAGGGTGGAAGTCGGGGTTTCCCTTTATGTATGTAGGAGGGTGGAAGTCGGGGTTTCCCTTTATGTATGTAGGAGGCTGGAAGTCGGGGTTTCCCTTTATGTATGTAGGAGGGTGGAAGTCGGGGTTTCCCTTTATGTATGTAGGAGGGTGGAAGTCGGGGTTTCCCTTTATGTATGTAGGAGGGTGGAAGTCGGGGTTTCCCTTTATGTATGTAGGAGGGTGGAAGTCGGGGTTTCCCTTTATGTATGTAGGAGGCTGGAAGTCGGGGTTTCCCTTTATGTATGTAGGAGGGTGGAAGTCGGGGTTTCCCTTTATGTATGTAGGAGGCTGGAAGTCGGGGTTTCCCTTTATGTATGTAGGAGGCTGGAAGTCGGGGTTTCCCTTTATGTATGTAGGAGGCTGGAAGTCGGGGTTTCCCTTTATGTATGTAGGAGGGTGGAAGTCGGGGTTTCCCTTTATGTATGTAGGAGGGTGGAAGTCGGGGTTTCCCTTTATGTATGTAGGAGGGTGGAAGTCGGGGTTTCCCTTTATGTATGTAGGAGGGTGGAAGTCGGGGTTTCCCTTTATGTATGTAGGAGGGTGGAAGTCGGGGTTTCCCTTTATGTATGTAGGAGGCTGGAAGTCGGGGTTTCCCTTTATGTATGTAGGAGGGTGGAAGTCGGGGTTTCCCTTTATGTATGTAGGAGGGTGGAAGTCGGGGTTTCCCTTTATGTATGTAGGAGGGTGGAAGTCGGGG
Organism: Rana temporaria; assembly: GCF_905171775.1. Taxonomy (NCBI): domain Eukaryota; kingdom Metazoa; phylum Chordata; class Amphibia; order Anura; family Ranidae; genus Rana; species Rana temporaria. The sequence continues at coordinate 232,027 of NW_024404409.1, read as the reverse complement.
TTTCCCTTTATGTATGGAGGAGGCTGGAAGTCGGGGTTTCCCTTTATGTATGTAGGAGGGTGGAAGTCGGGGTTTCCCTTTATGTATGTAGGAGGGTGGAAGTCGGGGTTTCCCTTTATGTATGTAGGACTCTGGAAGTCGGGGTTTCCCTTTATGTATGTAGGAGGGTGGAAGTCGGGGTTTCCCTTTATGTATGTAGGAGGGTGGAAGTCGGGGTTTCCCTTTATGTATGTAGGAGGCTGGAAGTCGGGGTTTCCCTTTATGTATGTAGGAGGGTGGAAGTCGGGGTTTCCCTTTATGTATGTAGGAGGGTGGAAGTCGGGGTTTCCCTTTATGTATGTAGGAGGGTGGAAGTCGGGGTTTCCCTTTATGTATGTAGGAGGCTGGAAGTCAGGGTTTCCCTTTATGTATGTAGGAGGCTGGAAGTCGGGGTTTCCCTTTATGTATGTAGGAGGGTGGAAGTCGGGGTTTCCCTTTATGTATGTAGGAGGGTGGAAGTCGGGGTTTCCCTTTATGTATGTAGGAGGGTGGAAGTCGGGGTTTCCCTTTATGTATGTAGGAGGGTGGAAGTCGGGGTTTCCCTTTATGTATGTAGGAGGGTGGAAGTCGGGGTTTCCCTTTATGTATGTAGGAGGGTGGAAGTCGGGGTTTCCCTTTATGTATGTAGGAGGCTGGAAGTCGGGGTTTCCCTTTATGTATGTAGGAGGGTGGAAGTCGGGGTTTCCCTTTATGTATGTAGGAGGGTGGAAGTCGGGGTTTCCCTTTATGTATGTAGGAGGGTGGAAGTCGGGGTTTCCCTTTATGTATGTAGGAGGGTGGAAGTCGGGGTTTCCCTTTATGTATGTAGGAGGGTGGAAGTCGGGGTTTCCCTTTATGTATGTAGGAGGGTGGAAGTCGGGGTTTCCCTTTATGTATGTAGGAGGGTGGAAGTCGGGGTTTCCCTTTATGTATGTAGGAGGGTGGAAGTCGGGGTTTCCCTTTATGTATGTAGGAGGCTGGAAGTCGGGGTTTCCCTTTATGTATGTAGGAGGGTGGAAGTCGGGGTTTCCCTTTATGTATGTAGGAGGCTGGAAGTCGGGGTTTCCCTTTATGTATGTAGGAGGCTGGAAGTCGGGGTTTCCCTTTATGTATGTAGGAGGGTGGAAGTCGGGGTTTCCCTTTATGTATGTAGGAGGGCTGGAAGTCGGGGTTTCCCTTTATGTATGTAGGAGGGTGGAAGTCGGGGTTTCCCTTTATGTATGTAGGAGGGTGGAAGTCGGGGTTTCCCTTTATGTATGTAGGAGGGTGGAAGTCGGGGTTTCCCTTTATGTATGTAGGAGGCTGGAAGTCGGGGTTTCCCTTTATGTATGTAGGAGGGTGGAAGTCGGGGTTTCCCTTTATGTATGTAGGAGGGTGGAAGTCGGGGTTTCCCTTTATGTATGTAGGAGGGTGGAAGTCGGGGTTTCCCTTTATGTATGTAGGAGGGTGGAAGTCGGGGTTTCCCTTTATGTATGTAGGAGGGTGGAAGTCGGGGTTTCCCTTTATGTATGTAGGACTCTGGAAGTCGGGGTTTCCCTTTATGTATGTAGGAGGGTGGAAGTCGGGGTTTCCCTTTATGTATGTAGGAGGCTGGAAGTCGGGGTTTCCCTTTATGTATGTAGGAGGGTGGAAGTCGGGGTTTCCCTTTATGTATGTAGGAGGGTGGAAGTCGGGGTTTCCCTTTATGTATGTAGGAGGGTGGAAGTCGGGGTTTCCCTTTATGTATGTAGGAGGGTGGAAGTCGGGGTTTCCCTTTATGTATGTAGGAGGGTGGAAGTCGGGGTTTCCCTTTATGTATGTAGGAGGGTGGAAGTCGGGGTTTCCCTTTATGTATGTAGGAGGGTGGAAGTCGGGGTTTCCCTTTATGTATGTAGGAGGGTGGAAGTCGGGGTTTCCCTTTATGTATGTAGGAGGGTGGAAGTCGGGGTTTCCCTTTATGTATGTAGGAGGCTGGAAGTCGGGGTTTCCCTTTATGTATGTAGGAGGGTGGAAGTCGGGGTTTCCCTTTATGTATGTAGGAGGGTGGAAGTCGGGGTTTCCCTTTATGTATGTAGGAGGGTGGAAGTCGGGGTTTCCCTTTATGTATGTAGGAGGGTGGAAGTCGGGGTTTCCCTTTATGTATGTAGGAGGGTGGAAGTCGGGGTTTCCCTTTATGTATGTAGGAGGGTGGAAGTCGGGGTTTCCCTTTATGTATGTAGGAGGGTGGAAGTCGGGGTTTCCCTTTATGTATGTAGGAGGCTGGAAGTCGGGGTTTCCCTTTATGTATGTAGGAGGGTGGAAGTCGGGGTTTCCCTTTATGTATGTAGGAGGCTGGAAGTCGGGGTTTCCCTTTATGTATGTAGGAGGGTGGAAGTCGGGGTTTCCCTTTATGTATGTAGGAGGGTGGAAGTCGGGGTTTCCCTTTATGTATGTAGGAGGGTGGAAGTCGGGGTTTCCCTTTATGTATGTAGGAGGCTGGAAGTCGGGGTTTCCCTTTATGTATGTAGGAGGGTGGAAGTCGGGGTTTCCCTTTATGTATGTAGGAGGCTGGAAGTCGGGGTTTCCCTTTATGTATGTAGGAGGGTGGAAGTCGGGGTTTCCCTTTATGTATGTAGGAGGGTGGAAGTCGGGGTTTCCCTTTATGTATGTAGGAGGGTGGAAGTCGGGGTTTCCCTTTATGTATGTAGGAGGGTGGAAGTCGGGGTTTCCCTTTATGTATGTAGGAGGGTGGAAGTCGGGGTTTCCCTTTATGTATGTAGGAGGCTGGAAGTCGGGGTTTCCCTTTATGTATGTAGGAGGCTGGAAGTCGGGGTTTCCCTTTATGTATGTAGGAGGCTGGAAGTCGGGGTTTCCCTTTATGTATGTAGGAGGGTGGAAGTCGGGGTTTCCCTTTATGTATGTAGGAGGGTGGAAGTCGGGGTTTCCCTTTATGTATGTAGGAGGGTGGAAGTCGGGGTTTCCCTTTATGTATGTAGGAGGGTGGAAGTCGGGGTTTCCCTTTATGTATGTAGGAGGGTGGAAGTCGGGGTTTCCCTTTATGTATGTAGGAGGGTGGAAGTCGGGGTTTCCCTTTATGTATGTAGGAGGGTGGAAGTCGGGGTTTCCCTTTATGTATGTAGGAGGGTGGAAGTCGGGGTTTCCCTTTATGTATGTAGGAGGGTGGAAGTCGGGGTTTCCCTTTATGTATGTAGGAGGGTGGAAGTCGGGGTTTCCCTTTATGTATGTAGGAGGGTGGAAGTCGGGGTTTCCCTTTATGTATGTAGGAGGGTGGAAGTCGGGGTTTCCCTTTATGTATGTAGGAGGGTGGAAGTCGGGGTTTCCCTTTATGTATGTAGGAGGGTGGAAGTCGGGGTTTCCCTTTATGTATGTAGGAGGCTGGAAGTCGGGGTTTCCCTTTATGTATGTAGGAGGCTGGAAGTCGGGGTTTCCCTTTATGTATGTAGGAGGGTGGAAGTCGGGGTTTCCCTTTATGTATGTAGGAGGCTGGAAGTCGGGGTTTCCCTTTATGTATGTAGGAGGGTGGAAGTCGGGGTTTCCCTTTATGTATGTAGGAGGGTGGAAGTCGGGGTTTCCCTTTATGTATGTAGGAGGCTGGAAGTCGGGGTTTCCCTTTATGTATGTAGGAGGGTGGAAGTCGGGGTTTCCCTTTATGTATGTAGGAGGGTGGAAGTCGGGGTTTCCCTTTATGTATGTAGGAGGGTGGAAGTCGGGGTTTCCCTTTATGTATGTAGGAGGGTGGAAGTCGGGGTTTCCCTTTATGTATGTAGGAGGGTGGAAGTCGGGGTTTCCCTTTATGTATGTAGGAGGCTGGAAGTCGGGGTTTCCCTTTATGTATGTAGGAGGGTGGAAGTCGGGGTTTCCCTTTATGTATGTAGGAGGGTGGAAGTCGGGGTTTCCCTTTATGTATGTAGGAGGGTGGAAGTCGGGGTTTCCCTTTATGTATGTAGGAGGGTGGAAGTCGGGGTTTCCCTTTATGTATGTAGGAGGGTGGAAGTCGGGGTTTCCCTTTATGTATGTAGGAGGCTGGAAGTCGGGGTTTCCCTTTATGTATGTAGGAGGCTGGAAGTCGGGGTTTCCCTTTATGTATGTAGGAGGGTGGAAGTCGGGGTTTCCCTTTATGTATGTAGGAGGGTGGAAGTCGGGGTTTCCCTTTATGTATGTAGGAGGCTGGAAGTCGGGGTTTCCCTTTATGTATGTAGGAGGGTGGAAGTCGGGGTTTCCCTTTATGTATGTAGGAGGGTGGAAGTCGGGGTTTCCCTTTATGTATGTAGGAGGGTGGAAGTCGGGGTTTCCCTTTATGTATGTAGGAGGGTGGAAGTCGGGGTTTCCCTTTATGTATGTAGGAGGGTGGAAGTCGGGGTTTCCCTTTATGTATGTAGGAGGGTGGAAGTCGGGGTTTCCCTTTATGTATGTAGGAGGGTGGAAGTCGGGGTTTCCCTTTATGTATGTAGGAGGGTGGAAGTCGGGGTTTCCCTTTATGTATGTAGGAGGGTGGAAGTCGGGGTTTCCCTTTATGTATGTAGGAGGGTGGAAGTCGGGGTTTCCCTTTATGTATGTAGGAGGGTGGAAGTCGGGGTTTCCCTTTATGTATGTAGGAGGGTGGAAGTCGGGGTTTCCCTTTATGTATGTAGGAGGCTGGAAGTCGGGGTTTCCCTTTATGTATGTAGGAGGGTGGAAGTCGGGGTTTCCCTTTATGTATGTAGGAGGGTGGAAGTCGGGGTTTCCCTTTATGTATGTAGGAGGGTGGAAGTCGGGGTTTCCCTTTATGTATGTAGGAGGCTGGAAGTCGGGGTTTCCCTTTATGTATGTAGGAGGGTGGAAGTCGGGGTTTCCCTTTATGTATGTAGGAGGGTGGAAGTCGGGGTTTCCCTTTATGTATGTAGGAGGGTGGAAGTCGGGGTTTCCCTTTATGTATGTAGGAGGGTGGAAGTCGGGGTTTCCCTTTATGTATGTAGGAGGGTGGAAGTCGGGGTTTCCCTTTATGTATGTAGGAGGGTGGAAGTCGGGGTTTCCCTTTATGTATGTAGGAGGGTGGAAGTCGGGGTTTCCCTTTATGTATGTAGGAGGGTGGAAGTCGGGGTTTCCCTTTATGTATGTAGGAGGCTGGAAGTCAGGGTTTCCCTTTATGTATGTAGGAGGCTGGAAGTCGGGGTTTCCCTTTATGTATGTAGGAGGCTGGAAGTCGGGGTTTCCCTTTATGTATGTAGGAGGGTGGAAGTCGGGGTTTCCCTTTATGTATGTAGGAGGCTGGAAGTCGGGGTTTCCCTTTATGTATGTAGGAGGGTGGAAGTCGGGGTTTCCCTTTATGTATGTAGGAGGGTGGAAGTCGGGGTTTCCCTTTATGTATGTAGGAGGGTGGAAGTCGGGGTTTCCCTTTATGTATGTAGGAGGGTGGAAGTCGGGGTTTCCCTTTATGTATGTAGGAGGGTGGAAGTCGGGGTTTCCCTTTATGTATGTAGGAGGGTGGAAGTCGGGGTTTCCCTTTATGTATGTAGGAGGGTGGAAGTCGGGGTTTCCCTTTATGTATGTAGGAGGCTGGAAGTCGGGGTTTCCCTTTATGTATGTAGGAGGGTGGAAGTCGGGGTTTCCCTTTATGTATGTAGGACTCTGGAAGTCGGGGTTTCCCTTTATGTATGTAGGAGGGTGGAAGTCGGGGTTTCCCTTTATGTATGTAGGAGGGTGGAAGTCGGGGTTTCCCTTTATGTATGTAGGAGGGTGGAAGTCGGGGTTTCCCTTTATGTATGTAGGAGGGTGGAAGTCGGGGTTTCCCTTTATGTATGTAGGAGGGTGGAAGTCGGGGTTTCCCTTTATGTATGTAGGAGGGTGGAAGTCGGGGTTTCCCTTTATGTATGTAGGAGGGTGGAAGTCGGGGTTTCCCTTTATGTATGTAGGAGGGTGGAAGTCGGGGTTTCCCTTTATGTATGTAGGAGGCTGGAAGTCGGGGTTTCCCTTTATGTATGTAGGAGGGTGGAAGTCGGGGTTTCCCTTTATGTATGTAGGAGGGTGGAAGTCGGGGTTTCCCTTTATGTATGTAGGAGGGTGGAAGTCGGGGTTTCCCTTTATGTATGTAGGACGGTGGAAGTCGGGGTTTCCCTTTATGTATGTAGGAGGGTGGAAGTCGGGGTTTCCCTTTATGTATGTAGGAGGGTGGAAGTCGGGGTTTCCCTTTATGTATGTAGGAGGGTGGAAGTCGGGGTTTCCCTTTATGTATGTAGGAGGGGTGGAAGTCGGGGTTTCCCTTTATGTATGTAGGAGGGTGGAAGTCGGGGTTTCCCTTTATGTATGTAGGAGGCTGGAAGTCGGGGTTTCCCTTTATGTATGTAGGAGGGTGGAAGTCGGGGTTTCCCTTTATGTATGTAGGAGGGTGGAAGTCGGGGTTTCCCTTTATGTATGTAGGAGGGTGGAAGTCGGGGTTTCCCTTTATGTATGTAGGAGGGTGGAAGTCGGGGTTTCCCTTTATGTATGTAGGAGGGTGGAAGTCGGGGTTTCCCTTTATGTATGTAGGAGGGTGGAAGTCGGGGTTTCCCTTTATGTATGTAGGAGGGTGGAAGTCGGGGTTTCCCTTTATGTATGTAGGAGGGTGGAAGTCGGGGTTTCCCTTTATGTATGTAGGAGGGTGGAAGTTGGGGTTTCCCTTTATGTATGTAGGAGGGTGGAAGTCGGGGTTTCCCTTTATGTATGTAGGAGGGTGGAAGTCGGGGTTTCCCTTTATGTATGTAGGAGGGTGGAAGTCGGGGTTTCCCTTTATGTATGTAGGAGGGTGGAAGTCGGGGTTTCCCTTTATGTATGTAGGAGGGTGGAAGTCGGGGTTTCCCTTTATGTATGTAGGAGGGTGGAAGTCGGGGTTTCCCTTTATGTATGTAGGAGGCTGGAAGTCGGGGTTTCCCTTTATGTATGTAGGAGGGTGGAAGTCGGGGTTTCCCTTTATGTATGTAGGAGGGTGGAAGTCGGGGTTTCCCTTTATGTATGTAGGAGGGTGGAAGTCGGGGTTTCCCTTTATGTATGTAGGAGGGTGGAAGTCGGGGTTTCCCTTTATGTATGTAGGAGGGTGGAAGTCGGGGTTTCCCTTTATGTATGTAGGAGGGTGGAAGTCGGGGTTTCCCTTTATGTATGTAGGAGGGTGGAAGTCGGGGTTTCCCTTTATGTATGTAGGAGGGTGGAAGTCGGGGTTTCCCTTTATGTATGTAGGAGGCTGGAAGTCGGGGTTTCTCTTTATGTATGTAGGAGGGTGGAAGTCGGGGTTTCCCTTTATGTATGTAGGAGGGTGGAAGTCGGGGTTTCCCTTTATGTATGTAGGAGGGTGGAAGTCGGGGTTTCCCTTTATGTATGTAGGAGGGTGGAAGTCGGGGTTTCCCTTTATGTATGTAGGAGGGTGGAAGTCGGGGTTTCCCTTTATGTATGTAGGAGGGTGGAAGTCGGGGTTTCCCTTTATGTATGTAGGAGGGTGGAAGTCGGGGTTTCCCTTTATGTATGTAGGAGGGTGGAAGTCGGGGTTTCCCTTTATGTATGTAGGAGGGTGGAAGTCGGGGTTTCCCTTTATGTATGTAGGAGGCTGGAAGTCGGGGTTTCCCTTTATGTATGTAGGAGGGTGGAAGTCGGGGTTTCCCTTTATGTATGTAGGAGGGTGGAAGTCGGGGTTTCCCTTTATGTATGTAGGAGGGTGGAAGTCGGGGTTTCCCTTGATGTATGTAGGAGGGTGGAAGTCGGGGTTTCCCTTTATGTATGTAGGAGGGTGGAAGTCGGGGTTTCCCTTTATGTATGTAGGAGGGTGGAAGTCGGGGTTTCCCTTTATGTATGTAGGAGGGTGGAAGTCGGGGTTTCCCTTTATGTATGTAGGAGGGTGGAAGTCGGGGTTTCCCTTTATGTATGTAGGAGGGTGGAAGTCGGGGTTTCCCTTTATGTATGTAGGAGGGTGGAAGTCGGGGTTTCCCTTTATGTATGTAGGAGGGTGGAAGTCGGGGTTTCCCTTTATGTATGTAGGAGGGTGGAAGTCGGGGTTTCCCTTTATGTATGTAGGAGGGTGGAAGTCGGGGTTTCCCTTTATGTATGTAGGAGGGTGGAAGTCGGGGTTTCCCTTTATGTATGTAGGAGGGTGGAAGTCGGGGTTTCCCTTTATGTATGTAGGACTCTGGAAGTCGGGGTTTCCCTTTATGTATGTAGGAGGGTGGAAGTCGGGGTTTCCCTTTATGTATGTAGGACTCTGGAAGTCGGGGTTTCCCTTTATGTATGTAGGAGGCTGGAAGTCGGGGTTTCCCTTTATGTATGTAGGAGGCTGGAAGTCGGGGTTTCCCTTTATGTATGTAGGAGGGTGGAAGTCGGGGTTTCCCTTTATGTATGTAGGAGGGTGGAAGTCGGGGTTTCCCTTTATGTATGTAGGAGGGTGGAAGTCGGGGTTTCCCTTTATGTATGTAGGAGGGTGGAAGTCGGGGTTTCCCTTTATGTATGTAGGAGGGTGGAAGTCGGGGTTTCCCTTTATGTATGTAGGAGGGTGGAAGTCGGGGTTTCCCTTTATGTATGTAGGAGGGTGGAAGTCGGGGTTTCCCTTTATGTATGTAGGAGGGTGGAAGTCGGGGTTTCCCTTTATGTATGTAGGAGGGTGGAAGTCGGGGTTTCCCTTTATGTATGTAGGAGGGTGGAAGTCGGGGTTTCCCTTTATGTATGTAGCAGGGTGGAAGTCGGGGTTTCCCTTTATGTATGTAGGAGGGTGGAAGTCGGGGTTTCCCTTTATGTATGTAGGAGGCTGGAAGTCGGGGGTTTCCCTTTATGTATGTAGGAGGGTGGAAGTCGGGGTTTCCCTTTATGTATGTAGGAGGGTGGAAGTCGGGGTTTCCCTTTATGTATGTAGGAGGGTGGAAGTCGGGGTTTCCCTTTATGTATGGAGGAGGGTGGAAGTCGGGGTTTCCCTTTATGTATGTAGGAGGGTGGAAGTCGGGGTTTCCCTTTATGTATGTAGGAGGGTGGAAGTCGGGGTTTCCCTTTATGTATGTAGGAGGGTGGAAGTCGGGGTTTCCCTTTATGTATGTAGGAGGGTGGAAGTCGGGGTTTCCCTTTATGTATGTAGGAGGGTGGAAGTCGGGGTTTCCCTTTATGTATGTAGGAGGCTGGAAGTCGGGGTTTCCCTTTATGTATGTAGGAGGCTGGAAGTCGGGGTTTCCCTTTATGTATGTAGGAGGGTGGAAGTCGGGGTTTCCCTTTATGTATGTAGGAGGGTGGAAGTCGGGGTTTCCCTTTATGTATGTAGGAGGGTGGAAGTCGGGGTTTCCCTTTATGTATGTAGGAGGCTGGAAGTCGGGGTTTCCCTTTATGTATGTAGGAGGGTGGAAGTCGGGGTTTCCCTTTATGTATGTAGGAGGCTGGAAGTCGGGGTTTCCCTTTATGTATGTAGGAGGGTGGAAGTCGGGGTTTCCCTTTATGTATGTAGGACTCTGGAAGTCGGGGTTTCCCTTTATGTATGTAGGAGGCTGGAAGTCGGGGTTTCCCTTTATGTATGTAGGAGGGTGGAAGTCGGGGTTTCCCTTTATGTATGTAGGAGGGTGGAAGTCGGGGTTTCCCTTTATGTATGTAGGAGGGTGGAAGTCGGGGTTTCCCTTTATGTATGTAGGAGGGTGGAAGTCGGGGTTTCCCTTTATGTATGTAGGAGGGTGGAAGTCGGGGTTTCCCTTTATGTATGTAGGAGGCTGGAAGTCGGGGTTTCCCTTTATGTATGTAGGAGGGTGAAAGTCGGGGTTTCCCTTTATGTATGTAGGAGGCTGGAAGTCGGGGTTTCCCTTTATGTATGTAGGAGGGTGGAAGTCGGGGTTTCCCTTTATGTATGTAGGAGGGTGGAAGTCGGGGTTTCCCTTTATGTATGTAGGAGGCTGGAAGTCGGGGTTTCCCTTTATGTATGTAGGAGGGTGAAAGTCGGGGTTTCCCTTTATGTATGTAGGAGGGTGGAAGTCGGGGTTTCCCTTTATGTATGTAGGAGGGTGGAAGTCGGGGTTTCCCTTTATGTATGTAGGAGGCTGGAAGTCGGGGTTTCCCTTTATGTATGTAGGAGGGTGGAAGTCGGGGTTTCCCTTTATGTATGTAGGAGGGTGGAAGTCGGGGTTTCCCTTTATGTATGTAGGAGGCTGGAAGTCGGGGTTTCCCTTTATGTATGTAGGAGGGTGAAAGTCGGGGTTTCCCTTTATGTATGTAGGAGGGTGGAAGTCGGGGTTTCCCTTTATGTATGTAGGAGGCTGGAAGTCGGGGTTTCCCTTTATGCATGTAGGAGGGTGGAAGTCGGGGTTTCCCTTTATGTATGTAGGAGGCTGGAAGTCGGGGTTTCCCTTTATGTATGTAGGAGGCTGGAAGTCGGGGTTTCCCTTTATGTATGTAGGAGGGTGGAAGTCGGAGTTTCCCTTTATGTATGTAGGAGGGTGGAAGTCGGGGTTTCCCTTTATGTATGTAGGAGGGTGGAAGTCGGGGTTTCCCTTTATGTATGTAGGAGGGTGGAAGTCGGGGTTTCCCTTTATGTATGTAGGAGGGTGGAAGTCGGGGTTTCCCTTTATGTATGTAGGAGGGTGGAAGTCGGGGTTTCCCTTTATGTATGTAGGACTCTGGAAGTCGGGGTTTCCCTTTATGTATGTAGGAGGCTGGAAGTCGGGGTTTCCCTTTATGTATGTAGGAGGGTGGAAGTCGGGGTTTCCCTTTATGTATGTAGGACTCTGGAAGTCGGGGTTTCCCTTTATGTATGTAGGACTCTGGAAGTCGGGGTTTCCCTTCATGTAGGTAGGAGGGTGGAAGTCGGGGTTTCCCTTTATGTATGTAGGAGGGTGGAAGTCGGGGTTTCCCTTTATGTATGTAGGAGGCTGGAAGTCGGGGTTTCCCTTTATGTATGTAGGAGGGTGGAAGTCGGGGTTTCCCTTTATGTATATAGGAGGCTGGAAGTCGGGGTTTCCCTTTATGTATGTAGGAGGCTGGAAGTCGGGGTTTCCCTTTATGTATGTAGGAGGGTGGAAGTCGGGGTTTCCCTTTATGTATGTAGGAGGGTGGAAGTCGGGGTTTCCCTTTATGTATGTAGGAGGCTGGAAGTCGGGGTTTCCCTTTATGTATGTAGGAGGGTGGAAGTCGGGGTTTCCCTTTATGTATGTAGGAGGGTGGAAGTCGGGGTTTCCCTTTATGTATGTAGGAGGGTGGAAGTCGGGGTTTCCCTTTATGTATGTAGGAGGGTGGAAGTCGGGGTTTCCCTTTATGTATGTAGGAGGGTGGAAGTCGGGGTTTCCCTTTATGTATGTAGGAGGGTGGAAGTCGGGGTTTCCCTTTATGTATGTAGGAGGGTGGAAGTCGGGGTTTCCCTTTATGTATGTAGGAGGCTGGAAGTCGGGGTTTCCCTTTATGTATGTAGGAGGGTGGAAGTCGGGGTTTCCCTTTATGTATGTAGGAGGCTGGAAGTCGGGGTTTCCCTTTATGTATGTAGGAGGGTGGAAGTCGGGGTTTCCCTTTATGTATGTAGGAGGGTGGAAGTCGGGGTTTCCCTTTATGTATGTAGGAGGCTGGAAGTCGGGGTTTCCCTTTATGTATGTAGGACTCTGGAAGTCGGGGTTTCCCTTTATGTATGTAGGACTCTGGAAGTCGGGGTTTCCCTTTATGTATGTAGGAGGGTGGAAGTCGGGGTTTCCCTTTATGTATGTAGGAGGGTGGAAGTCGGGGTTTCCCTTTATGTATGTAGGAGGGTGGAAGTCGGGGTTTCCCTTTATGTATGTAGGAGGGTGGAAGTCGGGGTTTCCCTTTATGTATGTAGGAGGGTGGAAGTCGGGGTTTCCCTTTATGTATGTAGGAGGGTGGAAGTCGGGGTTTCCCTTTATTTAGTGGATACCGGCGCGATAGGTGGGCTTCTGGGATTGGCCCTGCCCTCTCCCTATAAATTGGGTGGAGGAGCCTTGTAGCTCTCTTGGGATGTCAGCAGAAGTGGAGGAAGGATTTTCCTGCAAGCTCCTCCTAGAGCAGGGGTCTCTAAGTACTGGCCCGCGGCCCATTTGCGGCCCGCGGACCGGTTTTAAATGGCCCGCAGGCAGGGCGGGTGCCGCGGAAGTGTAGATTGAGGTGCATGAAGATTAGCGCAGGAAGCGTCTGTCATAAGTTCACTTGTCTCTCATGTCACGCTGCTACTCCCCGGCGCCCCCTCCCCCCTCTCTTCTCATCATCCCCATTTGCTTGTGACATCATCTGAGATGGACGAGAAGAGGGGGGGGAGGGGCCGCCAGGGAGTAGCAGTGTGACATGAGAGACAAGTGAACTTATGACAGGCGCTTCCTGCGCTACTCTGCCTTTGAAGAAAACAACAAGTAAATGCTGACCTGTACCCTGGTGTGCTCTCATGTGCCCTGATGTGCTCTCAAGTGCCCTGATGTGCTCTCATGTGCCCTGATGTTCCCTCATGTGCTCTGATGTGCTCTCATGTGCCCTGATGTGCTCTCAAGTGCCCTGATGTGCCCTCATGTGCTCTCATGTGCCCTGATGTGCCCTCATGTGTCCTGATGTGCCCTCATGTGCCCTGATGTGCTCTCAAGTGCCCTGATGTGCTCTCATGTGCCCTGATGTGCCCTCATGTGCCCTGATGTGCTCTCATGTGCCCTGATGTGCTGTCATGTGCCCTGATGTGCCCTCATGTGCTCTCATGTGCCCTGATGTGCTCTCGAGTGCCCTGATGTGCCCTAATGTGCTCTCATGTGCCCTGATGTGCTCTCATGTGCCCTGATGTGCTCTGATGTGCTCTCATGTGCCCTGATGTGCTCTCATGTGCCCTGATGTGCTCTCATGTGCTTTGATGTGCTCTCATGTGCCCTAATGTGCTCTCATGTGCCCTGATGTGCTCCCATGTGCCCTGGTGTGCTCTCATGTGCCCTGATGTGCTCCCATGTGCCCTGATGTGCCCTCATGTGCCCTGATGTGCTCTCATGTGCCCTGATGTGCTCTCATGTGCCCTGATGTGCTCCTATGTGCCCTGATGTGCCCTGATGTGCTCTCATGTGCCCTGATGTGCCCCATGTGCCCTGATTGTGCCCTGGTGTGCTCTTATGTGCCCTGATATGCCCCATGTGCTCTGATTGTGCCCTGATGTGGCCCATGTACCCTGATGTGCCATGGGGCACATGAGAGCACATCAGGGCACATTTAGGGAACATGGGGCACACCAGGGAACATGGGGCACATGAGAGCACATCAGGGCACATGGGGCACAGCACATCAGGACAGGGCACATGGCACATCAGGGTACAGGACATGGCACATCAGGGCACAGCACATCAGGACAGGGCACATGGCACATCAGGGTACAGGGCACATGAAACAGCACATCAGGGTACAAAGCCCAGAACATCAGGGCACATGGCACATCAGGGTACAGGGCACATGAAACAGTACATCAGGGTACAAAGCCCAGCACATCAGGGTACATGGGGTACCCTGATGTGCTGGGCTTTGTACCCTGATGTGCCATATGCCCTGTCCTGATGTGCTGTGCCCTGATGTGCCATGTCCTGTACCCTGATGTGCCACATGCCCTGTCCTGATGCGCTGTGCCCTGATGTGCTCTAATGTGCCCCATGTTCCCTGGTGTGCCCCATGTTCCCTGATTGTGCCCTGATATGCTCTCATGTGCCCCATGTAACCTGGTGTGCTTGTATGTGCCCCATTTGCCCTGATATGCCCCATGTGCCCTGATGTGCTCTGATTGTGCCCCATGTACCCTGATGTTTCCCATGTACCCTGATGTGCCCCATGTACCCTGATGTGCCCTATGTACCCTGATGTGCTGGGCTTTGTACCCTGATGTGCTGTTTTATGTGCCCTGTACCCTGATGTTCCATGTGCCCTGTCCTGATGTGCTGTGCCCTGATGTGCCATGTCCTGCACTGTGCCATGTGCCCTGTCCTGATATGCCCTGCCCTGATGTGCCGTGCACCCTGATGTGGCCTGCTGTGCTGTACTCCTATGTGCTATGCTCTGATGTTCCCTGTACCCTGATGTGCTGGGCTTTGTACCCTGATGTGCTGTGACCTGATGGTGAGGGGTCAGTGTGTAGTGTAGTGGTCAGTGTGTAGTGTAGTGGTCAGTGTGTAGTGTAGTGGTCAGGGTTAATAATGCGTTTGCTGACACCAGTACTGTTTTTGAAGTTTGAAAGTTTGCATGCGGCCCCCCATGGGATATGGAAACTTGTCTTGTGGCCCTTAGGTAATTTGAGTTTGAGACCCCTGCCCTAGAGCTTGGGGAGGAAACTTTGGAGTGGAGGAGGAAGCTCAGGAGTGGAGGACAAAGCTCAAGATTGGAGGACAAAGCTCTAGAGTGGAGGAGGAAGCCCGGTAGTGGAGGCTGAAGCTTGGGAGTGGAAGAGGAAGCTCAGAAGTAGAAGTGGAAGCTCAAGGGTGGAGGACAAACCTCGGAGGTAGAGGAGGGAGCTCGGAGGTAGAGGAGGAAGCTCAGAAGTAGATGAGGAAGCTTGAGGGTGGAGGACAAACCTCGGGGGTGGAGGAGGAAGCTCAGGATTAAAGGAGGAAGCTTGGGAGTGGAGAAGGAAGTGGAGGAAGCTTGGAAGCTGTTAATTTTGTCAACAAAAAAACATTTTCGTTTGGATTTTGTCAGCGACATTTTTGCAGTGATGAAAACCAAACGAAAAGTTCAGCATGACAAAAATCAGATCTGTTTTCATTATAGAATGAAAATGTGACGGAAATGAGAGGAAGGGACGTTTATCCTCGTGAACTAACTTCCATTTTTTCACGGAGCTCCGCCTGCTTCCACAATCCGTTCCCATCAACCAATCACACCGTGACAAGACGTCTGCCAGAGACCAGAGAGTGAGAGTAGCGCAGTCTGTGCATTACAGAAGTTGAGCTTGTGGGGGGAGGAGGAAGCTCGGAAGTGCAGAAGGAAGCTCAGAAGTGGAGGAGGAAGTTTGGGAGTGGGGTAGGAAGCTCAGAAGTGGAGGAGGAAGCTCAGGGGTGGAGGAGAAAGCTCAGCGGTGGAGGAAGAAGCTCAGAAGTGGAGGAGGAATCTTGGAAGTGCAGAAGGGAAGGGAGGAGGAAGCTCAGAAGTTGAGTTTGTGGGGGGAGGAGGAAGCTCAGAAGTGGAGAAGAAAGCTCAGAAGTGGAGCAGGAAGTTTGGGAGTGGAGGAGGAAGCTCGGAAGTGGAAGAGGAAGCTTGGAAGTAGAGAAGGAATCTCTGAATTGGAGGAGGAAGCTCGGGAGTGGAGGGGGAAGCTCAAAAGTGGAGGAGGAAGCTTGGAAGTGGAGGACAAAATTCAGAAGTGGAGGAGCAAGCTCAGAACTGGAGGACGAAGTTCAGGAGTGAAGGATGAAGCTCGTAAGTGGATGAGGAAGCTTGGATGTGGAGGAGGACACTAAAAAGTGGAGGAAGAAGCTCAGAAGTGGAGGAGAAAGCTCGGAAGTGGAGGACAAAACTCAGAAATGGAGGAGAAAGCTTGGAAGTGGAGGAGCAAGCTCAGAACTGGAGGATGAAGCTCAGGGGCGGAGGAAGAAGCATCTGAGTGGAGGAGGACACTTGGAAGTGGAAGAAGAAGCTCAGAAGAGGAGGAGGAGGCTCAGGACTGAAGGACAAAGCTTGGGGGTAGAGGAGATAGTTTAGGAGTTGAAGAGGAAGCTCAAAAGTGGAGGAGGAAGCTCGGAAGTGGAGGACAAAACTCAGAAGTGGAGGAGGAAGCTTGGAAGTGGAGGAAGAAGCTCAGAACTGGAGGACGAAGCTCAGGGGTGGAGGAGGGAGCTTGGATGTGGAGGGATGTGGAGGGGAAGCCTCTGAGTGGAGGAGGAAGTTTGGAAGTGGATGAAAAAATTCAGAAGTGGAGGAGCAAGCTCAGAACTGGAGGACGAATTTCAGGAGTGGATGATGAAGCTTGTAAGTGGATGAGGAAGCTTGGATGTGGAGGAGGACACTCAGAAGTGGAGGACAATGCTCAGAAGTGGAGGAGGAATCTTGGAAGTGGAGGAGCAAGCTCAGAACTGGAGGAGGAAGCTTGGAAGTGGAGGAGCAAGCTCCGAACTGGACGACAAAGCTCAGGGGCGGAGGAGGAAGCATTTGAGTGGAGGAGGACACTTGGAAGTAGAAGAAGAAGCTCAGAAGAGGAGGAGGAAGCTCAGGACTGAAGGACAGAGCATGGGGGTAGAGGAGAAGTGGAGGAGGAAGCTTGGAAGTGGAGGAGCAAGCTCAAAACTGCAGGACGAAGCTCAGGGTGGAGGAGGAAGCTCAGAAGTTGAGGAGGAAGCTCGTAAGTGGAGGAGGAAGCTCGTAAGTGGAGGAGGAAGCTTGGATGTGGAGGGGGAAGCCTCTGAATGGAGGAGGAAGCTCAAAAGTGGAGGAGGAAGCACAGTAGTGGAGGAGGAAGCTCAGAAGTGGAGGAGGAAGCTCAGGAGTGGAGGAGGAAGCTCGTAAGTGGAGGAGGAAGCTCAGGAGTGGAGGAGGAAGCTCAGAAGTGGAGGAAGAAGCTCAAGAGTGGAGGAGGAAGCTCAGAAGTGGATGAGGAAGCTCAGGAGTGGAGGAGGAAGCTCAGGAGTGGAGGAGGAAGCTTGGAAGTGGTGGAGGAAGCTTGGATGTGGAGGGGGAAGCCTCTGAGTGGAGGAGGAAGCTCGGAAGTGGAGGAGGAAGCTCAGGAGTGGAGGAGGAAGCTCAGGAGTGGAGGAGGAAGCTCGTAAGTGGAGGAGGAAGCTTGGATGTGGAGGGGGAAGCCTCTGAGTGGGGGAGTGTAACGGACTTATGAACTATTCTGCCTGGACATCCTATAATACTCCTACAGTGAGGTCTACAAAGAACTGCATGGCTCGTTACAATTGGATTTACCACATTGTATTCTGAGCTCAAAGGGTTAATTATACAAGGGACTTTTTCACTGCTGAATGCTAAGATTCCCTTTGCATAGCTAATGGACTCTCCTTTGTGCAGTTAATCCCCTCAGCATACGGAGGCTGTTATGTGTGAATGTATAATTGTTTTAAAGGTTAATTGAATTCTATTGTCTGATCAAGTCATGTTAAATGTCAGCTGGAGCCAAAACGTCTAGAGACTGATTGGCTCAAGGGAATGTCATTATTTCAAAGTATGTGTATTGAAGCCCCCCCACTGTGTGAGGGGGGGGAATGGAGAGTGTCATTGTTCCTGTACAGTCTTTGTAACCATATAAAAAGCGAGGTGAAATGTGCAATAAAAGTCAGTCTTGTTTGACCCTTCAACATAGCCTTGCCTCGTTTGTAAAGGGGAACCCTCTCTCTCTCTTTGGATCTATTGGACGGGGATACCGGCGGTACTTGCATATCGCAGCTTGTCAGGGAAAAGGACTTCTCCAACGGCTGACACCCTCTCACTAGCCGGGTAGCTGTTACATTGGTTGGCAGCAGTGGGATGGTCCTTTTATCCAAAGAGCAAGTGCTGAATGGAGTCGCAGTACGCCAGGCTGAAAAGATCCACACTAAAAGATTTATTAGAGAGTCGTGGTAGGAGCGCCAGCAACAGACCACGGAGGGAGCTGGACGAAATGGATGGATCCATGGAAGGAACTGAGCCCCTTGCACCGGTCAGCGAAGAAGATGTAATTACTGGGATTGTACAGCGGAGATTATCCTTGTATCCAGAAACGTCCGTGGAACTAATCAACCAGCTGTTCCGGGAAGCAAGGGAAGAGATACAAACTAAGAGGGGACAAGAACTGGAACTGGTAAGAGCGAGACAGCCCATTACACATGCAGTTCCTACCCCCCCACCTGAGATGTCCCGTGGCTTGAACATTGAAATGCACAAACAGGCGGAAATTGTCAAAAGATTAAATGGGATTTGCATCCAGGTGGTGCCGTATCTGTCCCAAGAGCATCAGCAACAGGTTTTGGGAGCCATTGAGAGAGCAAAGCAAGTGACTGTTCCAGAACTGAATTCCATTATTCACCTTCACCATCAGCTACTGACCTGGTAAGCCAATGGGAATGCCGACGGACTGTCCAGGCAAACGGAACTTTTACCCTAACAGCAGACCGGACATCCCCAAGTTGAACCGAAAAGGATCAATCCGGGTCTGCCGGAGTGTTCCACAAAAGGGGAGCAGTGTAACGGACTTATGAACTATTCTGCCTGGACATCCTATAATACTCCTACAGTGAGGTCTACAAAGAACTGCATGGCTCATTACAATTGGATTTACCACATTGTATTCTGAGCTCAAAGGGTTAATTATACAAGGGACTTTTTCACTGCTGAATGCTAAGATTCCCTTTGCATAGCTAATGGACTTTCTTTTGTGTAGTTAATCCCCTCAGCATACGGAGGCTGTTATGTGTGAATGTATAATTGTTTTAAAGGTTAATTTAATTCTATTGTCTGATCAAGTCATGTTAAATGTCAGCTGGAGCCAAAACGTCTAGAGACTGATTGGCTCAAGGGAATGTCATTATTTCAAAGTATGTGTATTGAAGCCCTCCCTGTGTGAGTGTCAGTGTTTCTGTACAGTCTTTGTAACCATATAAAAAGCGAGGTGAAATGTGCAATAAAAGTCAGTCTTGTTTGACCCTTCAACGTAGCCTTGCCTCGTTCGTGAAGGGGAACTCTCTCTCTCTCTCTGGATCTATTGGACGGGGATACCGGTGGTACTTGCATATCGCAGCTTGCCAGGGAAAAGGACATCTCCAACGGCTGAGACCCTCTCACTAGCCGGGTAGCCGTTACAGGGAGGAAGCACGGAAGTGGAGGAGGAAGCTCAGGAGTGGAGGAGGAAGCTTGGATGTGGAGGGGGAAGCCTCTGAGTGGAGGAGGAAGCTCAGGAGTGGAGGAGGAAGCTCAGGAGTGAAGGAGGAAGCTCGTAAGTGGAGGAGGAAGCTTGGATGTGGAGGGGGAAGCCTCTGAGTGGAGGAGGAAGCTCAGAAGTGGAGGCTCTGAGTGGAGGAGGAAGCTCGGAAGTGGAGGAGGAAGCTCAGGAGTGGAGGAGGAAGCTCAGAAGTGGAGGAGAAGGCTCAGGAGTGGAGGAGGAAACTCAGAAGTGGAGGAGGAAGCTCAGGAGTGGAGGAGGAAGCTCAGAAGTGGAGGAGGAAGCTCAGTACGGAGCCTCGTCTCGTATTTGGGGGAGAATTATTCGTATGGGTTTCTTGTTTGGCTGATTGGAGGGTTTGGTAGCTGCCTTTGTGTTCGGGAAAGGAGGATCCTAAACAACTTTAACTGCTTGCCGACCAGCCTCCGCAGTTATACGGTGTCAGGTCGGCTCTGCTGGGTGAGATCACGTAGATCTACGTCATCTCGCCGTTCAGCCAATAGGGCTCACCTCTGATGCCGACGCGCGTACGCGGCGGGTGCGATCACCGCCAGGCACTCGCGATCGCTTGTTACAGAGCGGGGACCGGAAGCTGTGTGTGTAAACGCACAGCTCCCGGTCCTGTCAGGGGAGAAATGCTGATCTTCTGTTCATACAATGTATGATCAGTCATTTCCCCTAGTGAGTCCCCTCCCCCTTCAGTTATAACACACCCAGGGAACATACTTAACCCCTTCCCCGCCCCCTAGTGTTAACCCCTTCCCTGCCAGTGGCATTTTTATAGTAATCCAATGCATTTTTATAGCACTGATCGCTATAAGAATGCCAATGGTCCCAAAAATGTGTCAAAATTGTCCAAAGTGTCCGCCATAATGTTGCAGTACTGATAAAAAATCGCTGATCACCGTCATTACTAGTTAAAAATAAATATTAATAAAAATGCCATAAAACTATCCCCTATTTTGTGAACGCTATAACTTTTGCGCAAACCAATCAATAAACGCTTATTGCGATTTTTTTTTCGGAAAATATGACGAAAAATACGTATCGGCCTAAACTGAGGAAAAAATTTGTTTTTTTATATATTTTTGGGGGATATTTATTACAGCAAAAAGTAAAAAATATTATTTGTTTTTCAAAATTGTCGCTCTATTTTTGTTTATAGCGCAAAAAATAAAACCGCAGAGGTGATAAAATACCACCAAAAGAAAGCTCTAATTGTGGGGAAAAAAGGATGTCAATTTTGTTTGGGAGCCACGTCGCACGACCGCGCAATTGTCAGTTAAAGCGACTCAGTGCCGAATCGCAAAAAGTGACCCGGTCATTGACCAGCAATATGGTCCGGGCCTGAAGTGGTTAACCCAGTGGGACTGACTGGAATAGCTGCACAAAACAGCATGTACCTGGTCAGTTAAACATCCCCTTATGGGCATTCATGGGGCAAAGATCTGAAGGTGAATGGGATGAGTCCAGCATTGTCCATAAAAAAATGATTTCCTTACCAGGGATACATCCAGGTTCAGAAGGATGTGGCACCACTGATTCAATGGCAAGGGATCTGTACTACGGAAGGCGTGAGCTTCTTTCTTTATCAACTCCACCTGGACATGTAGATGACCTGCAGACCAGGAAGAAACGTCATTACTAGGAGATCACCCAACAAAACAAGTACATCCATTCACCAGAACATTAGAATTGTCATTACTAGGAGATCGCCCAACAAAACGAGTACAACCATTCACCAGAACATTAGAATTGTCATTACTAGGAGATCGCCCAACCCAACATGTACAACCATTCACCAGAACATTAGAATCATCATTACTAGGAGATCAACCAACAAAACAAGTACAACCATTCACCAGAACATTAGAATCATCATTACTAGGAGATCAACCAACAAAACAAGTACAACCATTCACCAGAACATTAGAATCGTCATTACTATGAGATCACCCAACAAAACGAGTACAACCATTCACCAGAACATTAGAATCATCATTACTAGGGGATCACCCAACCCAGTACAATGTAGTGTTAGGGTTGGGTTCAGTGACAGTACAGTGTAGGGTTAGGGTTGGGTTTGTGACAGTACAGTGTATGGTTAGGGTTGGATTCGGTGACAGTACAGTGTAGGGTTGTGGTTCGTATACGTGACAGTACAGTGTAGGATTAGGGTTGGGATCGGTGACAGTACAGTGTAGGATTAGGGTTAGGATCGGTGACAGTACAGTGTAGGGTTAGGTTTGGGAACGGTGACAGTACAGTGTAGGGTTAGGGTTGGGGTCAGTGACAGTACAGTGTAGGGTTAGGTTTGGGATTGGTGACAGTAGTGTAGGGTTAGGGTTGGGATCAGTGACAGTACAGTTTAGGGTTAGGGTTAGGATTGGTGACAGTACAGTGTAGGGTCGGGGTTGGGTTAAGTGACAGTACAGTGTAGGGTTAGGGTTGGGGTCGGTGACAGTACAGTGTAGGGTTGGGTTCAGTAACAGTACAGTGTAGGGTTAGGGTTGGGATCGCTGACAGTACAGTGTAGGGTTAGGGTTGGATTTGGTGACAGTACAGTGTAGGGTTAGGGCTGGGTTCAGTGACAGTACAGTGTAGGGTTGGGGTTGGGTTCAGTGACAGTACAGTGTAGGGTAATGGTTGGGATCGGTGACAGTACAGTGTAGGGTTGGGGTTGGGTTCAGTGACAGTAAAATGTAGGGTAATGAATGGGATCAGTGACAGTACAGTGTAGGGTTAGGGTGGGGATTCGGTGACAGAACAGTGTAGGGTTGGGTTTGGGGTTGGGGTCGGTGACAGTACAGTGTAGGGTTAGGGTTGGGATTGGTGACAGTACAGTGTAGGGTTAGGGTTGGGTTCAGTGACAGTACAGTGTAGGGTTAGGGTTGGGTTTGGTGACAGTACAGTGTGGGGTAAGGGTTGGGTTTGGTGACAGTACAGTGTAGGGTTAGGGTTGGGTTTGGTGACAGTACAGTGTAGGGTTAGTGTTGGGATCGGTGACAGTACAGCATAGGGTTGGGGTTGGGTTCGATGACAGTACAGTGTAGGGTTGGGGTTGGGTTCAGT
Organism: Rana temporaria; assembly: GCF_905171775.1. Taxonomy (NCBI): domain Eukaryota; kingdom Metazoa; phylum Chordata; class Amphibia; order Anura; family Ranidae; genus Rana; species Rana temporaria. Next base: position 210,201 of record NW_024404409.1, on the reverse strand, counting down.
GACAGTACAGTGTAGGGTTAGGGTTGGGATTGGTGACAGTACAGTGTAGGGTTAGGGTTGGGATTGGTGACAGTACAGTGTAGGGTTAGGGTTGGGTTTGGTGACAGTACAGTGTAGGGTTGGGGTTGGGTTCAGTGACAGTACAGTGTAGGGTTAGGGTTGGGTTTGGTGACAGTACAGTGTAGGGTTAGGGTTGGGTTCGGTGACAGTACAGTGTAGGGTTAGGGTTGGGATCAGTGACAGTACAGTGTAGGGTTGGGGTTGGGTTCAGTGACAGTACAGTGAAGGGTTGGATTCAGTGACAGTACAATGTAGGGTTAGGTTTGGGATCAGTGACAGTACAGTGTAGGGTTAGTGTTGGGATCGGTGACAGTACAGTGTAGGGTTAGGGGTGGGTTCGGTGACAGTACAGTGTAGGGTTGGGTTCAGTGACAGTACAGTGTAGGGTTAGGGTTGGGATTAATGACATTACAGTTTAGGGTTAGGGTTGGGATAGGTGACAGTACAGTGTAGGGTTAGGGTTGGGTTTGGTGACAGTACAGTGTAGGGTTGGGGTTGGGTTCGGTGACAGTATAGGTTGGGGTTGGGTTCAGTGATAGTAAAGTGTAGGGTTAGGGTTGGGATCGGTGACAGTACAGTGTAGGGTTGGATTCGGTGACAGTACAGTGTAGGGTTAGGGTTGGGATCGGTGACAGTACAGTGTAGGGTTGGGGTTGGAATCAGTGACAGTACAGTGTAGGGTTGGGGTTGGGTTCAGTGACAGTAAAGTGTAGGATTAGGGTTGGGATCGGTGACAGTACAGTGTAGGTTTAGGGTTAGGGTCGGTGACAGTACAGTGTAGGGTTAGGGTTGGGATCGGTGACAGTACAGTGTAGGGTTAGGGTTGGGTTTGGTGACAGTACAGTGTAGGGTTAGGGTTGGGATTGGTGACAGTACAGTGTAGAGTTAGGGTTGGGATCAGTTACAGTACAGTGTGGGGTTGGGTTCAGTGACAGTACAGTGTAGGGTTAGGGTTGGGATCGGTGACAGTACAGTGTAGGGTTAGGGTTGGGATTGGTGACAGGACAGTGTAGGGTTAGGGTTGGGATCAGTGACAGTACAGTGTAGGGTTGGGGTTGGGATCGCTGACAGTACAGTGTAGGGTTAGGGTTGGGTTCAGTGACAGTACAGTGTAGGGTTGGGTTCAGTGACAGTACAGCGTAGGGTTGGGATTTGTGACAGTACAGCATAGGGTTGGGGTTGGGTTCGATGACAGTACAGTGTTGGGATGGGTTCAATGACAGTACAGTGTTGGGTTGTGTTCAGTGACAGTACAGTGTAGGATTAGGGTTGGGATTGGTGACAGTACAGTGTAGGGTTGGGATCGGTGACAGTACAGTGTAGGGTTAGGGTTGGGATCGGTGACAGTACAGTGTAGGGTTAGGGTTGGGATCGGTGACAGTACAGTGTAGGGTTAGGGTTGGGATCGTTGACAGTACAGTGTAGGGTTTGGGTTGGGTTCAGTGACAGTACAGTGTAGGGTTAGGGTTGGGATCGGTGACAGTACAGTGTAGGGTTAGGGTTGGGATCGGTGACAGTACAGTGTAGAGTTAGGGTTGGGATTGGTGACAGTACAGTGTAGGGTTAGTGTTGGATTCGGTCACAGTACAGTGTAGGGTTAGGGTTGGGATTGGTGACAGTACAGTGTAGGGTTAGGGTTGGGATTGGTGACAGTACAGTGTAGGGTTAGGGTTGGGTTTAGTGACAGTACAGTGTAGGGTTAGGGTTGGGATCGGTGACAGTACAGTGTAGGGTTAGGGTTGGGATCGGTGACAGTACAGTGTAGGGTTAGGGTTGGGTTCGGTGACAGTACAGTGTACAGTTAGGGTTAGGGTTGGGTACAGTGACAGTTCAGCATAGGGTTGGGGTTGGGTTCGATGACAGTACAGTGTTGTGTTGGGTTCGACGACAGTACAGTGTAGGGTTAAGGTTTGGTTCAGTGACAGTACAGTGTAGGGTTAGGGTTGGGTTCGGTGACAGTACAGTGTAGGGTTAGGGTTGGGATCGGTGACAGTACAGTGTAGGGTTGGGGTTGGATTCGGTGACAGTACAGTGTAGGGTTAGGGTTGGGTTCAGTGCCAGTACAGTGTAGGGTTGGGGTTGGGTTCAGTGACAGTACAGTGTAGGGTTAGGGTTGGGATCGGTGACAGTACAGTGTAGGGTTAGGGTTGGGTTCAGTGACAGTACATTGTAGGGTTAGGGTTGGGTTCAGTGCCAGTACAGTGTAGGGTTGGGGTTGGGTTCAGTGACAGTACAGTGTAGGGTTAGGGTTGGGATCGGTGACAGTACAGTGTAGGGTTAGGGCTGGGTTCGGTGACAGTACAGTGTAGGGTTGGGGTTGGGTTCTGTGACAGTACAGTGTAGGGTTGGGGTTGGGTTCGATGACAGTACAGTGTTGGGTTGGGATCGGTGACAGTACAGTGTAGGATTAGGGTTGGGATTGGTGACAGTACAGTGTAGGGTTGGGGTTGGGTTTGGTGACAGTACAGTGTAGGGTTAGGGTTGGGATTGGTGACAGTACAGTATAGGGTTAGGGTTGGGTCGGTGACAGTACAGTGTAGGGTTGGGGTTGGGATCGGTGACAGTACAGTGTAGGGTTAGGGTTGGGATCGGTGACAGTACAGTGTAGGGTTAGGGTTGGGATCGGTGACAGTACAGTGTAGGGTTAGGGTTGGGTCGGTGACAGTAGAGTGTAGGGTTAGGTTTGGGATAGGTGACAGTACAGTGTAGGGTTAGGGTTGGGATCAGTGACAGTACAGTGAAGGGTTATGTTTGGGATTGGTGACAGTACAGTGTAGGGTTAGGGTTGGGTTCAGTGACAGTACAGTGTAGGGGTAGGGTTGGGTTTGGTGACAGTACAGTGTAGTTAGGGTTGGGATTGGTGACAGTACAGTGTAAGGTTAGGGTTGGGATCGGTGACAGTACAGTGTAGGGTTAGGGTTGGGATCGGTGACAGTACAGTGTAGGGTTAGGGTTGGGTTCGGTGACAGTACAGTGTAGGGTTGTGGTTGGTATATGTGACAGTACAGTGTAGGGTTAGGTTTGGGAACAGTGACAGTACAGTGTAGGGTTAGGGTTGGGGTCGGTGACAGTACAGTGTAGGGTTAGGTTTGGGATTGGTGACAGTAGTGTAGGGTTAGGGTTGGGATCAGTGACAGTACAGTTTAGGGTTAGGGTTAGGATTGGTGACAGTACAGTGTAGGGTTGGGGGTTGGGTTCAGTGACAGTACAGTGTAGGGTTGGGGTTGGGATCGCTGACAGTACAGTGTAGGGTTAGGGTTGGATTTGGTGACAGTACCGTGTAGGGTTAGGGCTGGGTTCAGTGACAGTACAGTGTAGGGTTGGGGTTGGGTTCAGTGACAGTACAGTGTAGGGTAATGGTTGGGATCGGTGACAGTACAGTGTAGGGTTGGGGTTGGGTTCAGTGACAGTAAAATGTAGGGTAATGAATGGGATCAGTGACAGTACAGTGTAGGGTTAGGGTGGGGATTCGGTGACAGAACAGTGTAGGGTTAGGTTTGGGGTTGGGGTCGGTGACAGTACAGTGTAGGGTTAGGGTTGGGATTGGTGACAGTACAGTGTAGGTTTAGGGTTGGGTTCGGTGACAGTACAGTGTGGGGTTAGGGTTGGGTTTGGTGACAGTACAGTGTAGGGTTAGGGTTGGGTTCGGTGACAGTACAGTGTAGGGTTAGGGTTGGGATCGGTGACAGTACAGTGTAGGGTTGTGGTTGGTATACGTGACAGTACAGTGTAGGATTAGGGTTGGGATCGGTGACAGTACAGTGTAGGGTTAGGTTTGGGAACAGTGACAGTACAGTGTAGGGTTAGGGTTGGGGTCGGTGACAGTACAGTGTAGGGTTAGGTTTGGGATTGGTGACAGTAGTGTAGGGTTAGGGTTGGGATCAGTGACAGTACAGTTTAGGGTTAGGGTTAGGATTGGTGACAGTACAGTGTAGGGTCGGGGTTGGGTTCAGTGACAGTACAGTGTAGGGTTGGGGTCGGTGACAGTAAAGTGTAGGGTTGGGTTCAGTGACAGTACAGTGTAGGGTTGGGGTTGGGGTCAGTGACAGTAGAGTGTAGGGTTAGGGTTGGGATCGCTGACAGTACAGTGTAGGGTTGGGGTTGGGATTGGTGACAGTACAGTGTAGGGTTAGGGTTGGATTTGGTGACAGTACAGTGTAGGGTTAGGGCTGGGTTCAGTGACAGTACAGTGTAGGGTTGGGGTTGGGTTCAGTGACAGTACAGTGTATGGTAATGAATGGGATCAGTGACAGTACAGTGTAGGGTTAGGGTGGGGATTCGGTGACAGAACAGTGTAGGGTTGGGTTTGGGGTTGGGGTCGGTGACAGTACAGTGTAGGGTTAGGGTTGGGATTGGTGACAGTACAGTGTAGGGTTAGGGTTGGGTTCGGTGACAGTACAGTGTGGGGTTAGGGTTGGGTTTGGTGACAGTACAGTGTAAGGTTAGGGTTGGGTTCGGTGACAGTACCGTGTAGGGTTAGGGTTGGGATCAGTGACAGTACAGTGTAGGGTTGGGGTTGGGTTTGGTGACAGTACAGTGAAGGGTTGGATTCAGTGACAGTAAAATGTAGGGTTAGGTTTGGGATCAGTGACAGTACAGTGTAGGGTTAGTGTTGGGATCGGTGACAGTACAGTGTAGGGTTAGGGTTGGGTTCGGTGACAGTACAGTGTAGGGTTAGGGTTGGGTTTGGTGACAGTACAGTGTAGGGTTGGGGTTGGGTTCGGTGACAGTACAGGTTGGGGTTGGGTTCAGTGACAGTACAGTGTAGGGTTAGGGTTGGGTTTGGTGACAGTACAGTGTAGGGTTGGGGTTGGGTTCGGTGACAGTACAGGTTGGGGTTGGGTTCAGTGACAGTACAGTGTAGGGTTAGGGTTGGGATCGGTGACAGTACAGTGTAGGGTTGGATTCGGTGACAGTACAGTGTAGGGTTAGGGTTGGGATCGGTGACAGTACAGTGCAGGGTTGGGGTTGGAATCAGTGACAGTACAGTGTAGGGTTGGGGTTGGGTTCAGTGACAGTACAGTGTTGGATTAGGGTTGGGATCGGTGACAGTACAGTGTAGGTTTAGGGTTAAGGTCGGTGACAGTACAGTGTAGGGTTGGGGTTGGGATCGGTGACAGTAGAGTGTAGGGTTAGGGTTGGGATAGGTGACAGTACAGTGTAGGGTTTGGTTTGGGATTGGTGACAGTACAGTGTAGGGTTAGGGTTGGGATCGGTGACAGTACAGTGTAGGGTTGGGGTTGGGTTCAGTGACAGTACAGTGTAGGGTAATGGTTGGGATCGGTGACAGTACAGTGTAGAGTTAGGGTTGGGATCAGTGACAGTACAGTGTAGGGTTAGGGTTGGGTTTGGTGACAGTACAGTGCAGTTAGGGTTGGGATTGGTGACAGTACAGTGTAGGGTTAGGGTTGGGATCGGTGACAGTACAGTGTAGGGTTGGGGTTGGGTTCGATGACAGTACAGTGTTGGGTTGGGTTCAATGACAGTACAGTGTTGGGTTGTGTTCAGTGACAGTACAGTATAGGATTAGGGTTGGGATTGGTGACAGTACAGTGTAGGGTTGGGATCGGTGACAGTACAGTGTAGGGTTAGGGTTGGGATCAGTGACAGTACAGTGTAGTGTTGGGGTTGGGATCGGTGACAGTACAGTGTATGGTTAGGGTTGGGATTGGTGACAGTACAGTATAGGGTTAGGGTTGGGTTCGGTGGCAGTACAGTGTAGGGTTAGGGTTGGGATCGGTGACAGTACAGTGTAGGGTAATGGTTGGGATCGGTGACAGTACAGTGTAGAGTTAGGGTTGGGATTGGTGACAGTACAGTGTAGGATTAGTGTTGGATTCGGTCACAGTACAGTGTAGGGTTAGGGTTGGGATTGGTGACAGTACAGTGTAGGGTTAGGGTTGGGATTGGTGACAGTACAGTTAGGGTTAGGGTTGGGTACAGTGACAGTACAGCATAGGGTTGGGGTTGGGTTCGATGACAGTACAGTGTTGGGTTGGGTTCGATGACAGTACCGTGTTGGGTTGGGTTCGACGACAGTACAGTGTAGGGTTAAGGTTTGGTTCAGTGACAGTACAGTGTAGGGTTAGGGTTGGGTTCGGTGGCAGTACAGTGTAGGGTTAGGGTTGGGATCGGTGACAGTACAGTGTAGGGTTGGGGTTGGGTTCGGTGACAGTACAGTGTAGGGTTAGGGTTGGGTTCAGTGCCAGTACAGTGTAGGGTTGGGGTTGGGTTCAGTGACAGTACAGTGTAGGGTTAGGGTTGGGATCGGTGACAGTACAGTGTAGGGTTAGGGTTGGGTTCGGTGACAGTACAGTGTAGGGTTAGGGTTGGGTTCAGTGCCAGTACAGTGTAGGGTTGGGGTTGGGTTCAGTGACAGTACAGTGTAGGGTTAGGGTTGGGATCGGAGACAGTACAGTGTAGGGTTAGGGCTGGGTTCGGTGACAGTACAGTGTAGGGTTGGGGTTGGGTTCTGTGACAGTACAGTGTAGGTTTAGGGTTGGGATCGGTGACCGTACGGTGTAGGGTTAGGGTTGGGATCGGTGACAGTACAGTGTTGGGTTGTGTTCAGTGACAGTACAGTGTAGGTTTAGGGTTGGGTTCGATGACAGTACAGTGTAGGTTTGGGGTTGGATTCGTTGACAGTAGAGTATAGGGTTTGGTTCAGTGACAGTACAGTGTAGGGTTGGGGTTGGGTTTGGTGACAGTACAGTGTAGGGTTAGGGTTGGGTTTGGTGACAGTACAGTGTAGTTAGGGTTGGGATCGGTGACAGTACAGTGTAGGATTAGGGTTGGGATCGGTGACAGTACAGTGTATGGTTAGGGTTGGGATTGGTGACAGTACAGTATAGGGTTAGGGTTGGGGTCGGTGACAGTACAGTGTAGGGTTGGGGTTGGGATCGGTGACAGTACAGTGTAGGGTTAGGGTTGGGATCGGTGACAGTAAAGTGTAGGGTTAGGGTTGGGTTTGGTGACAGTACAGTGTAGGGTTAGGGTTGGGATCGGTGACAGTACAGTGTAGGGTTAGGGTTGGGATCGGTGACAGTACAGTGTAGGGTTAGGGTTGGGTTCAGTGACAGTACAGCATAGGGTTGGGGTTTGGTTCGATTACAGTACAGTGTAGGGTTGGGGGTTGGATTCAGTGACAGTACAGCGTAGGGTTAGGGTTGGGATCGGTGACCGTACTGTGTAGGGTTGGGGTTGGGTTCGATGACAGTACAGTGTAGGGTTGGGGTTGGGTTCAGTGACAGTACAGGTTAGGGTTGGGTTCTGTGACAGTACAGTGTAGGATTAGGGTTGGGATCGGTGACATTACAGTGTAGGGTTGGGGGTTGGGTTAGGTGACAGTACAGTGTGGGGTTAGGGTTGGGTTTGGTGACAGTACAGTGTAGGGTTGGGGGTTGGGTTCGGTGACAGTACAGTGTAGGGTTAGGGTTGGAATCAGTGACAGTACAGTGTAGGGTTGGGGGTTGGGTTCGGTGACAGTACAGTGTAGGGTTGGGGGTTGGGTTCGGTGACAGTACAGTGTAGGGTTGGGGGTTGGGTTAGGTGACAGTACAGTGTGGGGTTAGGGTTGGGATCGGTGACAGTACAGTGTAGGGTTGGGGGTTGGGTTTGGTGACAGTACAGTGTAGGGTTGGGGGTTGGGTTAGGTGACAGTACAGTGTGGGGTTAGGGTTGGGTTCGGTGACAGTACAGTGTAGGGTTGGGGGTTGGGTTCGGTGACAGTACAGTGTAGGGTTGGGGGTTGGGTTCGGTGACAGTACAGTGTAGGGTTAGGGTTGGAATCAGTGACAGTACAGTGTAGGGTTGGGGGTTGGGTTTGGTGACAGTACAGTGTAGGGTTGGGGGTTGGGTTCGGTGACAGTACAGTGTAGGGTTAGGGTTGGAATCAGTGACAGTACAGTGTAGGGTTGGGGGTTGGGTTTGGTGACAGTACAGTGTAGGGTTGGGGGTTGGGTTCGGTGACAGTACAGTGTAGGGTTGGGGGTTGGGTTCGGTGACAGTACAGTGTTGGGTTGGGTTCGGTGACAGTACAGTGTAGGGTTGGGGGTTGGGTTCGATGACAGTACAGTTCCTTTTCCTGATCTCTGTAATTGACTTTCATAGTTGCCATGCTCCCTTCCCCCACCTCAGGCTAGCTATTACACACAATGCATCTCCCACTTACAGGACCTTTCCCTGTAATGGACGTCAGTGTGGGATTCCTGCAGTCTGGGATCAGAGGAGGAAGCACACAGATCACCAAGCCTGGGATTATAGAGATGATCCGGTGATTCTTATCAGTCTTCTATGATTTGGCGCAGAGATCACAATGGCGGCTCCGATTTCAGTAGAGAGATTACATGGAATTATGTGCCGCGCCCCGTCTCTAATCCTCTTCTATTCACTGGGCAGATTCCAGACACACTGAGGATAGAAATCTGTCAGGGATTGGCCATGTAGAATGATGGACGCTGTGTGTACCCCTTCATGAGACCCCTGCATGGTCACTGGACCTTAAAGTGCAGAGTCACAAGAGCTCATCACTGCACCTTGGGGTACATCACTAATAATACTGAACTGTGGGGTACCCCACTGACAACACTGAACTGTGGGGTACCCCACTGACAACACTGCACCTTGGGGTACCCCACTGACAACACTTAACCTTGGGGTACCCCACTGACAACACTGAACCTTGGGGTACCCCACTGACAACATTGAACCTTGGGGTACCCCACTGACAACACTGAACCTTGGGGTACATCACTAATAATACTGAACTGTGGGGTACCCCACTGACAACACTGAACTGTGGGGTACCCCACTGACAACACTGAACCTTGGGGTACCCCACTGACAACATTGAACCTTGGGGTACCCCACTGACAACACTGAACCTTGGGGTACATCACTAATAATACTGAACTGTGGGGTACCCCACTGACAACACTGAACTGTGGGGTACCCCACTGACAACACTGAACCTTGGGGTACCCCACGAAAAATACTGCACCTTGGGGTACCCCACTAATAACCTTTGGCAGACTTCTGCCTTGATTCACAAAGCACTTACGCCGACATATATCGAGATACGCCACGTAAGTCTATCAATGCGCCCACAATCTGAGATACGCCTAAAAATAGGCTTCCTATGACTGACGCAACTTGCCTACGCCGTCGTATCGTGGGCACATATTTACGCCGGGCGCATTTTCTGCTCCCATAGATTTTCTATGCACATATGCAAATAAGGGAGATACGCAGATTCACAAACGTACTTGCGCCCGGCGCATAATATACGCGGTATGCGTAAGACTTTCGTCCGGCATAAAGTTATTCCCCATTTGGGAGGCGCAACTCATGCAAAGGTATGGACCAGGGAACACAGCTGTCGTATTTTACATCGTTTACATAGTATGTGAATAGGGCTGGGCGTAGGTTACGTTCACGCCGTAGGCAGTGATCTGTCGTATCTTGGGGAGTAGTTCCGACGTGATTCTGAGCATGCACACTGGAATGCGTCCACGGGACGGCGCATGCGCCATACGGTATTCGTATCTTTATGACACTCAGTTTATCATTTGCATGGTGTCACACCTCATTATCATGGCTCACGCCCACTTCCACCTACGCTGGCTTACGCTAAGGAAACCCAGCGTATCTTTAACAGCGAGTGGGAGCGAGTGCTTTTTGAATCCAGTGCTTGCATCTGTGCACTGCGCCGGTGTAGCGTAAAAGAGATACGCTACAGCGGCATAATATGCGCTGATGTATGTAAATCCAGGCCTTTAAGTTTTCTATCCAAATAATGGTTGCTAAAAATAACGGGTGTGTCTGGAGAAGCTCCTCCTCCTAATTCCAGCATCCTGGTTTTAGCTTTTTTCTTGTCTGTCCACCTGCAAGGTGATTAATGTGGTCAGTCTCTGGGTGGAGACCAAACTTGATTTAAGCCAGCCAAGCCTGCAGTCTCATGCTTGTGATAGAGAGTGTAATACCAGATCAAGTAGGTCTGTCCTGCTAGATTGGATTGGAACCTTTCCTGTCTGCCAACCATATACCAAGTACCTGTTTATAGGTGAAGGCAGATATAGTGTCTGACCACCTGCATTAGGGGTGAGCATTACCGGGTGCTAGAAAGATGCTAGAAAGGTGCCAAGTATACCATGTCCACAGCCACCCCTCTGTCCAAGTATACCACGTCCACAGACACCCCCTCTGTCCAAGTATACCACGTCCACATCCACCCCTCTGTCCAAGTATACCACGTCCACAGCCACCCCTCTGTCCAAGAATATCACGTCCACAGCCTCCCCTCTGTCCAAGTATATCACATCCACAGACACCCCTCTGTCCAAGAATATCACGTCCACAGCCTCCCCTCTGTCCAAGTATATCACATCCACAGCCTCCCCTCTGTCCAAGTATACCACGTCCACAGACACCCCTCTGTCCAAGTATATCACATCCACAGACACCCCTCTGTCCAAGTATACCACGTCCACAGACACCCCTCTGTCCAAGTATACCACGTCCACAGACACCCCTCTGTCCAAGTATACCACGTCCACAGACACCCCTCTGTCCAAGTATACCACGTCCACAGACACCCCTCTGTCCAAGTATACCACGTCCACAGACACCCCTCTGTCCAAGTATACCACGTCCACAGACACCCCTCTGTCCAAGTATACCACGTCCATAGACACCCCTCTGTCCAAGTATACCACGTCCATAGACACCCCTCTGTCCAAGTATACCACGTCCACCCCTCTGTCCAAGTATACCACGTCCACCCCTCTGTCCAAGTATACCACGTCCATAAACACCCCTCTGTCCAAGTATACCACGTCCACCCCTCTGTCCAAGTATACCACGTCCACAGCCTCCCCTCTGTCCAAGTATACCACGTCCACAGACAACCCCTCTGTCCAAGAATATCATGTCCACAGACACCCCTCTGTCCAAGTATACCACGACCACAGACACCCCTCTGTCCAAGTATACCACGTCCACAGACACCCCTCTGTCCAAGTATACCACGTCCACAGACACCCCTCTGTCCAAGTATACCACGTCCATAGACACCCCTCTGTCCAAGTATACCACGTCCACCCCTCTGTCCAAGTATACCACGTCCACAGCATCCCCTCTGTCCAAGTATACCACATCCACAGACACCCCTCTGTCCAAGTATACCACGTCCACAGACACCCCTCTGTCCAAGTATACCACGTCCACAGACACCCCTCTGTCCAAGTATACCACGTCCACAGACACCCCTCTGTCCAAGTATACCACGTCCACAGACACCCCTCTGTCCAAGTATACCACGTCCACAGACACCCCTCTGTCCAAGTATACCACGTCCACAGACACCCCTCTGTCCAAGTATACCACGTCCATAGACACCCCTCTGTCCAAGTATACCACGTCCATAGACACCCCTCTGTCCAAGTATACCACGTCCACCCCTCTGTCCAAGTATACCACGTCCACCCCTCTGTCCAAGTATACCACGTCCATAAACACCCCTCTGTCCAAGTATACCACGTCCACCCCTCTGTCCAAGTATACCACGTCCACAGCCTCCCCTCTGTCCAAGTATACCACGTCCACAGACAACCCCTCTGTCCAAGAATATCATGTCCACAGACACCCCTCTGTCCAAGTATACCACGACCACAGACACCCCTCTGTCCAAGTATACCACGTCCACAGACACCCCTCTGTCCAAGTATACCACGTCCACAGACACCCCTCTGTCCAAGTATACCACGTCCATAGACACCCCTCTGTCCAAGTATACCACGTCCACCCCTCTGTCCAAGTATACCACGTCCACAGCATCCCCTCTGTCCAAGTATACCACGTCCACAGACAACCCCTCTGTCCAAGAATATCACGTCCATAGACACCCCTCTGTCCAAGTATACCACGTCCACCCCTCTGTCCAAGTATACCACGTCCACCCCTCTGTCCAAGTATACCACGTCCACAGCCTCCCCTCTGTCCAAGTATACCATGTCCACAGCCTCCCCTCTGTCCAAGTATACCATGTCCACAGACACCCCTCTGTCCAAGTATAACACATCCATAGCCACCCCTCTATCCAAGTATACCACGTCCACCCCTCTGTCCAAGTATAACACGTCCACAGCCTCCCCTCTGTCCAAGTATACCACATCCACAGCCTCCCTTCTGTCCAAGTATAACACATCCATAGCCTCCCCTCTGTCCAAGTATACCACATCCACAGCCTCCCTTCTGTCCAAGTATACCACATCCAAAGCCACCCCTCTGTCCAAGTATACCACGTCCACCCCTCTGTCCAAGTATACCATGTCCACAGCCTCCCCTCTGTCCAAGTATACCACATCCACAGCCTCCCTTCTGTCCAAGTATACCACATCCAAAGCCACCCCTCTGTTCAAGTATAACACATCCATAGCCACCCCTCTGTCCAAGTATACCATGTCCATAGCATCCCCACTCCAATCAGTGGTACTATTCCAGCCATTAATGAGCCCCTAAATATTAGATACAGTGGCTTTGATATAACAGAGCTCAATTCTTTTAGGATCCATGGGTGTAAGCTGTCTTGTCCAGGTGATTTATTTACCTTTGTCTCTCTCCCCCTCCCCCTCTGTTTTCTCTCATATTTCTGGTCCTACCTGATTTTGCCATCAGCAGAGCTGGAGTGACGTATTCATTGCCGTCATCCAGATGGTAGAAGACTCCGCAGAGACCGACTGGACACAGATCCACCACATACAGCCAGATGGAGAAGCTGCATCTGTGGGACAACATGAGATCAATATATTGTATATACAACATGAGATCCCCCCCCCACAAATCATACAGACAGATATATACATGAATGGGCTCCTCCATTCCACAACATGGAGCGCCCTCCAGATAAAGTCCTCAGTGCTGGTCATCGCCTGTACACATCCCACCAATCAGCGCCCTCCAGATAAAGTCCTCAGTGCTGGTCATCGCCTGTACACATCCCACCAATCAGCGCCCTCCAGATAAAGTGCTCAGTGCTGGTCATCCCCTGTACACATCCCACCAATCAGCACCCTCCAGATAAAGTCCTCAGTGCTGGTCATCCCCTGTACACATCCCACCAATCAGCACCCTCCAGATAAAGTCCTCAGTGCTGGTCATCCCCTGTCCCACCAATCAGCACCCTTCAGATAAAGTGCTCAGTGCTGGTCATCCCCTGTACACATCCCACCAATCAGCACCCTCCAGATAAAGTCCTCAGTGCTGGTCATCCCCTGTCCCACCAATCAGCGCCCTCCAGATAAAGTCCTCAGTGCTGGTCATCCCCTGTCCCACCAATCAGCACCCTTCAGATAAAGTGCTCAGTGCTGGTCATCCCCTGTACACATCCCACCAATCAGCACCCTCCAGATAAAGTCCTCAGTGCTGGTCATCCCCTGTACACATCCCACCAATCAGCACCCTCCAGATAAAGTCCTCAGTGCTGGTCATCCCCTGTCCCACCAATCAGAGCCCTCCAGATAAAGTCCTCAGTGCTGGTCATCCCCTGTACACATCCCACCAATCAGAGACCTCCAGATAAAGTCCTCAGTGCTGATCATCCCCTGTACACATCCCACCAATCAGCACCCTCCAGATAAAGTCCTCAGTGCTGGTCATCCCCTCTACACATCCCACCAATCAGCACCCTCCAGATAAAGTCCTCAGTGCTGGTCATCGCCTGTCCCACCAATCAGCGCCCTCCAGATAAAGTCCTCAGTGCTGGTCATCCCCTGTACACATCCCACCAATCAGCACCCTCCAGATAAAGTCCTCAGTGCTGATCATCCCCTGTCCCACCAATCAGCGCCCTCCAGATAAAGTCCTCAGTGCTGGTCATCCCCTATACACATCCCACCAATCAGCGCCCTCCAGATAAAGTCCTCAGTGCTGGTCATCTCCTGTCCCACCAATCAGCGCCCTCCAGATAAAGTCCTCAGTGCTGGTCATCCCCTGTACACATCCCACCAATCAGCACCCTCCAGATAATGTCCTCAGTGGTGGTCACCCCCTGTACACATCCCACCAATCAGCACCCTCCAGATAAAGTCCTCAGTGCTGGTCATCCCCTGTACACATCCCACCAATCAGAGCCCTCCAGATAAAGTCCTCAGTGCTTGTCACCCCCTGTACACATCCCACCAATCAGCACCCTCCAGATAAAGTCCTCAGTGCTGGTCATCCCCTGTACACATCCCACCCATCAGCACCCTCCAGATAAAGTCCTCAGTGCTGGTCACCCCCTGTACACATCCCACCAATCAGCACCCTCCAGATAAAGTCCTCAGTGCTGGTCACCCCCTGTACACATCCCACCAATCAGCGCCCTCCAGATAAAGTCCTCAGTGCTGGTCATCCCCTGTACACATCCCACCAATCAGCACCCTCCAGATAAAGTCCTCAGTGCTGGTCACCCCCTGTACACATCCCACCAATCAGCGCCCTCCAGATAAAGTCCTCAGTGCTGGTCATCCCCTGTACACATCCCACCAATCAGCACCCTCCAGATAAAGTCCTCAGTGCTGGTCATCCCCTGTACACATCCCACCAATCAGCGCCCTCCAGATAAAGTCCTCAGTGCTGGTCATCCCCTGTCCCACCAATCAGCGCCCTCCAGATAAAGTCCTCAGTGGTGGTCATCCCCTGTACACATCCCACCAATCAGCACCCTCCAGATAAAGTCCTCAGTGCTGGTCATCCCCTGTACACATCCCACCAATCAGCGCCCTCCAGATAAAGTCCTCAGTGGTGGTCACCCCCTGTACACATCCCACCAATCAGCGCCCTCCAGATAAAGTCCTCAGTGCTGATCATCCCCTGTCCCACCAATCAGCGCCCTCCAGATAAAGTCCTCAGTGGTGGTCATCCCCTGTACACATCCCACAAATCAGCACCCTCCAGATAAAGTCCTCAGTGCTGGTCACCCCCTGTACACATCCCACCAATCAGCGCCCTCCAGATAAAGTCCTCAGTGCTGGTCATCCCCTGTACACATCCCACCAATCAGCGCCCTCCAGATAAAGTCCTCAGTGCTGGTCATCCCCTGTCCCACCAATCAGCGCCCTCCAGATAAAGTCCTCAGTGCTGATCATCCCCTGTCCCACCAATCAGCACCCTCCAGATAAAGTCCTCAGTGCTGGTCATCCCCTCTACACATCCCACCAATCAGCGCCCTCCAGATAAAGTCCTCAGTGCTGGTCATCCCCTGTACACATCCCACCAATCAGCACCCTCCAGATAAAGTCCTCAGTGCTGGTCATCCCCTGTACACATCCCACCAATCAGCGCCCTCCAGATAAAGTCCTCAGTGCTGGTCATCCCCTGTCCCACCAATCAGCGCCCTCCAGATAAAGTCCTCAGTGCTGGTCATCCCCTGTACACATCCCACCAATCAGCACCCTCCAGATAAAGTCCTCAGTGCTGGTCATCCCCTGTACACATCCCACCAATCAGCGCCCTCCAGATAAAGTCCTCAGTGGTGGTCACCCCCTGTACACATCCCACCAATCAGCGCCCTCCAGATAAAGTCCTCAGTGCTGATCATCCCCTGTCCCACCAATCAGCACCCTCCAGATAAAGTCCTCAGTGCTGGTCATCCCCTCTACACATCCCACCAATCAGCGCCCTCCAGATAAAGTCCTCAGTGCTGGTCACCCCCTGTACACATCCCACCAATCAGCGCCCTCCAGATAAAGTCCTCAGTGGTGGTCATCCCCTGTACACATCCCACCAATCAGCGCCCTCCAGATAAAGTCCTCAGTGCTGATCATCCCCTGTCCCACCAATCAGCGCCCTCCAGATAAAGTCCTCAGTGCTGATCATCCCCTGTCCCACCAATCAGCGCCCTCCAGATAAAGTCCTCAGTGGTGGTCATCCCCTGTACACATCCCACAAATCAGCACCCTCCAGATAAAGTCCTCAGTGCTGGTCATCCCCTGTACACATCCCACCAATCAGCACCCTCCAGATAAAGTCCTCAGTGCTGGTCATCCCCTGTCCCACCAATCAGAGCCCTTCAGATAAAGTGCTCAGTGCTGGTCATCCCCTGTACACATCCCACCAATCAGCACCCTCCAGATAAAGTCCTCAGTGCTGGTCATCCCCTGTCCCACCAATCAGCACCCTCCAGATAAAGTCCTCAGTGCTGATCATCCCCTGTCCCACCAATCAGCGCCCTCCAGATAAAGTCCTCAGTGGTGGTCATCCCCTGTACACATCCCACCAATCAGCACCCTCCAGATAAAGTCCTCAGTGCTGGTCATCCCCTGTACACATCCCACCAATCAGCACCCTCCAGATAAAGTCCTCAGTGCTGGTCATCCCCTGTCCCACCAATCAGAGCCCTTCAGATAAAGTGCTCAGTGCTGGTCATCCCCTGTACACATCCCACCAATCAGCGCCCTCCAGATAAAGTCCTCAGTGCTGATCATCCTCTGTCCCACCAATCAGCGCCCTCCAGATAAAGTCCTCAGTGCTGGTCATCTCCTGTCCCACCAATCAGCGCCCTCCAGATAAAGTCCTCAGTGCTGGTCATCCCCTGTACACATCCCACCAATCAGCACCCTCCAGATAATGTCTTCAGTGGTGGTCACCCCCTGTACACATCCCACCAATCAGCACCCTCCAGATAAAGTCCTCAGTGCTGGTCATCCCCTGTACACATCCCACCAATCAGCACCCTCCAGATAAATTCCTCAGTGCTGATCATCCCCTGTCCCACCAATCAGTGCCCTCCAGATAAAGTCCTCAGTGCTGGTCATCCCCTGTCCCACCAATCAGCACCCTCCAGATAAAGTCCTCAGTGCTGGTCATCGCCTTTACACATCCCACCAATCAGCACCCTCCAGATAAAGTCCTCAGTGCTGGTCATCCCCTCTACACATCCCACCAATCAGCGCCCTCCAGATAAAGTCCTCAGTGCTGGTCACCCCCTGTACACATCCCACAAATCAGCGCCCTCCAGATAAAGTCCTCAGTGGTGGTCATCCCCTGTACACATCCCACCAATCAGCGCCCTCCAGATAAAGTCCTCAGTGCTGGTCATCCCCTGTACACATCCCACCAATCAGCGCCCTCCAGATAAAGTCCTCAGTGGTGGTCATCCCCTGTACACATCCCACCAATCAGCGACCTCCAGATAAAGTCCTCAGTGGTGGTCATCCCCTGTACACATCCCACCAATCAGCACCCTCCAGATAAAGTCCTCAGTGCTGGTCACCCCCTGTACACATCCCACCAATCAGCACCCTCCAGATAAAGTCCTCAGTGCTGGTCATCCCCTGTACACATCCCACCAATCAGCGCCCTCCAGATAAAGTCCTCAGTGCTGGTCACCCCCTGTACACATCCCACCAATCAGCGCCCTCCAGATAAAGTCCTCAGTGCTGGTCATCCCCTGTACACATCCCACCAATCAGCACCCTCCAGATAAAGTCCTCAGTGCTGGTCACCCCCTGTACACATCCCACCAATCAGCACCCTCCAGATAAAGTGCTCAGTGCTGGTCATCCCCTGTACACATCCCACCAATCAGCGCCCTCCAGATAAAGTCCTCAGTGCTGGTCACCCCCTGTACACATCCCACCAATCAGCGCCCTCCAGATAAAGTCCTCAGTGCTGGTCATCCCCTGTACACATCCCACCAATCAGCACCCTCCAGATAAAGTCCTCAGTGCTGGTCATCCCCTGTACACATCCCACCAATCAGCGACCTCCAGATAAAGTCCTCAGTGCTGGTCATCCCCTGTACACATCCCACCAATCAGCGACCTCCAGATAAAGTCCTCAGTGGTGGTCACCCCCTGTACACATCCCACCAATCAGCGCCCTCCAGATAAAGTCCTCAGTGCTGGTCATCCCCTGTACACATCCCACCAATCAGCACCCTCCAGATAAAGTCCTCAGTGCTGGTCATCCCCTGTACACATCCCACCAATCAGCGCCCTCCAGATAAAGTCCTCAGTGCTGGTCATCCCCTGTACACATCCCACCAATCAGCGCCCTCCAGATAAAGTCCTCAGTGCTGATCATCCTCTGTCCCACCAATCAGCGCCCTCCAGATAAAGTCCTCAGTGCTGGTCATCCCCTGTCCCACCAATCAGCGCCCTCCAGATAAAGTCCTCAGTGGTGGTCATCCCCTGTACACATCCCACCAATCAGCACCCTCCAGATAAAGTCCTCAGTGGTGGTCATCCCCTGTACACATCCCACCAATCAGCGCCCTCCAGATAAAGTCCTCAGTGGTGGTGATCCCCTGTACACATCCCACCAATCAGCGCCCTCCAGATAAAGTCCTCAGTGCTGGTCATCCCCTGTCCCACCAATCAGCGCCCTCCAGATAAAGTCCTCAGTGGTGGTCATCCCCTGTCCCACCAATCAGCACCCTCCAGATAAAGTCCTCAGTGGTGTTCTGGTTGCTACCAGAAATCTGCACAGAGCTGGAAGTCATATTGCAGACATCCCCAGCAGTGTCCTTAGGGTGTGTTGGAGTTTCCCTTTAAAGAGATATCGGGATTCCATAGAGGATCCTTCTGTACATTGATGTCTCATTATCTGCAATGAGATGATTGGGAGGTTTAGTGTAACGGGATTGGAGGAGATTAGTGGAGACTTGTGGGATTGGAGGAGATTAGTCATGCCGG
Source organism: Rana temporaria (assembly GCF_905171775.1). Taxonomy (NCBI): domain Eukaryota; kingdom Metazoa; phylum Chordata; class Amphibia; order Anura; family Ranidae; genus Rana; species Rana temporaria. The sequence continues at coordinate 191,467 of NW_024404409.1, read as the reverse complement.
GTGGAGGAAATCTCTGAGAATGAACGTGAGTCAGAGATCAATCGTCATCCTGATCCCCCAACCACGCCAGTCACCTTTGCATTGACTGCGCTTTTCCAGATCACTGATTTGCCAACAATCAGAAGAAATATCTAATTCTACATCCCAGAGGGTGACAACTCCTGGGCTAGGCACAGCCAGGGGCCCACACTGGGGGACTGCATGGGGCCCATGGCTCCTGAGGGGCAGTGGCGTCACTAGGGTTGGTGTCACCCGGTGCGGTAAAACATGGTGTCATCCCCCCTCTGTCTAGGCTGCCCAGCACCAAGCAGGCAGCGCATGGGCATGGGGCGCACACCAAACCAGCCCCTGTAAATGATAGTATAGGGCAGTATAGTGGCAGGTTAGGGTAGTATAGAGTGGTATAGTGGCAGGTTGGTGTAGTGGGGTAGTATAGGACAGGTTAAGGTGGTATAGGGCATGTTGGGGTGATATAGGGTAGTTTGGGGTGGTATAGGGCAAGTTAGGCTTGCATAGGGCAAGTTGGGATGGCATGGGAAAGGTTGGGGTGGTACAGGGCAAGTTAGGGTGGCATTGGGCAGGTTGGGGTGGTATAGGGCAAGTTATGGTGGCATAGGGCAGATTGGGGTGGTACAGGGCAAGTTAGGGTGGCACAGGGCAAGTTGGGGTGGCATGGGAAAGTTTGGAGTGGTACAGGGCAGGCTGGGGTGGTTCAGGGCAGGCTGTGGTGGCACAGGGCAGGCTGGGGTGGTATAGGGCTGTTTGGGGTGGTACAGGGCAGGCTGGGGTGGTACAGGGCAGGCTGGGTGATACAGGACAGGCTGGGGTGGTACAGGGCAGGCTGGGGTGGCACAGAGCAGGCTGGGGTGGTACAGAGCAGGCTTGGATTGCACAGGGCAGGCTGGGCATGTCAGCTAAAAAAAAACGGGATGGTGTCACCCCTCTAGCGGGTGTCACCCGGTGCGGACCGCACCCCCCGCACCCCCCTAGCAACGCCTCTACTGAGGGGTCCCATACCTTCCCTGCCTCTTTTGCTGAAACATACATAGAAACATCTAAATACCTCCAGAACTTCCCACAGCCACTGCACTGCACCAGACAAATCATGAGGGCCACCTGTCTAACACCCCCCACACACACTGCACCAGGAAAACATGTGGGTCTAGACTTCAGCGTCACCTCGGGGTCCAGGCCTCGGTGTCACCTTGGGGTCCAGGCCTCGGTGTCACCTTGGGGAATAGACATCAGTGTCACCTTGGGGTCCAGGCCTCGGTGTCACCTTGGGGTCTAGACATCAGTGTCACCTTGGGGTCCAGGCCTCGGTGTCACCTTGGGGTCTAGGCCTCGGTGTCACCTTGGGGTCTAGGTGGAAGGTATTGTATTTACTTCAGACTGCAGACTCCCACCTTGTGACTTGCTACAAGGTTACAATGAACAGTCTGATTACTGGGGGAGGGGAGACTGTGAGTGATAAAGGTAGAGATTCTATAGACAGCTATGCTGTGACTGTCAGGAAAGTATATGTAGACTTGTGTCGGTAATGACAGGTCCACGTTTAGGGGTTTAGTGAAGGAAAGAACTTACCGTGGTGCCATTGCATTGTACTGCCTCCGTCGCTCCATTGAGGGGTCCCGATACGGCTCCGGACGCCTCACAATGCCAAAACCTTCCCCGGTACAAGCATAGAGGAACGGGAGGAGACGGATGACTTCTGCCAGACAAAGAAGATTCTTCTGTCATGTTTTATATCACCGACCTCTGCCGAGATGTCACATATCCCCCGAGACGTCACATATCCCCCGAGACGTCACATATCACCCGAGACGTCACATATCCCCCGAGACGTCACATATCACCCGAGACGTCACATATCCCCCGAGACGTCACATATCACTCGAGACGTCACATATCCCCCGAGACGTCACATATCCCCCGAGACGTCACATATCACCCGAGATGTCACATATCCCCCGAAACGTCACATATCCCCCGAGACGTCACATATCCCCTGAGACGTCACATATCCCCCAAGACGTCACATATCACCCGAGACGTCACATATCACCCGAGACGTCACCTATCCCCCGAGACGTCACATATCCCCCGAGACGTCACATATCACTCGAGACGTCACATATCACCCGAGACGTCACATATCCCCCGAGATGTCACATATCCCCCGAGACGTCACATATCACTCGAGACGTCACATATCCCCCGAGACGTCACATATCCCCCGAGACGTCACATATCACCCGAGACGTCACATTTCCCCCGAGACGTCACATATCACCCGAGACGTCACATATCCCCCGAGACGTCACATATCACTCGAGACGTCACATATCACCCGAGACGTCACATATCACCCGAGACGTCACATATCCCCCGAGACGTCACATATCACTCGAGACGTCACATATCACCCGAGATGTCACATATCCCCCGAAACGTCACATATCCCCCGAGACGTCACATATCACCCGAGAAGTCACATATCACCCGAGACGTCACATATCCCCCGAGACGTCACATATCCCCTGAGACGTCACATATCCCCCGAGACGTCACATATCACTCGAGACGTCACATATCCCCCGAGACGTCACATATCCCCCGAGACGTCACATATCACTCGAGACGTCACATATCCCCCGAGACGTCACATATCCCCCGAGACGTCACATATCACCCGAGATGTCACATATCCCCCGAAACGTCACATATCCCCCGAGACGTCACATATCCCCTGAGACGTCACATATCCCCCGAGACGTCACATATCACTCGAGACGTCACATATCACCCGAGACGTCACATATCCCCCGAGACGTCACATATCCCCCGAGATGTCACATATCACACGAGACGTCACATATCACCCGAGACGTCACATTTCCCCCGAGACGTCACATATCCCCCGAGACGTCACATATCGCCCGAGACGTCACATATCCCTTGAGACGTCACATATCACCCGAGATGTCACATATCCCCCGAAACGTCACATATCCCCCGAGACGTCACATATCACCCGAGAAGTCACATATCACCCGAGACGTCACATATCCCCCGAAACGTCACATATCACCCGAGACGTCACATATCCCCCGAGACGTCACATATCACCCGAGATGTCACATATCCCCCGAAATGTCACATATCCCCCGAGACGTCACATATCACCCGAGACGTCACATATCCCCCGAGACGTCACATATCCCCCAAGATGTCACATATCACCCGAGACGTCACATATCCCCCGAGACGTCACATATCACCCGAGACGTCACATATCACCCGAGACGTCACATATCCCCCGAGACGTCACATATCCCCCGAGACGTCACATATCACCCGAGACGTCACATATCACCCGAGACATCACATATCACCCGAGACGTCACATATCCCCCGAGACATCACATATCCCCCGAGATGTCACTTATCCCCCGAGACATCACATATCACCCGAGACGTCACATATCACCCGAGACGTCACATATCAGCCGAGACATCACATATCACCCGAGACGTCACATATCACCCGAGACATCACATATCACCGGAGACGTCACATATCCCCCGAGACGTCACATATCCCCCGAGATGTCACATATCACATGAGACGTCACATATCACCCGAGACGTCACATTTCCCCCGAGACGTCACATATCACCCGAGACGTCACATATCACCCGAGACGTCACATATCCCCCGAGATGTCACATATCCCTTGAGACGTCACATATCACCCGAGACGTCACATATCCCCCGAGATGTCACATATCACCCGAGACGTCACATATCCCCCGAGACGTCACATATCCCCCGAGATGTCACTTATCCCCCGAGACATCACATATCCCCCGAGATGTCACATATCCCTTGAGACGTCACATATCACCCGAGACGTCACATATCACCCGAGACGTCACATATCCCCCGAGATGTCACATATCACCCGAGACGTCACATATCCCCCGAGACGTCACATATACCCCGAGACGTCACATATCACCCGAGAAGTCACATATCACCCGAGACGTCACATATCCCCCGAGACGTCACATATACCCCGAGATGTCACATATCAGCCGAGACATCACATATCACCCGAGATGTCACATATCACCCGAGACATCACATATCACCCGAGACGTCACATAGAATAAATGAAGGCAAAGGGAATTCATCAACAACCGCCAATCAGTATTATTTCAGATAGTAATTGAGAGAGTAATATAGAAAGTCACTCAGGTAGTAATATCACAGGTAGTAACTCAGGTAGTAATAATAGAGGTAGTAACTCAGGTAGTAATAATAGAGGTAGTAACTCAGGTAGTAGTAACTCAGGTAGTAGTAACTCAAGAAGTAATAATAGAGGTAGTAACTCAGGTAGTAACTCAGGTAGTAGCAGAGTCATAGGTAGAACTCACCTTCCTCCGCCGGGCACTGCGGCACTTTTCCTGTCCTGACCTTCCACATCACATTCTGGTCCCATTGTGGACATTTCCGGTGGTCTTTGTATGGCCGACTGTTGGGTGTCGGGATTTCTATGTGATGTAGAATACTGGCCACTGCGGTCCTATAGGAGAGTCGGTCCGGCATGTTGAAGTCGATGGGATAGTCGGAGATCCAGGCTCTGAGGAGAACGTTGGTGACATAGATGGGCCGGCGGAGGATCCAGTCCTCTCTGTAGATCATCTGATCCGGAAGGTTCAGCCGGATCTCCCGAATCTTCTCTGTACCATCCGGCCTGCAAGTCCAACGTCTTTTAAATATTCCAACCAGAGGCCTGGTGATGGAAGAAGCCAGAACATCGACATGGACCACCTGATCCGCCTGGCACTGATACAGGATTTCTAGGACCGAAGAATCAGACAAAGTCCTTGGTGGGTCAAAGAAGTCAATGTAAGACTTGGTGGGGGATGGGGCTGAAGTCTCCGAGGTGATGACCTGCATCCAACCGGACTGGACAAAGGAAAACTATCAGTATCTGTACAGAGGAGCTTACACTCTAATACCCCCTCCCCCACAGTCACATCAGTCTCTGTACAGAGGAGCTTGCACTCTAATATCCCCTCCCCCCCCCCACAGTCACATCAGTCTCTGTACAGAGGAGCTTACACTCTAATGTCCCCTCCCCCCACACATCACATCAGTCTCTGTACAGAGGAGCTTACACTCTAATACCCCCTCCCCCACAGTCACATCAGTCTCTGTACAGAGGAGCTTACACTCTAATGTCCCCTCCCCCACACATCACATCAGTCTCTGTACAGAGGAGCTTACACTCTAATGTCCCCCCCCCCCACATCACATCAGTCTCTGTACAGAGGAGCTTACACTCTAATGTCCCCCCCCCACATCACATCAGTCTCTGTACAGAGGAGCTTACACTCTAATGTCCCCCTGTTGTAATCTTAATATAGATGTGTAGGTATTTAAAATGTTATGTTATATATATATATATACATATGGCACGGTTTACATACAGGCATTCAAGGTTACACATGAAAAGGTGTTTGCTGACCAAAAGGGTTAGTGGTCAAACACAGATCAAAGGGACAGCTGAAGACTCTTTGATGTGTTAATCTTATCTAAGACGACCTAGGTGTGTGGCCTGGTACTTCCTTACATAAGGAAGTGTTTATTGATGGTAATTAGACTTGTGGGATGTTCATTCAATGGGAACATTTGGTTGACCCCCCCCCCCCACTTCCAGTGTGAGTCCAATATTTGAAGCACTCAAGCTGGCATTCAAGGAGTCTTGTCTTGTCTCCCTACGATGAATATAGCACAGGTCTAGGAGAAGATGGGATTCTGAATTATACTCTGTTGGATTCTTGTATCGTCTGTGGACTTTGTATGTTATTGGAAGATCCATTAAATGCGTTCTCTGGAGAACCTGGTGTGAGTTGCTGCGGAACAACAAATTTATAGTCATCGTACTAACATCTAAGATATTAATTATCTGACCGGAGTACTGGACACTATACATGATCACCACATTTATTGGACAAATTAGATCACTACATTGGTGCCGTGACCCGGATGCATACTAATTAGTGACTTTGGCTGAATCATTTACCTGTTGCAGGATTTCCTGCCCTTCAAATAAAAGATGACCAATCTAATTACTTATTAGAGGGGGGGCTTATTAGTATGCAAGGATGCATACTAATTAGTGACTTCGGCTGAAGTCACATCCTGTCTTTTAAGAGTGGCAGGTAAATATGTCCTGCTGTCTTTCAATTAAGAGACAACCAATCAAATTGCTCAGCTATTCAAAAGAAACAATATATAATGTTGGGAATTTCTGGTTATCAGTTAGAGAAGATACCCCCACGTATTCTCTGCATGACCATGTGACGGCACAGATCTAGAAGGGATCAGAACATGTATTCTCTAAGATGAGACTTTGACACTACATTACTTTGTTGGACTCTTGTATCGTCTGTGGAATTTGGATTTTTGTATGATATTGGAAGATCCATTAAATGCGTTCTCTGGAGAACCTGGTGTGAGTTGCTGCGGAACAACGTAATTTATGGTCATTATGCTAAACATCTAAGATATTAATTATCTGACCGGAGTACTGGGCACTATACATGATCACTACATTTATTGGAGGAACAAATTAGATCACTACACCCCCCTCCCCCACAGTCACATCAGTCTCTGTACAGAGGAGCTTACACTCTAATGTCCCCCCCCCCACACATCACATCAGTCTCTGTACAGAGGAGCTTACACTCTAATGTCCCCTCCCCCCACATCACATCAGTCTCTGTACAGAGGAGCTTACACTCTAATGTCCCCCCCCCCACACATCACATCAGTCTCTGTACAGAGGAGCTTACACTCTAATGTCCCCCCCCCCCACATCACATCAGCCTCTGTACAGAGGAGCTTACACTCTAATGTCCCCTCCCCCACACATCACATGAGTCTCTGTACAGAGGAGCTTACACTCTAATGTCCCCTCCCCCCACAGTCACATCATTCTCTGTACAGAGGAGCTTACACTCTAATGTCCCCCCCCCCACATCACATCAGCCTCTGTACAGAGGAGCTTACACTCTAATGTCCCCCCCCCACACATCACATCAGTCTCTGTACAGAGGAGCTTACACTCTAATGTCCCCTCCCCCCACATCACATCAGCCTCTGTACAGAGGAGCTTACACTCTAATGTCCCCCCCCCCACACATCACATCAGTCTCTGTACAGAGGAGCTTACACTCTAATGTCCCCTCCCCCCACAGTCACATCATTCTCTGTACAGAGGAGCTTACACTCTAATGTCCCCTTCCCCCCACATCACATCAGTCTCTGTACAGAGGAGCTTACACTCTAATGTCCCCTCCCCCACAGTCACAAACTATTATTATTATTATAGATTTCTATAGCTCTGACATATACCGTGGTGCTGTACAGAGAACCTTACCTGGCAGAGGAGGAGGCAGCTGAGAAGGGTCCCCTGGACTCTCCATTGAGGCACCATGTTGGATATTATTTTTGGGGTGTCTGGGATCCCCGACACTCACATGTCCACCTTCTGGTGTCGCAGTGGCCGGGATGATGGGAATTCCTGGAACTCGGGAGATCGAGTCTGGGAGGTCGGCGGTTCTCCAGTGACGGTCGGCGGCTCTCCAGTGATGATCTCCAGTGATGATCGGCGGTTCTCCAGTGATGATCGGCAGTTCTCCAGTGACGGTCGGCGGTTCTCCAGTGACAGTCGGCGGTTCTCCAGTGACGGTCGGCGGTTCTCCAGTGATGATCGGCAGTTCTCCAGTGACGGTCGGCGGCTCTCCAGTGATGATCTCCAGTGATGATCGGCGGTTCTCCAGTGATGATCGGCAGTTCTCCAGTGACGGTCGGCGGTTCTCCAGTGACAGTCGGCGGTTCTCCAGTGACGGTCGGCGGTTCTCCAGTGACGGTCGGCGGTTCTCCAGTGACGGTCGGCGGTTCTCCAGTGATGATCGGCGGTTCTCCAGTGATGATCGGCAGTTCTCCAGTGACGGTCGGCGGTTCTCCAGTGACGGTCGGCAGTTCCCCAGTGATGATCGGCGGTTCTCCAGTGATGATCGGCGGCTCTCCAGTGATGATCGTCAGTTCTCCAGTGACGGTCGGCGGTTCTCCAGTGACGGTCGGCGGTTCTCCAGTGATGATCGGTATCTGGTGGTATTGGCAGCGATCTCGCCGTCCGCACCTCTCAGATGACAATACACACTGTGAGACGTGGAACCTGCCGGGGAGGCAGAACGAGTTAAAACAAACATCAGATAAAGTTATGAAGTCGGCTTAACCTCTTATATCCGGGAAAAGTCACCAAACCGACCGAAACAACTAAGACAATAAAAGCCAGCGAGCCAAAGCACTGCGGGGGAGGGCTGAGGACGGGGAAAAGAAAACAATGCCATTCTTAAAGGGACCCCGACACTAATGCCGCGTACACACCATCATTTTTCGGCATGAAAAAAAGCGACGTTTTTATTGATAAAGTTGGAAAAACAACGTTTTTTTTCATGCCGAAAAATGATGGTGTGTACGCGGCATAAGACAATGAAATGACCAATCAGAGGAGATGAAGAATACTCCCCATCCTGTGATAAACCTTCCATCTCTTGGAGAGCAATGAGAACTGCAATTATCTGACACTCCAGGGTGTGCGGGATACCGTGTCCGGGGATGTGCTGGGTAGTGCGCCGGACACTGCGCCGGACAGTGCGCCGGACAGTGTGTCAGATATCGTGTCCGGAGATGTGCTGGGTAGTGTGCGGGACAGTGCGCTGGACAGTGTGTCAGATATCGTGTCCGGAGATGTGCTGGGTAGTGCGCCGGACAGTGAACCGGACAGTGCGCCGGACAGTGTGTCAGATATCATGTCCGGAGATGTGCTGGGTAGTGTGCCGAACAGTGTGTCAGATATCGTGCCGGTGATGTGCTGGGTAGTGCGCCGGACAGTGCGCCGGACAGTGTGTCAGATATCATGTCCGGAGATGTGCTGGGTAGTGTGCCGAACAGTGTGTCAGATATCGTGCCGGTGATGTGCTGGGTAGTGCGCCGGACAGTGCGCCGGACAGTGTGTCAGATATCGTGCCGGTGATGTGCTGGGTAGTGTGCGGGACAGTGCGCCGGACAGTGTGTCAGATATCATGTCCGGAGATGTGCTGGGTAGTGTGCCGAACAGTGTGTCAGATATCGTGCCGGTGATGTGCTGGGTAGTGCGCCGGACAGTGCGCCGGACAGTGTGTCAGATATCGTGTCGGTGATGTGTCTCTGGAGAAGAGACGATGAGGGGAGATGATTTCAATGTACAAATACCGGACTGGTGACCCCACAATAGGGAGAAAACTTCTCTGTGGAAAAGAGTTTAGCGTGTTGGGTGATGAGTCGGGTGATGAGTCAGAAAGCGTGTCAGGTGATGAGTCGGATAGCGTGTCAGGTGATGAGTCGGATAGCGTGTTGGGTGATGAGTCGGATAGCGTGTCAAGTGATGAGTCGAATAGCGTGTTGGGTGATGAGTCGGATAGCGTGTCGGGGGATGAGTCGGATAGCGTGTCGGGTGATGAGTCGGATAGCATGTCAGGTGATGAGTCAGATAGTGTGTTTGGTGATGAGTCGGATAGCGTGTTGGGTGTTGAGTCAGATAGCATATCGGGTGATGAGTCGGATAGCATGTTGAATGATGAAGCGGATAGCGTGTCGGATGATGAGCCGGATAGCGTGTCGGGTGATGAGTCGGATAGCGTGTTGGGTGATGAGTCGGATAGCATGTTGAGTGATGAGTCGGATAGCGTGTCGGGTGATGAGTCGGATAGCGTGTTGGGTGATGAGTGGGATAGCGTGTTGGGTGATGAGTCGGATAGCATGTTGAGTGATGAGTCGGATAGCGTGTTGGGTGATGAGTGGGATAGCGTGTTGGGTGATGATTCGGATAGCGTGTTGGGTGATGAGTCGGATAGCGTGTTGGGTGATGAGTCGAATAGCATGTTGGGTGATGAGTCGGATAGCGTGTCGGGTGATGGGTTGGGTGATGAGTCGGATAGCGTATCGGGTAATGAGTCGGGTGATGAGTCGGATAGCATGTTGAGTGATGAGTCGGATAGCGTGTCGGGTGATGAGTCGGATAGCGTGTTGGGTGATGAGTGGGATAGCGTGTTGGGTGATGAGTCGGATAGCGTGTTGGGTGATGAGTCGGATAGCGTGTTGGGTGATGAGTCGGATAGCGTGTTGGGTGATGAGTCAGATAGCATGTCGGGTGATGAGTCGGATAGCATGTTGGGTGATGAGTCGGATAGCTTGTCGGGTGATGGGTTGGGTGATGAGTCGGATAACGTGTCGGGTGATGAGTCGGATAGCGTGTTGGGTGATGAGTCGGATAGCGTGTTGGGTGATGAGTCGGATAGCGTGTTGGGTGATGAGTCGGATAGCGTGTTGGGTGATGAGTCGGATAGCATGTTGGGTGATGAGTCGGATAGCGTGTTGGGTGATGAGTCGGATAGCGTATCGGGTAATGGGTCGGGTGATAAGTCGGATAGCGTATCGGGTAATGAGTCAGGTGATGAGTCACCTTCAGCAACCACTATTGCTATTGTGGCGTTTTATCACACTGCCCACTTGAAAGGTTACTATTGGATGTCCATATTTATGGTCTTACCTCCTCGCGGTCCATGAAGTCCCGATGCAGAAGGTTTTGTCTGATTCTCCGCTCTACATGACCCCGCAACGTCCTCCTAGAATTGGAGAGAACGGGGTCAGATGTGGAAGGGACACACCGGGGAACTATGAAAAGTTTACTGACTGATCACCTTCTGGATGTTAAATCCTCATAGTAGCCACACCCTCCACCAGCCTCCTTCTCCTCTAATTGCTGGCAGCGTCTTCCCTGGGTCATGCCCCGCCCTCTAAATCTCGCAGACCACTCTCCTTTTATTTTTCCTGACGATCCTTTCATTTCTTGAAGCTGTTATTGGACTGAAAATAACTTTTATGAAAGAAAAAAGATCCTGAAGTGTGAATGGAGCCTTGTGGGGAAAGGTCCATTGATGGAGGTGGGGAGGGAAGGCTCATTGATGGAGGTGGGGGAGGGAAGGCTCATTGATGGAGGTGGGGAGGAAAGACTCATTGATGGAGGTGGGGAGGGTAGGCTCATTGATGGAGGTGTGGAGGGAAGGATCATTGATGGAGGTGGGGAGGGTAGGTTCATTGATGGAGGTGTGGAGGGAAGGATCATTGATGGAGGTGGGGGAGGGTAGGCTCATTGATGGAGGTGGGGAGAAGGAAGGCTCATTGATGGAGGTGGGAAAGAAAGGCTCATTAATGGAGGTGTGGAGGGAAGGATCATTAATGGAGGTGGGGAGGGAAGACTCATTGATGGAGGTGGGGAGGGAAGACTCATTGATGGAGGTGGGGAGGGAAGACTCATTGATGGAGGTGGGGAGGGAAGGCTCATTGATGGAGGTGGGGGAGGGAAGGCTCATTGATGGAGGTGGGGAGGGAAGACTCATTTATGGATGTGGGGAGCGAAGGCTCATTGATGGAGGTGGAGAGGGAAGGCTCATTGATGGAGGTGGGGGGAGGGAAGGATCATTGATGGAGGTGGGGGGAGGGAAGGATCATTGATGGAGGTGGGGAGGGAAGGCTCATTGATGGAGGTGGGGGGAGGGAAGGATCATTGATGGAGGTGGGGAGGGAAGGATCATTGATGGAGGTGGAGAGGGAAGGATCATTAATGGAGGTGAGAAGGGAAGGCTCATTGATGGAGGTGGGGAGGGAAGACTCATTGATGGAGGTGGGGAGGGAAGGATCATTGATGGAGGTGGGGGGAGGGAAGGCTCATTGATGGAGGTGGGGAGGGAAGGATCATTGATGGAGGTGGGGGGAGGGAAGGATCATTGATGGAGGTGGGGAGGGAAGGCTCATTGATGGAGGTGTGGAGGGAAGGATCATTAATGGAGGTGAGAAGGGAAGGCTCATTGATGGAGGTGGGGAGGGAAGACTCATTGATGGAGGTGGGGAGGGAAGGCTCATTGATGGAGATGGGGAGAGAAGACTCATTGATGGAGGTGTGGAGGGAAGGCTCATTGATGGAGATGGGGAGATAAGGCTCATTGGTGGAGGTGGGAGGGGAAGGCTTATTGATGGAGGTGGGGAGGGAAGGATCATTGGTAGAGGTGGGGAGGGAAGGCACTTTGATTGAGGTGGGGAGGGAAGGCTCATTGATGGAGGTGGGGAGGGAAGACTCATTGATGGAGGTGGGAGGGGAAGGCTTATTGATGGAGGTGGGGAGGGAAGGATCATTGATAGAGGTGGGGAGGGAAGGCACTTTGATTGAGGTGGGGAGGGAAGGCTCATTGATTCAGGTGGGGGAAGGCTCATTGATGGAGGTGGGGAGGGAAGGCTCTTTGATGGAGGTGGGGAGGGAAGGCTCATTGATGGAGGTGGGGAGGGAAGGCTCATTGATGGAGGTAGGGAGGGAAGGCTCTTTGATGGAGGTGGGGAAGGAAGGTAAATTGGTGGAGGTGGGGAGGGAAGGCTCATTGATGGAGGTAGGGAGGGAAGGCTCTTTGATGGAGGTGGGGAAGGAAGGTAAACTGATGGAGGTGGGGAGGGAATGCTCATTGATGGAGGTAGGGAGGGAAGGCTCTTTGATGGAGGTGGGGAGGGAAGGATAATTGATGGAGGTGGGGAGGGAAGGATCACTGATGGAGGTGGGGAGAGGGAATGCTCATTGATGGAGGTGGGAAGGGAAGGCCCATTGATGGAGATGGGGAGGGAAGACTCATTGATGTAGGTGGGGAGGGAAGGCTCATTTGTGGAGGTGGGGGAGGGAAGCATCATTGCTGGTGGTGGGGAGGGAAGACTCATTGATGGAGGTGGGAATGGAAAGCTCATTGATGGAGGTGGGGAGGGAAGGCTCATTGATGGAGGTGGGGGAGAGAAGGCTCATTGATGAGGTGGGGAGAGAAGACTCATTGATGGAGGTGGGGAGGGAAGGCTCATTGATGGAGGTAGGGAGAGAAGGCTCATTGATGGAGTTGGGAGAGAAGGCTCATTGATGGAGGTGGGGATGGAAGGCTCAGTGGAGGAGGTGAGGAGGGGAAACTCATTGATGGAGGTGGGAAGGGAAAGCTCATTGATGGAGGTGGGGAGGGAAGGCTCATTGATGGAGGTGGGGGAGGGAAGGATAATTGATGGAGGTGGGGAGGGAAGGCTCATTGATGGAGGTGGGGAGAGAAGGCTTGTTGATGGAGGTGGGGAAGGAAGGTAAATTGATGGAGGTGGGGAGGGAAAGCTCATTGATGGAGGTGGGGAGGGAAGGATCATTGATGGAGGTGGGGAGGGAAGGCTCATTGATGGAGGTGGGGAGGGAAGGATAATTGATGGAGGTGGGGAGGGAAGGCTCATTGATGGAGGTAGGGAGGGAAGGCTCTTTGATGGAGGTGGGGAGAGGGAAGGTAAACTGATGGAGGTGGGGAGGGAAGGCTCATTGATGGAGGTAGAGCGGGAAGGCTCTTTGATGGAGGTGGGGAAGGAAGGAAAATTGATGGAGGTGGGGAGGGAAGGTAAATTGATGGAGGAGGGAGGGAAGGCTCATTAATGGAGGTGGGAAGGGAAGGATCATTAATAGAGGTGGGGAGGGAAGGCCCATTGATGGAGGTGGGAAGGGAAAGCTCATTGATGGAGGTGGGGAGGGAAGGCTCATTGATGGAGGTGGGGAGGGAAGGCTCTTTGATGGAGGTGGGGAAGGAAGGAAAATTGATGGAGGTGGGGAGGGAAGGTAAATTGATGGAGGCGGGAGGGAAGGCTCATTAATGGAGGTGGGAAGGGAAGGATCATTAATGGAGGTGGGGAGGGAAGGATAATTGATGGAGGTGGGGAGGGAAGGATCACTGATGGAGGTGGGGAGAGGGAAGGCTCATTGATGGAGGTGGGGAGGGAAGGCCCTGTGATGCATTTGCCTATATGTCTCAGTCTAATTCTCCCTGCTTGCCCTGTGTGATTCGGTCCTCGGCTAACAGGCTATTGACGTGCTAATGTCCCCTCACTATTTCTAAAGGTTAATTGATCTATTGTGTTGTGTGAAGGAGATCTGTGTTTAAGTGGCTTGTGTTAATTATTCTGATTGCTTCATTGTGGTAATTATCCTTCTATATGCGGGGTCGAGCGGTCTAGTTAATGTATTCAGTACAGCTAGTGCTCAGCGTCATTTATGTCATTGTCTAAAGAAAATGTGGTTTCAGCATCGGCTCCGTCGTGTCTGCCTAATCATCTGTATGGAAGCCCCAGTGTGAGGGGGGCGGAGATTTGTCATTGTAACAGTTTTGGAAATGACATATAAGCTGTGTGTTATAACATTAAAGTCTGTGTTGTTCTAGCAGTAAGCCTGGACTAATGTGTGGCTTAATGGGCGATCTCAGGAATATTCCTCCTAGTGGAATATTGGGTGATGTTCTTATGGAAGAAGGGAATCTTTGACGGGGATATCATACCGATACCGTCACAGGCCCATTGATGGACATGGGGAGGGAAGGCTCATTGATGGAGAAGGGGAGGGAAGACACATTGATGGAGGTGGGAAGGGAAAGCTCATTGATGGACATGGGGTGGAAGAGGCTAATTGATGGGGCTGGGGGGAAGGCTCATTGATGGAGGTGGGGAGAAGGAAGGCTCATTGATGGAGGTGGGGGAGAGAAGGCTCATTGATGTAGGTGGGGAGAGAAGGCTCATTGGTGGAGGTGGGGAGGGAAGGCTCATTGATGGAGGTCGGGAGAGAAGGCTCATTGATGGAGTTGGGAGAGAAGGCTTATTGATGGAGGTGGGGATGGAAGGCTCAGTGGTGGAGGTGAGGAGGGGAAACTCATTGAGGGAGGTGGGGAGGGAAGGCTCATTGATGGAGGTGGGGAGAGAAGGCTCATTGATGGATGTGGGGGGGAGAAGGCTCATTGATGGAGGTGGGGATGGAAGGCTCATTGATGGAGGTGAGGAGGGAAGGCTCATTGATAGAGGTGGGGAAGGAAGCCTCATTGATGGAGGTGGGGGAGGGAAGGCTCATTGATGGAGGTGGGGGGAAGGCTAAGTGATGGGGCTTGGGGTGAAGGCTCATTGATGGAGGTAGGGAGGGAAGGCTCATTGACAGAGGTGGGGAGGGGAGGCTAATTGATGGAGGTGGGGAGGGAAGGCACATTGATGGAGGTGGGGAGGGAAGGCTCATTGATGGAGGTGGGGAGGGGAGGCTAATTGATGGAGGTGGGGAGGGAAGGCTAATTGATGGAGGTGGGGAGGGAAGGCTCATTGATGGAGGTAGGAAGGGAAGGCTCTTTGATGGAGGTGGGGAAGGAATGTAAATTGATGGAGGTGGAAGGGAAGGCTCATTAATGGAGGTGGGGAGGGAAGGCTCATTGATGGAGGTAGGGAGGGAAGGCTCTTTGATGGAGGTGGGGAAGGGAGGTAAACTGATGGAGGTGGGGAGGGAAGGCTCATTGATGGAGGTGGGGGAGGGAAGGCTCATTGATGGAGGTGGGGGGAAGGCTAAGTGATGGGGCTTGGGGTGAAGGCTCATTGATGGAGGTGAGGAGGGAAGGCTCATTGATAGAGGTGGGGAAGGAAGCCTCATTGATGGAGGTGGGGGAGGGAAGGCTCATTGATGGAGGTGGGGGGAAGGCTAAGTGATGGGGCTTGGGGTGAAGGCTCATTGATGGAGGTAGGGAGGGAAGGCTCATTGACAGAGGTGGGGAGGGGAGGCTAATTGATGGAGGTGGGGAGGGAAGGCACATTGATGGAGGTGGGGAGGGAAGGCTCATTGATGGAGGTGGGGAGGGGAGGCTAATTGATGGAGGTGGGGAGGGAAGGCTAATTGATGGAGGTGGGGAGGGAAGGCTCATTGATGGAGGTAGGAAGGGAAGGCTCTTTGATGGAGGTGGGGAAGGAATGTAAATTGATGGAGGTGGAAGGGAAGGCTCATTAATGGAGGTGGGGAGGGAAGGCTCATTGATGGAGGTAGGGAGGGAAGGCTCTTTGATGGAGGTGGGGAAGGGAGGTAAACTGATGGAGGTGGGGAGGGAAGGCTCATTGATGGAGGTGGGGGAGGGAAGGCTCATTGATGGAGGTGGGGGGAAGGCTAAGTGATGGGGCTTGGGGTGAAGGCTCATTGATGGAGGTGGGGAGGGAAGGCTCATTGACAGAGGTGGGGAGGGGAGGCTTATTGATGGAGGTGGGGAGGGAAGGCTCATTGATGGAGGTGGGGAGGGAAGGCTCATTGATGGAGGTGGGGAGGGGAGGCTAATTGATGGAGGTGGGGAGGGAAGGCTCATTGATGGAGGTGGGGAGGGAAGGCTCATTGATGGAGGTAGGGAGGGAAGGCTCTTTGATGGAGGTGGGGAAGGAATGTAAATTGATGGAGGTGGGAGGGAAGGCTCATTAATGGAGGTGGGGAGGGAAGGCTCATTGATGGAGGTAGGGAGGGAAGGCTCTTTGATGGAGGTGGGGAAGGGAGGTAAACTGATGGAGGTGGGGAGGGAAGGCTCATTGATGGAGGTAGGGAGGGAAGGCTCATTGATGGAGGTGGGGAAGGAAGGAAAATTGATGGAGGTGGGGAGGGAAGGTAAATTGATGGAGGCGGGAGGGAAGGCTCATTAATGGAGGTGGGAAGGGAAGGATCATTAATGGAGGTGGGGAGGGAAGGCCCATTGATGGAGATGGGGAGGGAAGACTCATTGATGGAGGTGGGAAGGGAAAGCTCATTGATGGAGGTGGGGAGGGAAGGATCATTGATGGAGGTAGGGAGGGAAGGCTCTTTGATGGAGGTGGGGAAGGAAGGAAAATTGATGGAGGTGTGGAGGGAAGGTAAATTGATGGAGGCGGGAGGGAAGGCTCATTAATGGAGGTGGGAAGGGAAGGATCATTAATGGAGGTGGGGAGGGAAGGATAATTGATGGAGGTGGGAAGGGAAGGATCACTGATGGAGGTGGGGAGAGGGAAGGCTCATTGATGGAGGTGGGGAGGGAAGGCCCATTGATGGAGATGATGAGGGAAGACTCATTGATGGAGGTGGGAAGGGAAAGCTCATTGATGGAGGTGGGGAGGGAAGGATCATTGATGGAGATGGGGAGGGAAGACTCATTGATGGAGGTGGGAAGGGAAAGCTCATTGATGGACATGGGGTGGAAGAGGCTCATTGATGGGGCTGGGGGGAAGGCTCATTGATGGAGGTGAGGGGGAGGCTCAATGGTGGAGGTGGGGAGTGAAGGCTCATTGATGGAGGTGGTTGAGAGAAGGCTCATTGATGGAGGTGGGGAGGGAAGGCTCATTGATGGAGGTTGGGAGAGAAGGCTCATTGATGGAGTTGGGAGAGAAGGCTTATTGATGGAGGTGGGGATGGAAGGCTCAGTGGTGGAGGTGGGGAGAGAAGGCTCATTGATGGAGGTGGGGAGAGAAGGCTCATTGATGGATGTGGGGGAGAGAAGGCTCATTGATGGAGGTGGGGATGGAAGGCTCATTGATGGAGGTGAGGAGGGAAGGCTCATTGATGGAGGTGGGGAAGGAAGCCTCATTGATGGAGGTGGGGGAGGGAAGGCTCATTGATGGAGGTGGGGGGAAGGCTAAGTGATGGGGCCTGGGGTGCAGGCTCATTGATGGAGGTGGGGTTGGAAGGCTCATTGACAGAGGTTGGGAGGGGAGGCTAATTGATGGAGGTGGGGAGGGAAGGCTCATTGATGGAGGTGGGGAGGGAAGGCTCATTGATGGAGGTGGGGAGGGGAGGCTAATTGATGGAGGTGGGGAGGGAAGGCTCATTGATGGAGGTAGGGAGGGAAGGCTCATTGATGGAGGTAGGGAGGGAAGGCTCTTTGATGGAGGTGGGGAAGGAAGGTAAATTGATGGAGGTGGGAGGGAAGGCTCATTAATGGAGTTGGGAAGGGAAGGATCATTAATGGAGGTGGGGAGGGAAGGCCCATTGATGGAGATGGGGAGGGAAGACTCATTGATGGAGGTGGGAAGGGAAAGCTCATTGATGGAGGTGGGGAGGGAAGGATCATTGATGGAGGTAGGGAGGGAAGGCTCTTTGATGGAGGTGGGGAAGGAAGTTAAATTGATGGAGGTGTGGAGGGAAGGTAAATTGATGGAGGCGGGAGGGAAGGCTCATTAATGGAGGTGGGAAGGGAAGGATCATAAATGGAGGTGGGGAGGGAAGGATAATTGATGGAGGTGGGAAGGGAAGGATCACTGATGGAGGTGGGGAGAGGGAAGGCTCATTGATGGAGGTGGGGAGGGAAGGCCCATTGATGGAGATGATGAGGGAAGACTCATTGATGGAGGTGGGAAGGGAAAGCTCATTGATGGAGGTGGGGAGGGAAGGATCATTGATGGAGATGGGGAGGGAAGACTCATTGATGGAGGTGGGAAGGGAAAGCTCATTGATGGACATGGGGTGGAAGAGGCTCATTGATGGGGCTGGGGGGAAGGCTCATTGATGGAGGTGAGGGGGAGGCTCAATGGTGGAGGTGGGGAGTGAAGGCTCATTGATGGAGGTGGTTGAGAGAAGGCTCATTGATGGAGGTGGGGAGGGAAGGCTCATTGATGGAGGTTGGGAGAGAAGGCTCATTGATGGAGTTGGGAGAGAAGGCTTATTGATGGAGGTGGGGATGGAAGGCTCAGTGGTGGAGGTGGGGAGAGAAGGCTCATTGATGGAGGTGGGGAGAGAAGGCTCATTGATGGATGTGGGGGAGAGAAGGCTCATTGATGGAGGTGGGGATGGAAGGCTCATTGATGGAGGTGAGGAGGGAAGGCTCATTGATGGAGGTGGGGAAGGAAGCCTCATTGATGGAGGTGGGGAGGGAAGGCTCATTGATGGAGGTGGGGGGAAGGCTAAGTGATGGGGCTTGGGGTGAAGGCTCATTGATGGAGGTAGAGAGGGAAGGCTCATTAATGGAGGTGGGGAGGGGAGGCTAATTGATGGAGGTGGGGAGGGAAGGCTCATTGATGGAGGTGGGGAGGGAAGGCTCATTGATGGAGGTGGGGAGGGGAGGCTAATTGATGGAGGTGGGGAGGGAAGGCTCATTGATGGAGGTGGGGAGGGAAGGCTCATTGATGGAGGTAGGGAGGGAAGGCTCTTTGATGGAGGTGGGAAAGGGAAGGAAGGTAAATTGATGGAGGTGGGAGGGAAGGCTCATTAATGGAGTTGGGAAGGGAAGGATCATTGATGGAGGTGGGGAGGGAAGCATAATTGATGGAGGTGGGGAGGGAAGGATCACTGATTGAGATGGGGAGGGAAGGCTCATTGATGGAGGTGGGGAGGGAAGGCTCATTGATGGAGGTGGGGAGAGGGAAGGCTCATTGATGGAGGTGGGGAGAGAAGGCTCATTGATGGAGATGGGGAGGGAAGACTCATTGATGGAGGTGGGAAGGGAAAGCTCATTGATAGAGGTGGGGAGGGAAGGATCATTGATGGAGGTGGGGAGAGAAGGCTCATTGATGGAGGTGGGGAGAGAAGGCTCATTGATGGAGGTGGGGAAGGAAGGCTCAGTGGTGGAGGTGAGGAGGGGAAACTCATTGATGGATGTGGGGGAGAGAAGGCCCATTGATGGAGGTGGGGATGGAAGGCTCATTGATGGAGGTGAGGAGGGAAGGCTCATTGATGAAGGTAGGGAAGGAAGGCTCATTGATGGAGGTGGGGGAGGGAAGGCTCGTTGATGGAGGTGGGGCGAAGGCTAAGTGATGGGGCCTGGGGTGAATGCTCATTGATGGAGGTGGGGAGGGGAGGCTAATTGATGGAGGTGGGGAGGGAAGGCTCATTGATGGAGGTGGGGAGGGGAGGCTAATTGATGGAGGTGGGGAGGGAAGGCTCCTTGATGAATGTGGGGGTGGGGAAAGCTCATTGGTGGAGGTGGGGGTGAGGAGGCTCATTAATTGTGGTGGGGGTGGTGAAGGCTCATTGATGAATGTGGGGGTGGGGAAGGCCCATTGATGGAGGGGCTATGGACACATAGGATAACATGCTGGGGAGTAGGGATGAGCAGAACACCCCCCTGTTCGGTTCGCACCAGAACCTGTGAACACACCAAATGTTTGTGTGAACTTTAGAACCCCGTTAAAGTCTAATATGCAAGTTTTTGTCCTAAAAAGTGTTTGGGGACCCAGGTCCTGCCCAGGGGAGTGTTTGTGGACCCGGGTCCTGCCCCAGGGGAGTGTTTGGGGACCCGGGTCCTGCCCCAGGGGAGTGTTTCGGGACCCGGGTCCTGCCCCAGGGGACATGTATTAATGCAAAAAAAGTTTTAAAAACTGACGTTTTTTCAGGAGCAGTGAATTTAATAATGCTAAAAGTGAAACAATAAAAATGAAAAAATTCCATTACATTTTGTACCTGGGGGGGTGTAATGTATGCATGTGAAATAGCGCATGTTTCCCGTACTTAGAACTGTCCCTGAACAGGAGCTCTGCGCTTTGGATCCCGGAAGATCTTCTCATCGCTGGACCGGAGAGGAGATCACCCGTCGCTGGATACCGACAATGTTGGAGCGTGGAGCCGGGACTGAGAGTGGATTACCACCGCTGGATTTTTTTTCTTTTTTATTTATTAATAAAGGACTTTTTTCTACGGTGTCTGTGTGTTTTTTACAACTATTTACACTTCCATCGTGAAATGGTAGGGGTACAATGTACCCCATTACCAATTCACATAGGGGGGGCCAGGATCTGGGGGTCCCCTTTTGTTGAAGGGGTCTTCTAGATTCTGAAAAGTCCCCCGCCCGCAGACCCCCACTACCACCGGCCAGGGTTGTGGGGATGAGACCCTTGTCCCCATCAACATGGGAACATCCTCCCCATGTTGAGGGCATGTGGCCTGGTACGGTTCAGGAGGGGGGGCGCATTCTGTCCCCCCTCTTTTCTGCGGCCGGCCAGGTTAACGTGTTTGGATAAGGGGTCTGGTGTGGATTTTTGGGGGAACTCCATGCCATTTTTTTAAAAAAATGGGGTGGAGTTCCACTTAAAATCCACACCAGACCTGAAGGGTCTGGAATGGATATTTGGGGGGAACCCCACATAATTTTTTTTAAATTGACCGCAGGGTTCGTCTTAATATCCATTCCAGACCTGAAGGGCCTGGTAATTGAATTTAGAGGGACCCCCACGCAAATTTTTTTTATGAATGAATTCTCTCTGAATTGCCAGAGCCGACAATTCATTATAGCTGCAAGTCCGGTTTTAAATGACTTTTTTTCTTCTAGAAATTACACTTTGTGCAGGGACAGTTATATGTACGGGAAACATGCGCTATTTCACAGGCATACTTTAAACCCCCCCTAGGTACGAAATTTAAAGGAATATTTCACTTTTATTGTTTCACTTTAAGCATTATTAAATTTACTGCTCCCGAAAAAACTGCTGTTTTTCAAACTTTTTTTGCATTGATACATGTCCCCTGGGGCAGGACCCGGGTTCCCAAACACTCCCCTGGGGCAGGACCCGGGTCCCCAAACACTCCCCTGGGGCAGGACCCGGGTCCCCAGACACTCCCCTGGGGCAGGACCCGAGTCCCCAAACACTCCCCTGGGGCAGGACCCAGGTCCCCAAACACTCCCCTGGGACAGGACCCGGGTCCCCAAACACTCCCCTGGGGCAGGACCCGGGTCCCCAAACACTCCCCTGGGGCAGGACCCGGGTCCCCAAACACTCCCCTGGGGCAGGACCCGGGTTCCCAAACACTCCCCTGGGGCAGGACCCGGGTCCCCAGACACTCCCCTGGGGCAGGACCCAGGTCCCCAAACACTCCCCTGGGACAGGACCCGGGTGCCCAAACACTCCCCTGGGACAGGACCCGGGTCCCCAAACACTCCCCCTGGGACAGGACCCGGGTCCCCAAACACTCCCCTGGGGCAGGACCCGGGTCCCCAAACCCTTTTTAGGACAATAACTTGCATATTAGCCTTTAAAATTAACACTTTAGATTTCTCCCATAGACTAACAGGGTGTTCCGCGGCTTTTCGAATTTGCCACAAACACCCCTAAATGTTTGTTGTTTGCTGAACAGGCAATGTCCGAGTCGAACTCGAAGCTCATCCCTACTGGGGAATTTTTCCGGCTACAGAAGAAAACACCTGACAGGAAATACAGCAGCTGTAAGAAGGTCCGGTGTGCATGAGACATCCTGATCCTCAGTCTCGGGGAGGCGGAAGAGACGCCTCCAGTGTTTGTCTTTGGGGTGTGAGAGGTAAACAGACGGCGGAGCTGCAGGGCACAAGACCTCGCCATCGATCACCCGGAACAATCCCCGGATCGGTGTCACTGGGCTGCTGTTCACATGACAAATGGAAATACATGGAGGATGTACAGTGCTGTGAAAAAGTATTTGCCCCCTTTCTGATTTTTATTTTTTTGCATATTTCTTACACTTAAATGATTGAGATCATCAAACAAATGTTAATGTTACACAAAACACAGATTTTAAATGATTATTTCAGTTATTAAGAGAAATAAGATGTTAAAACCAGACTGGCCCTGTGTGAAAAAGTAATCACCCCCTCCCATGCTGAATCCTGAATGAACTGTGATTAACCACAAGTTTCATTTCACTTGCCACACCCAGGCCTGATTACTGCCAGACCTGTTGAATCAAGAAATTACATCAATAGAAGATGACCAACAAAGTGAAGCCAACAGCCGCACCGTGATCTAAAAACATTCAGGATCAGATTAGAAACAAAGTAATGGAAATGTATCGGAAGGTTCCAACACTGAAAATTGAATATCAAATACTTACCGCAATTTTCCTTTCCTGACTGGCTCCATATCAGCGCACTCATGGGTATGGCCCCGCCCCCCACCCTGGGTACAGGCCCCGCCCCCCCCCCTGGGTACAGGCCCTACCCCCCACCCTGGGTACAGGCCCTACCCCCCACCCTGGGTACAGGCCCTACCCCCCACCCTGGGTACAGGTCCTACCCCCCACCCTGGGTACAGGCCCCGCCCCCCACCCTGGGTACAGGCCCTACCCCCCACCCTGGGTACAGGCCCTACCCCCCACCCTGGGTACAGGCCCCGCCCCCCACCCTGGGTACAGGCCCCACCCCCCACCCTGGGTACAGGCCCTACCCCCCACCCTGGGTACAGGCCCTACCCCCCACCCGGGGTACGGCCCGCCCCCCACCCTGGGTAGAGGCCCCGCCCCCACCCTGGGTACAGGCCCCGCCCCCCACCCTGGGTACAGGCCCTACCCCCCACCCTGGGTACAGGCCCTACCCCCCACCCTGGGTACAGTCCCCGCCCCTACCCTGGGTACAGGCCCCGCCACTACCCTGGGTACAGGCCCCGCCCCCACAATGATAGGATGTTTAACTCATAAATCTTATCTCCTGAGTTAGCACCCCGTTCTGTAACTAGCACTCAGAATGGGGGGGGGGGCAGGTGACAGGAAAATTGCGGAAAGTATTTGATATTCACTTTTCTGCTCCATCTCAGCACACAAATCACCTTCCTAAATCCAGTCCACAGGGGCTTTAAGGTATTAAAGATTGCAAGCTCTGGAGAGCCATCAGATTCCTTCTATCTGTAGAATAATCCATGAATGTGATCAATAACCAGAAACTGATCGTTGTGATTACTAAGAGAATACATTGAGTGGGAGGGGCCAATGGGAAAGGGAGGAATATAAATCTAAAAATCGAAATAAATATAAATATTAATATACAAATAGAAATACAAATCAATATATATAAATATAAAGAGGAACACAAATTTGCCACGCAGAAATGTCACATCTCTGGATTTCATGTAGAAAGGAAGTGGCTGAAAAGAGGCTGCAGGAGATCATAGAAACACAATGGCATGAAAAAACAAGATTTTTTTTAGTCTGGTACCCCCAGGAGGGGACACCCAGCACCCCGGTATGAGGGGATACCCAGCTCAACATTAGGGTTAGGGGCTAGGGTTAGGTTTAGGTGTATAGGTTAGTGTTTGAGTTAGGGTTAAGGGTATTCTTAGGGTTAGGGCTAGGGTTTAGGGTTAGCTTTATAGGTTAGTGGTTGAGTTAGGGTTAGGGTTAGGTTTAGAGGTTCGGGTTAGGGTTAGGGTTAGTAGTTAAGGTTAAGACAAGGGGTGGTTGGGGAGGTGTTAGGATTAGGGTTAGGGGTGGGGTTAGGGGCGGGGTTAGGGTTTGGGGTGGGGTTAGGGTTCTTCCTGGGTGGTTGGGAACCGCTGCCTTAGAGAGAATGATGACATCAGAAAGCAGCAACCAATAAGCCAATAGGAATGAAGTTAATGGATCTGGCTTTAGAATCCTCACATGTGATTGGATGGTCAGGGTTCCCCCATGTTCCCCATGAATGTGTCATCGCCATGCTGAGTATGTCGGGGGATGGTAATAGGAAGACTCAGATGGTATTGAAGCCATTGGATCAGCATGACAGCCAGGCACCCAGCATTGCAGAAGAAGCAGCCAGATAGGAATCCTCCATACACCTCAGAACATTCCTTCCCATCCCCCCAGAGACCGGCGAGTCCATATCTGTGCGCCCGAAACACCTTCCTAAATCCAGTCCACAGGGGGCTTTAAGGTATTAAAGATTGCAAGCTCTGCGTAGCCATCAGATTCCTTCTATCTGTAGAATAATCCATGAATGTGATCAATAACCAGAAACCGATCGTTGTGATCAATAATAGGATGCATTGAGTGGGAGGGGCCAATGTATATGTAAATATAGAAATAAATAGAAATCAATAGAAATAGAAATCTAAACACCAATAGTCATTGGGCGGTAGCGGAGGTGAGATGTAATGATCACACATGGCCACTAGAGGGCTCCAGAGTCATAGAGATTCTACGAGGAAAGAAATGTCACATCTCTGGATTTCATGTAGAAAGGAAGTGGCTGCAAAGAGGCTGCAGGAGATCATAGAAACACAATGGCATGAAAAACAAGATTTTATTAGTCTGGAGGGGACATTCAGCTCCCCGGTATGAGGGGACACCCAGCACACCAGTTAAAGTTGGGTTAGGTTTAGGGTTAGGGATAGAGTTAGGGGTATGCTTAGGGTTAGAGGGTTAGAGGGTTAGAGTTGGGTTAGGGCTAGGGGCTGGGGTTAGGTTTATAGGTTTAGGGTTTAGGTTAGAGTTAGGGTTAGAGTTATTCTTAGAGTTAGTGATTAGGGCTGAGGTTAAGGGTAGGGTTAGCAATAGAGTTAGGGTTCGAGCTAAGGCTGGGGTTAGGGTTAAGGTTAGGTTTGAGATTAGGATTACGGTTAGAGTTAGGGGTAGGGTTAGAGCTAGGGGTTATATTTAGGGCTTAGGGTTAGGGGTTCGGGCTGAGGTTAGGGGTAGGTTTATCATTAGGGTTAGGGTTAAGGTTAATGGAAGGGTTAGAGGTTAGGGTTAGATGTAGGGTTATAGTTAGGTTTAGGGTTAGAGGTTAGGGTTAGTTGTAGGGTTATAGTTAGGGGTAGGGGTTAGGGTTAGATGGGTTAGGGTTAGATGTTAGGGTTAGGGATAGGGTTAGAGGGTTAGGGTTATATGTAGGGTTAGTGTTAGGGTTAGGGTTAGGGTTAGAGGGTTAGGGTTAGATGTAGGGTAATAGTTAGGGTTAGTGTTAGGGTAGGGTTAGATGAAGGGTTAGAATTAGGGTTAGGGTTAGAGGTTAGGGTTAGATGTAGGGTTATAGTTAGGGGTAGGGGTTAGAGGTTAGGGTTAGATGGGTTAGATGTTAGGGTTAGGGTTAGAGGGTTATAGTTAGGGGTTAGAATTAGGGTTAGGGTTAGATGTTAGGGTTAGGGTTAGGGTTAGATGTAGGGTTATAGTTAGGGGTAGGGGTTAGAGGTTAGGGTTAGATGGGTTAGGGTTAGATGTTAGGGTTAGGGTTAGAGGGTTATAGTTAGGGTTAGATGTAGGGTTATAGTTAGGGTTAGAGGGTTATAGTTAGGGTTAGATGTAGGGTTATAGTTAGTGAATATAGAAACAATAACTGCCTTATGTATACAATATATTTCACTGAGTCACTATTATAGGAAGTGTGTCGGGTTGAAGGATCCAGAGGTGGCACAAGAAAGGTTTCTTCACACAGGAAACATGCTGGGAAGTGTTAAAGGGAACTGTAAGGAACTTTTTTTACTCTTGTGTACTTTCACAATCCCCCTCCCCCACTCTGAGGAGGGGTTGCCTTCAGCAAGGGCTAGGGTTAGGGTTAGGGGCTAGTGTTAGGGATAGGGGTAGATTTAGGGATAGGGATAGGGTTAGGGTTGGGTTAGGGTTAATTTTTGGGTATGATTAGGATTAGGGATGTGGTGAGGTTAGGGTTAGGGGGTATGGTTAGTATTTAGGGTCAGGATTAGGGTTAGGGTTGGGTTAAGGGTTAGGGGTTAGGCAAGTGTTAGTGTTAGGTTAGGGTTATCATTAGGGTTAGGGTTAGGGATGGGGTTAGGTGTTAGGGTTAGGTTTAGGGTTAGGGGTAGATTTAGGGATAGGGATAGGGTTAGATGTAGGATTAGGGTTAAGGGTTAGGGTTAGGGTAGGATTATGGGTAGGGATAGGAGTTCGAGTTAGGGTAGGGTTAGGATTAGAGCTAGTTGTGGGTTAGGGGTTAGGGGTTAGGGTAGGAGCTATGGTTAATGTTATCATTATGGGTAGAGTAAGGGGTAGAGTTAATGCTAGGGGTAGCATTAGAGTTAGGGTTAAGGGTAAGGCTAGGGTTGAATTAGGGGGGTTAGTGTTGCGGTTAGGGTTAAGATTAGGGTTAGTTTTAGGGGTTATTTTGGGCTTAGGGTTTGTGGTTAGGGGTAGTGGTAGGGTTATTATTAGGGGTAGAGTTAGGGGTAGGTTTAAGGCTAGGGGTAGGGTTAGGTTTAAGGGTAGGGTTATAGTTGGGGTTAGAGGTTAGGGTTATGGTTAGGGTTAGATCTTGGGTTAGGGTTAGAGTTAGGGTTAGGGTTAGATCTTGGGTTAGGGTTATGGTTAGGGTTAGATCTTGGGTTAGGGTTAGAGTTAGGGTTAGCGTTAGATGTTGGGTTAGGGTTAGGGTTAGGGTTAGATGTTGGGTTAGGGTTAGAATTAGGGTTAGGGTTATAGTTAGTGAATATAGAAACATTAACTACTTTATGTGTACAATATATTTCACTGAGTCACTATTATAGGAAGTGTGTCAGGTTAGGGTTAGGGTTAGGGTTAGAGGTAGGGTTAGGGGGTAGGGGTTAGGGGTTTAGAGTTAGGGGGTTAGGGTTAGGGGTTAGGATTAGGGTTAGGATTAGGGATGTGATATGGTTAGGGTTAGGATTTGGATTAGGGGTCAGGCTAGGGTTTGGTTTAGGGGTAGGGTTAGGGATTGGGTATGGTTAGTGTTAGGGGTAGGGTTAGGGATGGTTAGGATTAGGGGTCAGGCTAGAATTAGGGTTTAGATATTGGGGTTAGGGTTATGAGTGGGGTTTCAATTAGGGGATAGGGTTAGGGTTATGTATGGTTAGGGTCAGTCTTGGGTTATTGTTGGGGTTAGGGGTGGGGTTAGGGTTAGGTTTGGGGTTAGGGTTGGGGTTTGGGTTGGATGGGTTGGGGTTAGGGGTGGGGGTGGGGTTAGAGTTAGATGGGTTGGGGTTAGGGGTGGGGTTAGGGTTAGATGGGCTGGGGTTAGGGGTGGGGTTAGAGTTTGATGGGTTGGGATTAGGGGTGGAGTTAAGGTTGGGGTTTGGGTTGGATGGGTTGGGGTTAGGGGTGGGGTTAGAGTTAGGGTTCTTCCCAGTGGTTGGGAACCACTGCCTTAAAGAGAATTTAGAATCCTCACATGTGATTGGCTGGTCAGGGTTCCCCCATGTTCCCCATTAATGTGTCATCGCCATGCTGAGTATGTCGGGGGATGGTAATAGGAAGACTCAGATGGTATTGAAGCCATTGGATCAGCATGACGGCCAGGCACCCAGCATTGCAGAAGGATCAGCCAGATAGGAATCCTCCATACACCTCAGAACATTCCTTCCCATCCCCCCAGAGACCGGCGTGTCCATATCTGTGCGCCCGAAACACCTTCCTAAATCCAGTCCACAGGGGGCTTTAAGGTATTAAAGATTGCAAGCTCTGCGGAGCCATCAGATTCCTTCTATCTGTAGAATAATCCATGAATGTGATCAATAACCAGAAACCGATCATTGTGATCAATAATAGGATACATTGAGTGGGAGGGGCCATTGGTAAAGCATGGAATAGAAATCTAAACACCAATAGTCATTGGGCGGTAGCAGAGGTGAGATGTAATGATCACACATGGCCACTAGAGGGCTCCAGAGTCATAGAGATTCTACGAGGAAAGAAATGTCACATCTCTGGATTTCATGTAGAAAGGAAGTGGCTGCAAAGAGGCTGCAGGAGATCATAGAAACACAATGGCATGAAAAACAAGATTTTTTTAGTGTGGAACCCCCAGGAGGGGACACCCAGCACACCAGTTAGGGTTGGGGTTAGAGTTAGGGGTATGGTTAGGGTTAGAGGGTTAGGGTTAGGGCTGAGGTTAAGGGTTAGGGTTAGGGGGTAGGGTTATCATTAGGGGTAGGGTAAAGGCTAGGGGTATCATTAGAGTTAGGGTGAGGGGTTATATTTAGGGCTTAGGGTTAGTGGGGTACATAGTGTTGGGGAGGGGGTACATATTCTGGGGGAGGGGGTACATATTCTGGAGGAGGGGGTACATAGTGTGGGGGAGGGGTTATAGTGGAAGATTTCAGGGGTGTCTTTTGGGGGCGGAGCTCCCCTGTACGTGATGAGAAAGGGGGAGGGGGACGCGGTGTATTCGGGGGAGGGGAACGGTGATAATCGGATCCTGACAACTGTCTGCGCCCAACCGACATATAAGAGGAGCGCAATTCTCCCCCTCCCCCCCCGGAGGATTATTTATTCTGAGAAGGACACAAAGTCTCCGAATTCTCAGATGTTGCCACGGGATACGGAATTCTAATTACTGAGCCTGGAAAAAGTGTTCACACCCCTTGAAATCTCCCACATTTTGTATTTTATTGGGATTTTATGTGAGAGAAAAACACAAAGGGCCGGATCCACGTACATCCGCGCATATATAGGCCGGCGTAGCGTATCTCATTTACGCTACGCCGCCGCAACTTAGAGAGGCAAGTGCTGTATTCTCAAAGCACTTGTGTCCTAAGTTACGGTGGTGTAGCGTAAATGTGACGGCGTAAGCGCGCCTAATTCAAATTGTGAAGAGGTGGGCGTGTTTTATGATAATGAATCGTGACCCGACGTGATTGACGTTTTGAACGAACGGCGCATGCGCCTTCCGTGGGGGTATCCCAGTGCGCATGCGCGAAATCACGTTGCAAATAGTCAATGCTTTCGACATGAACGTAACTTACGCAAAGCCC
The DNA here is from genome assembly GCF_905171775.1 of Rana temporaria. Lineage (NCBI taxonomy): Eukaryota > Metazoa > Chordata > Amphibia > Anura > Ranidae > Rana > Rana temporaria. The sequence goes on along the minus strand of NW_024404409.1, from coordinate 162,117 downwards.
TATTCACAAACGATTTACGCAAATAACGTAAACGACGGAAAATTCAACGCTGTCCCAACGTCCATCCTTAACATTACGTACGCCTCATAGACCCAGGGGTAACGTTACGCTGAAAAAAGCCTTACGTAAACGACGTAAAAAAATGCGCCGGGCGGACGTACGTTTGAGGTTCGGCGTATCTAGCTAATTTGCATACTCGACGCGGAAACGTCACCTAGCGGCCAGTGTAAATATTCACCTTAGATACATCAGTCGGATCCAGCCCACATTCAGGCGTATCTTGTTTTGTGGATAAAGATACGCCGGCGCATCGTAGAACTCAATAGATACGCCGGCGTAACTTCTTTGTGGATCTCCCCCATAGTGTCACATGATTGGAAGGAAAATGATACAAATAAATCTGTGACAAGTGTGGGGGAGGGGCATTTGTATGGCAACCCCATTACTCTGATAACTAAAATCTAGAGGAACCAATTGTGACAGAACCCACTGTCACTGTGTGTTTTGGAAAGAACTGTGCCCGTGCCTCCTACCGACAGACTATGGGCCAGAAGATACTGGAGACCCGGGACAAGCTGGCATGGATGTAATGTTACAGCCCTTCCCCCCCCCTCTTGTTGCTGTGTCTAATTGTGTGGATTCATGACACATAGACAATGGCCTGGACTGCAGACATCTCTCCGCAGGGGGTGTGTATTGAGGCTGCCTGCTTACCATAAACTCATTAGGTATCTGTAGACTGGTTCAATGTACAAATGTTCAGTTCCCATTGGTTGTTGGCTAAGGGGAGTGTCCCTAGCTCTGTGTAACTGTATGTCTTAGAATTTAATAAACAGTTTAAGCTCTGGATGTTTAACCCTCAACACCTGTGTGGATTGTCTCGTGATTGAGGGGTTAAGGGCTGGTTATGGCGACTCTGCGGGCTGCGGGTGCGTTTGGAGGACAGGAGACACAGGTCTGGCGGATGTGCCCACCTGGGGTATCTGAGATCCGTCACACCAATTAAATTCACAAGTGTGTCATGTAATCTCAGTATAAATACAGCTGTTCTGGGAAGCCCTCAGAGGTTTGTTAGAGAACCTTAGTGAACAAAACAGCATCATGAAGGCCGAGGAACACAGCAGACAGGTCAGGGATAAAGTTCTGGAGAAATATAAAGCCGGGTTAGGTTATAAAAAATCTCCCAAGCTTTGAAGATCTCACAGAGCTTGTCGGGGGTGTCAGGTGATCGGAGGTGTCATATATATATATTATACTCGGTCAGGGTGTCGGAGCTTGTCGGGGGTGTCAGGTGATCGGAGGTGTCATATATATATATTATACTCGGTCAGGGTGTCGGAGGGTGTCGGAGGTGTCAGGTGATCGGAGGTGTCATATATATATATTATACTCGGTCAGGGTGTCGGAGGGTGTCAGGTGATCGGAGGTGTCATATATATATATTATACTCGGTCAGGGTGTCGGAGGGTGTCGGAGTGTCAGGTGATCGGAGATGTCATATATATATATTATACTCGGTCAGGGTGTCGGAGGGTGTCGGAGGGTGTCGGAGGGTGTCGGAGGGTGTCGGGGGTGTCAGGTGATCGGAGATGTCATATATATATATTATACTCGGTCAGGGTGTCGGAGGGTGTCGGAGGGTGTCAGGTGATCGGAGGTGTCATATATATATATTATACTCGGTCAGGGTGTCGGAGGGTGTCGGAGTGTCAGGTGATCGGAGGTGTCATATATATATATTATACTCGGTATATATTATACTAGGCGTACGAGGGGCTACGCAGGCATGCAGGCCAAGAGATGCCATGCGGTGCTCCGTAGGCGTACGAGGGGCTACGCAGGAATGCAGCCCAAGAGATGCCATGCGGTGCTCCGTAGGCGTACGACGGGCTACGCAGGCCAAGAGATGCCATGCGGTGCTCCGTAGGCGTACGACGGGCTACGCAGGAATGCAGGCCAAGAGATGCCATGCGGTGCTCCGTAGGCGTACGACGGGCTACGCAGGAATGCAGGCCAAGAGATGCCATGCGGTGCTCCGTAGGCATGCGACGGGCTACGCAGGAATGCAGGCCAAGAGATGCCATGCGGTGCTCCGTAGGCGTACGAGGGGCTATGCAGGAATGCAGCCCAAGAGATGCCATGCGGTGCTCCGTATGCGTACGACGGGCTACGCAGGAATGCAGGCCAAGAGATGCCATGCGGTGCTCCGTAGGCGTACGAGGGGCTACGCAGGAATGCAGCCCAAGAGATGCCATGCGGTGCTCCGTAGGCATACGAGGGGCTACGCAGGAATGCAGCCCAAGAGATGCCATGCGGTGCTCCGTAGGCATACGAGGGGCTACGCAGGAATGCAGGCCAAGAGATGCCATGCGGTGCTCCGTAGGCGTACGAGGGGCTACGCAGGAATGCAGCCCAAGAGATGCCATGCGGTGCTCCGTAGGCGTACGAGGGGCTACGCAGGAATGCAGGCCAAGAGATGCCATGCGGTGCTCCGTAGGCGTACGAGGGGCTACGCAGGAATGCAGGCCAAGAGATGCCATGCGGTGCTCCGTAGGCGTACGACGGGCTACGCAGGAATGCAGGCCAAGAGATGCCATGCGGTGCTCCGTAGGCGTACGAGGGGCTACGCAGGAATGCAGGCCAAGAGATGCCATGCGGTGCTTCGTAGGCGTACGAGGGGCTACGCAGGAATGCAGGCCAAGAGATGCCATGCGGTGCTCCGTAGGCGTACGACGGGCTACGCAGGCCAAGAGATGCCATGCGGTGCTCCGTAGGCGTACGAGGGGCTACGCAGGCATGCAGGCCAAGAGATGCCATGCGGTGCTCCGTAGGCGTACGAGGGGCTACGCAGGAATGCAGGCCAAGAGATGCCATGCGGTGCTCCGTAGGCGTACGACGGGCTACGCAGGCCAAGAGATGCCATGCGGTGCTCCGTAGGCGTACGAGGGGCTACGCAGGCATGCAGGCCAAGAGATGCCATGCGGTGCTCAGTAGGCGTACGACGGGCTACGCAGGAATGCAGGCCAAGAGATGCCATGCGGTGCTCCGTAGGCGTACGAGGGGCTACGCAGGAATGCAGCCCAAGAGATGCCATGCGGTGCTCCGTAGGCGTACGAGGGGCTACGCAGGAATGCAGCCCAAGAGATGCCATGCGGTGCTCCGTAGGCGTACGAGGGGCTACGCAGGAATGCAGGCCAAGAGATGCCATGCGGTGCTCCGTAGGCGTACGAGGGGCTACGCAGGAATGCAGGCCAAGAGATGCCATGCGGTGCTCCGTAGGCGTACGACGGGCTACGCAGGAATGCAGGCCAAGAGATGCCATGCGGTGCTCCGTAGGCGTAGGAGGGGCTACGCAGGAATGCAGGCCAAGAGATGCCATGCGGTGCTCCGTAGGCGTACGAGGGGCTACGCAGGAATGCAGGCCAAGAGATGCCATGCGGTGCTCCGTAGGCGTACGACGGGCTACGCAGGAATGCAGGCCAAGAGATGCCATGCGGTGCTCCGTAGGCGTAGGAGGGGCTACGCAGGAATGCAGGCCAAGAGATGCCATGCGGTGCTCCGTAGGCGTACGACGGGCTACGCAGGAATGCAGGCCAAGAGATGCCATGCCGTGCTCCGTAGGCGTACGAGGGGCTACGCAGGAATGCAGGCCAAGAGATGCCATGTGGTGCTCCGTAGGCGTACGACGGGCTACGCAGGAATGCAGGCCAAGAGATGCCATGCGGTGCTCCGTAGGCGTACGAGGCGCTACGCAGGAATGCAGCCCAAGAGATGCCATGCGGTGCTCCGTAGGCGTACGAGGGGCTACGCAGGAATGCAGGCCAAGAGATGCCATGCGGTGCTCCGTAGGCGTACGAGGGGCTACGCAGGCATGCAGGCCAAGAGATGCCATGCGGTGCTTCGTAGGCGTACGAGGGGCTACGCAGGAATGCAGGCCAAGAGATGCCATGCGGTGCTCCGTAGGCGTACGACGGGCTACGCAGGCCAAGAGATGCCATGCGGTGCTCCGTAGGCGTACGAGGGGCTACGCAGGCATGCAGGCCAAGAGATGCCATGCGGTGCTCCGTAGGCGTACGAGGCGCTACGGAGGAATGCAGGCCAAGAGATGCCATGCGGTGCTCCGTAGGCGTACGACGGGCTACGCAGGCCAAGAGATGCCATGCGGTGCTCCGTAGGCGTACGAGGGGCTACGCAGGCATGCAGGCCAAGAGATGCCATGCGGTGCTCCGTAGGCGTACGACGGGCTACGCAGGAATGCAGGCCAAGAGATGCCATGCGGTGCTCCGTAGGCGTACGACGGGCTACGCAGGAATGCAGGCCAAGAGATGCCATGCGGTGCTCCGTAGGCGTACGAGGGGCTACGCAGGAATGCAGGCCAAGAGATGCCATGCGGTGCTCCGTAGGCGTACGAGGGGCTACGCAGGAATGCAGGCCAAGAGATGCCATGCGGTGCTCCGTAGGCGTACGAGGGGCTACGCAGGAATGCAGCCCAAGAGATGCCATGCGGTGCTCCGTAGGCGTACGAGGGGCTACGCAGGAATGCAGCCCAAGAGATGCCATGCGGTGCTCCGTAGGCGTACGAGGGGCTACGCAGGAATGCAGCCCAAGAGATGCCATGCGGTGCTCCGTAGGCGTACGACGGGCTACGCAGGAATGCAGGCCAAGAGATGCCATGCGGTGCTCCGTAGGCGTACAAGGGGCTACGCAGGAATGCAGGCCAAGAGATGCCATGCGGTGCTCCGTAGGCGTACGACGGGCTACGCAGGCCAAGAGATGCCATGCGGTGCTCCGTAGGCGTACGAGGGGCTACGCAGGAATGCAGCCCAAGAGATGCCATGCGGTGCTCCGTAGGCGTACGACGGGCTACGCAGGAATGCAGGCCAAGAGATGCCATGCGGTGCTCCGTAGGCGTACGACGGGCTACGCAGGAATGCAGGCCAAGAGATGCCATGCGGTGCTCCGTAGGCATACGAGGGGCTACGCAGGAATGCAGCCCAAGAGATGCCATGCGGTGCTCCGTAGGCGTACGACGGGTTACGCAGGAATGCAGCCCAAGAGATGCCATGCGGTGCTCCGTAGGCATACGAGGGGCTACGCAGGAATGCAGCCCAAGAGATGCCATGCGGTGCTCCGTAGGCGTACGACGGGCTACGCAGGAATGCAGCCCAAGAGATGCCATGCGGTGCTCCGTAGGCGTACGACGGGCTACGCAGGAATGCAGGCCAAGAGATGCCATGCGGTGCTCCGTAGGCGTACGACGGGCTACGCAGGAATGCAGGCCAAGAGATGCCATGCGGTGCTCCGTAGGCGTACAAGGGGCTACGCAGGAATGCAGGCCAAGAGATGCCATGCGGTGCTCCGTAGGCGTACGACGGGCTACGCAGGCCAAGAGATGCCATGCGGTGCTCCGTAGGCGTACAAGGGGCTACGCAGGAATGCAGGCCAAGAGATGCCATGCGGTGCTCCGTAGGCGTACGACGGGCTACGCAGGCCAAGAGATGCCATGCGGTGCTCCGTAGGCGTACGAGGGGCTACGCAGGAATGCAGCCCAAGAGATGCCATGCGGTGCTCCGTAGGCGTACGACGGGCTACGCAGGAATGCAGGCCAAGAGATGCCATGCGGTGCTCCGTAGGCGTACGAGGGGCTACGCAGGAATGCAGGCCAAGAGATGCCATGCGGTGCTCCGTAGGCGTACGAGGGGCTACCCAGGAATGCAGGCCAAGAGATGCCATGCGGTGCTCCGTAGGCGTACAAGGGGCTACGCAGGAATGCAGGCCAAGAGATGCCATGCGGTGCTCCGTAGGCGTACGAGGGGCTACGCAGGAATGCAGCCCAAGAGATGCCATGCGGTGCTCCGTAGGCGTACGAGGGGCTACGCAGGAATGCAGGCCAAGAGATGCCATGCGGTGCTCCGTAGGCGTACGACGGGCTACGCAGGCCAAGAGATGCCATGCGGTGCTCCGTAGGCGTACGAGGGGCTACGCAGGAATGCAGGCCAAGAGATGCCATGCCGTGCTCCGTAGGCGTACGACGGGCTACGCAGGAATGCAGGCCAAGAGATGCCATGCGGTGCTCCGTAGGCGTACGAGGGGCTACGCAGGAATGCAGGCCAAGAGATGCCATGCGGTGCTTCGTAGGCGTACGAGGGGCTACGCAGGCCAAGAGATGCCATGCGGTGCTCCGTAGGCATACGAGGGGCTACGCAGGAATGCAGCCCAAGAGATGCCATGCGGTGCTCCGTAGGCGTACGACGGGCTACGCAGGCCAAGAGATGCCATGCGGTGCTCCGTAGGCGTACGACGGGCTACGCAGGAATGCAGGCCAAGAGATGCCATGCGGTGCTCCGTAGGCGTACAAGGGGCTACGCAGGAATGCAGGCCAAGAGATGCCATGCGGTGCTCCGTAGGCATGCGACGGGCTACGCAGGAATGCAGGCCAAGAGATGCCATGCGGTGCTCCGTAGGCGTACGAGGGGCTACGCAGGAATGCAGCCCAAGAGATGCCATGCGGTGCTCCGTATGCGTACAACGGGCTACGCAGGAATGCAGGCCAAGAGATGCCATGCGGTGCTCCGTAGGCGTACGAGGGGCTACGCAGGAATGCAGCCCAAGAGATGCCATGCGGTGCTCCGTAGGCATACGAGGGGCTACGCAGGAATGCAGCCCAAGAGATGCCATGCGGTGCTCCGTAGGCATACGAGGGGCTACGCAGGAATGCAGGCCAAGAGATGCCATGCGGTGCTCCGTAGGCGTACGAGGGGCTACCCAGGAATGCAGGCCAAGAGATGCCATGCGGTGCTCCGTAGGCGTACGAGGGGCTACGCAGGAATGCAGGCCAAGAGATGCCATGCGGTGCTCCGTAGGCATGCGACGGGCTACGCAGGAATGCAGGCCAAGAGATGCCATGCGGTGCTCCGTAGGCGTACGAGGGGCTATGCAGGAATGCAGCCCAAGAGATGCCATGCGGTGCTCCGTATGCGTACGACGGGCTACGCAGGAATGCAGGCCAAGAGATGCCATGCGGTGCTCCGTAGGCGTACGAGGGGCTACGCAGGAATGCAGCCCAAGAGATGCCATGCGGTGCTCCGTAGGCATACGAGGGGCTACGCAGGAATGCAGCCCAAGAGATGCCATGCGGTGCTCCGTAGGCATACGAGGGGCTACGCAGGAATGCAGGCCAAGAGATGCCATGCGGTGCTCCGTAGGCGTACGAGGGGCTACCCAGGAATGCAGGCCAAGAGATGCCATGCGGTGCTCCGTAGGCGTACGAGGGGCTACGCAGGAATGCAGCCCAAGAGATGCCATGCGGTGCTCCGTAGGCGTACGAGGGGCTACGCAGGAATGCAGGCCAAGAGATGCCATGCGGTGCTCCGTAGGCGTACGAGGGGCTACGCAGGAATGCAGGCCAAGAGATGCCATGCGGTGCTCCGTAGGCGTACGACGGGCTACGCAGGAATGCAGGCCAAGAGATGCCATGCGGTGCTCCGTAGGCGTACGAGGGGCTACGCAGGAATGCAGGCCAAGAGATGCCATGCGGTGCTTCGTAGGCGTACGAGGGGCTACGCAGGAATGCAGGCCAAGAGATGCCATGCGGTGCTCCGTAGGCGTACGACGGGCTACGCAGGCCAAGAGATGCCATGCGGTGCTCCGTAGGCGTACGAGGGGCTACGCAGGCATGCAGGCCAAGAGATGCCATGCGGTGCTCCGTAGGCGTACGAGGGGCTACGCAGGAATGCAGGCCAAGAGATGCCATGCGGTGCTCCGTAGGCGTACGACGGGCTACGCAGGCCAAGAGATGCCATGCGGTGCTCCGTAGGCGTACGAGGGGCTACGCAGGAATGCAGGCCAAGAGATGCCATGCGGTGCTCAGTAGGCGTACGACGGGCTACGCAGGAATGCAGGCCAAGAGATGCCATGCGGTGCTCCGTAGGCGTACGAGGGGCTACGCAGGAATGCAGCCCAAGAGATGCCATGCGGTGCTCCGTAGGCGTACGAGGGGCTACGCAGGAATGCAGCCCAAGAGATGCCATGCGGTGCTCCGTAGGCGTACGAGGGGCTACGCAGGAATGCAGGCCAAGAGATGCCATGCGGTGCTCCGTAGGCGTACGACGGGCTACGCAGGAATGCAGGCCAAGAGATGCCATGCGGTGCTCCGTAGGCGTAGGAGGGGCTACGCAGGAATGCAGGCCAAGAGATGCCATGCGGTGCTCCGTAGGCGTACGAGGGGCTACGCAGGAATGCAGGCCAAGAGATGCCATGCGGTGCTCCGTAGGCGTACGACGGGCTACGCAGGAATGCAGGCCAAGAGATGCCATGCGGTGCTCCGTAGGCGTAGGAGGGGCTACGCAGGAATGCAGGCCAAGAGATGCCATGCGGTGCTCCGTAGGCGTACGACGGGCTACGCAGGAATGCAGGCCAAGAGATGCCATGCCGTGCTCCGTAGGCGTACGAGGGGCTACGCAGGAATGCAGGCCAAGAGATGCCATGTGGTGCTCCGTAGGCGTACGACGGGCTACGCAGGAATGCAGGCCAAGAGATGCCATGCGGTGCTCCGTAGGCGTACGAGGCGCTACGCAGGAATGCAGCCCAAGAGATGCCATGCGGTGCTCCGTAGGCGTACGAGGGGCTACGCAGGAATGCAGGCCAAGAGATGCCATGCGGTGCTCCGTAGGCGTACGAGGGGCTACGCAGGCATGCAGGCCAAGAGATGCCATGCGGTGCTTCGTAGGCGTACGAGGGGCTACGCAGGAATGCAGGCCAAGAGATGCCATGCGGTGCTCCGTAGGCGTACGACGGGCTACGCAGGCCAAGAGATGCCATGCGGTGCTCCGTAGGCGTACGAGGGGCTACGCAGGCATGCAGGCCAAGAGATGCCATGCGGTGCTCCGTAGGCGTACGAGGGGCTACGCAGGAATGCAGGCCAAGAGATGCCATGCGGTGCTCCGTAGGCGTACGACGGGCTACGCAGGCCAAGAGATGCCATGCGGTGCTCCGTAGGCGTACGAGGGGCTACGCAGGCATGCAGGCCAAGAGATGCCATGCGGTGCTCCGTAGGCGTACGACGGGCTACGCAGGAATGCAGGCCAAGAGATGCCATGCGGTGCTCCGTAGGCGTACGACGGGCTACGCAGGAATGCAGGCCAAGAGATGCCATGCGGTGCTCCGTAGGCGTACGAGGGGCTACGCAGGAATGCAGGCCAAGAGATGCCATGCGGTGCTCCGTAGGCGTACGAGGGGCTACGCAGGAATGCAGCCCAAGAGATGCCATGCGGTGCTCCGTAGGCGTACGACGGGCTACGCAGGAATGCAGGCCAAGAGATGCCATGCGGTGCTCCGTAGGCGTACAAGGGGCTACGCAGGAATGCAGGCCAAGAGATGCCATGCGGTGCTCCGTAGGCGTACGACGGGCTACGCAGGCCAAGAGATGCCATGCGGTGCTCCGTAGGCGTACGAGGGGCTACGCAGGAATGCAGCCCAAGAGATGCCATGCGGTGCTCCGTAGGCGTACGACGGGCTACGCAGGAATGCAGGCCAAGAGATGCCATGCGGTGCTCCGTAGGCGTACGACGGGCTACGCAGGAATGCAGGCCAAGAGATGCCATGCGGTGCTCCGTAGGCATACGAGGGGCTACGCAGGAATGCAGCCCAAGAGATGCCATGCGGTGCTCCGTAGGCGTACGACGGGTTACGCAGGAATGCAGCCCAAGAGATGCCATGCGGTGCTCCGTAGGCATACGAGGGGCTACGCAGGAATGCAGCCCAAGAGATGCCATGCGGTGCTCCGTAGGCGTACGACGGGCTACGCAGGAATGCAGGCCAAGAGATGCCATGCGGTGCTCCGTAGGCGTACGACGGGCTACGCAGGAATGCAGGCCAAGAGATGCCATGCGGTGCTCCGTAGGCGTACAAGGGGCTACGCAGGAATGCAGGCCAAGAGATGCCATGCGGTGCTCCGTAGGCGTACGACGGGCTAGGCAGGCCAAGAGATGCCATGCGGTGCTCCGTAGGCGTACAAGGGGCTACGCAGGAATGCAGGCCAAGAGATGCCATGCGGTGCTCCGTAGGCGTACGACGGGCTACGCAGGCCAAGAGATGCCATGCGGTGCTCCGTAGGCGTACGAGGGGCTACGCAGGAATGCAGCCCAAGAGATGCCATGCGGTGCTCCGTAGGCGTACGACGGGCTACGCAGGAATGCAGGCCAAGAGATGCCATGCGGTGCTCCGTAGGCGTACGAGGGGCTACGCAGGAATGCAGGCCAAGAGATGCCATGCGGTGCTCCGTAGGCGTACGAGGGGCTACCCAGGAATGCAGGCCAAGAGATGCCATGCGGTGCTCCGTAGGCGTACAAGGGGCTACGCAGGAATGCAGGCCAAGAGATGCCATGCGGTGCTCCGTAGGCGTACGAGGGGCTACGCAGGAATGCAGCCCAAGAGATGCCATGCGGTGCTCCGTAGGCGTACGAGGGGCTACGCAGGAATGCAGGCCAAGAGATGCCATGCGGTGCTCCGTAGGCGTACGACGGGCTACGCAGGCCAAGAGATGCCATGCGGTGCTCCGTAGGCGTACGAGGGGCTACGCAGGAATGCAGGCCAAGAGATGCCATGCCGTGCTCCGTAGGCGTACGACGGGCTACGCAGGAATGCAGGCCAAGAGATGCCATGCGGTGCTCCGTAGGCGTACGAGGGGCTACGCAGGAATGCAGGCCAAGAGATGCCATGCGGTGCTTCGTAGGCGTACGAGGGGCTACGCAGGCCAAGAGATGCCATGCGGTGCTCCGTAGGCGTACGAGGGGCTACGCAGGAATGCAGCCCAAGAGATGCCATGCGGTGCTCCGTAGGCGTACGACGGGCTACGCAGGCCAAGAGATGCCATGCGGTGCTCCGTAGGCGTACGACGGGCTACGCAGGAATGCAGGCCAAGAGATGCCATGCGGTGCTCCGTAGGCGTACAAGGGGCTACGCAGGAATGCAGGCCAAGAGATGCCATGCGGTGCTCCGTAGGCATGCGACGGGCTACGCAGGAATGCAGGCCAAGAGATGCCATGCGGTGCTCCGTAGGCGTACGAGGGGCTATGCAGGAATGCAGCCCAAGAGATGCCATGCGGTGCTCCGTATGCGTACGACGGGCTACGCAGGAATGCAGGCCAAGAGATGCCATGCGGTGCTCCGTAGGCATACGAGGGGCTACGCAGGAATGCAGGCCAAGAGATGCCATGCGGTGCTCCGTAGGCATACGAGGGGCTACCCAGGAATGCAGGCCAAGAGATGCCATGCGGTGCTCCGTAGGCGTACGAGGGGCTACGCAGGAATGCAGCCCAAGAGATGCCATGCGGTGCTCCGTAGGCGTACGAGGGGCTACGCAGGAATGCAGGCCAAGAGATGCCATGCGGTGCTCCGTAGGCGTACGAGGGGCTACGCAGGAATGCAGGCCAAGAGATGCCATGCGGTGCTCCGTAGGCGTACGACGGGCTACGCAGGAATGCAGGCCAAGAGATGCCATGCGGTGCTCCGTAGGCGTACGAGGGGCTACGCAGGAATGCAGGCCAAGAGATGCCATGCGGTGCTTCGTAGGCGTACGAGGGGCTACGCAGGAATGCAGGCCAAGAGATGCCATGCGGTGCTCCGTAGGCGTACGACGGGCTACGCAGGCCAAGAGATGCCATGCGGTGCTCCGTAGGCGTACGAGGGGCTACGCAGGCATGCAGGCCAAGAGATGCCATGCGGTGCTCCGTAGGCGTACGAGGGGCTACGCAGGAATGCAGGCCAAGAGATGCCATGCGGTGCTCCGTAGGCGTACGAAGGGCTACGCAGGCCAAGAGATGCCATGCGGTGCTCCGTAGGCGTACGAGGGGCTACGCAGGCATGCAGGCCAAGAGATGCCATGCGGTGCTCCGTAGGCGTACGACGGGCTACGCAGGAATGCAGGCCAAGAGATGCCATGCGGTGCTCCGTAGGCGTACGAGGGGCTACGCAGGAATGCAGCCCAAGAGATGCCATGCGGTGCTCCGTAGGCGTACGAGGGGCTACGCAGGAATGCAGCCCAAGAGATGCCATGCGGTGCTCCGTAGGCGTACGAGGGGCTACGCAGGAATGCAGGCCAAGAGATGCCATGCGGTGCTCCGTAGGCGTACGAGGGGCTACGCAGGAATGCAGGCCAAGAGATGCCATGCGGTGCTCCGTAGGCGTACGACGGGCTACGCAGGATGCAGGCCAAGAGATGCCATGCGGTGCTCCGTAGGGTAGGCGTACGAGGGGCTACGCAGGAATGCAGGCCAAGAGATGCCATGCGGTGCTCCGTAGGCGTACGAGGGGCTACGCAGGAATGCAGGCCAAGAGATGCCATGCGGTGCTCCGTAGGCGTACGAGGGGCTACGCAGGAATGCAGGCCAAGAGATGCCATGCGGTGCTCCGTAGGCGTACGAGGGGCTACGCAGGAATGCAGGCCAAGAGATGCCATGCGGTGCTCCGTAGGCGTACGACGGGCTACGCAGGAATGCAGGCCAAGAGATGCCATGCGGTGCTCCGTAGGCGTACGAGGGGCTACGCAGGAATGCAGGCCAAGAGATGCCATGCGGTGCTCCGTAGGCGTACGAGGGGCTACGCAGGAATGCAGGCCAAGAGATGCCATGTGGTGCTCCGTAGGCGTACGACGGGCTACGCAGGAATGCAGGCCAAGAGATGCCATGCGGTGCTCCGTAGGCGTACGAGGGGCTACGCAGGAATGCAGGCCAAGAGATGCCATGCGGTGCTCCGTAGGCGTACGACGGGCTACGCAGGAATGCAGGCCAAGAGATGCCATGCCGGTGCTCCGTAGGCGTACGAGGGGCTACGCAGGAATGCAGGCCAAGAGATGCCATGTGGTGCTCCGTAGGCGTACGACGGGCTACGCAGGAATGCAGGCCAAGAGATGCCATGCGGTGCTCCGTAGGCGTACGAGGCGCTACGCAGGAATGCAGGCCAAGAGATGCCATGCGGTGCTCCGTAGGCGTACGAGGGGCTACGCAGGAATGCAGGCCAAGAGATGCCATGCGGTGCTCCGTAGGCGTACGAGGGGCTACGCAGGCATGCAGGCCAAGAGATGCCATGCGGTGCTTCGTAGGCGTACGAGGGGCTATGCAGGAATGCAGGCCAAGAGATGCCATGCGGTGCTCCGTAGGCGTACGACGGGCTACGCAGGCCAAGAGATGCCATGCGGTGCTCCGTAGGCGTACGAGGGGCTACGCAGGCATGCAGGCCAAGAGATGCCATGCGGTGCTCCGTAGGCGTACGAGGGGCTACGCAGGAATGCAGGCCAAGAGATGCCATGCGGTGCTCCGTAGGCGTACGACGGGCTACGCAGGCCAAGAGATGCCATGCGGTGCTCCGTAGGCGTACGAGGGGCTACGCAGGCATGCAGGCCAAGAGATGCCATGCGGTGCTCCGTAGGCGTACGACGGGCTACGCAGGAATGCAGGCCAAGAGATGCCATGCGGTGCTCCGTAGGCGTACGACGGGCTACGCAGGAATGCAGGCCAAGAGATGCCATGCGGTGCTCCGTAGGCGAACGAGGGGCTACGCAGGAATGCAGGCCAAGAGATGCCATGCGGTGCTCCGTAGGCGTACGAGGGGCTACGCAGGAATGCAGCCCAAGAGATGCCATGCGGTGCTCCGTAGGCGTACGACGGGCTACGCAGGAATGCAGGCCAAGAGATGCCATGCGGTGCTCCGTAGGCGTACAAGGGGCTACGCAGGAATGCAGGCCAAGAGATGCCATGCGGTGCTCCGTAGGCGTACGACGGGCTACGCAGGCCAAGAGATGCCATGCGGTGCTCCGTAGGCGTACGAGGGGCTACGCAGGAATGCAGCCCAAGAGATGCCATGCGGTGCTCCGTAGGCGTACGACGGGCTACGCAGGAATGCAGGCCAAGAGATGCCATGCGGTGCTCCGTAGGCGTACGACGGGCTACGCAGGAATGCAGGCCAAGAGATGCCATGCGGTGCTCCGTAGGCATACGAGGGGCTACGCAGGAATGCAGCCCAAGAGATGCCATGCGGTGCTCCGTAGGCGTACGACGGGTTACGCAGGAATGCAGCCCAAGAGATGCCATGCGGTGCTCCGTAGGCATACGAGGGGCTACGCAGGAATGCAGCCCAAGAGATGCCATGCGGTGCTCCGTAGGCGTACGACGGGCTACGCAGGAATGCAGGCCAAGAGATGCCATGCGGTGCTCCGTAGGCGTACGACGGGCTACGCAGGAATGCAGGCCAAGAGATGCCATGCGGTGCTCCGTAGGCGTACAAGGGGCTACGCAGGAATGCAGGCCAAGAGATGCCATGCGGTGCTCCGTAGGCGTACGACGGGCTACGCAGGCCAAGAGATGCCATGCGGTGCTCCGTAGGCGTACAAGGGGCTACGCAGGAATGCAGGCCAAGAGATGCCATGCGGTGCTCCGTAGGCGTACGACGGGCTACGCAGGCCAAGAGATGCCATGCGGTGCTCCGTAGGCGTACGAGGGGCTACGCAGGAATGCAGCCCAAGAGATGCCATGCGGTGCTCCGTAGGCGTACGACGGGCTACGCAGGAATGCAGGCCAAGAGATGCCATGCGGTGCTCCGTAGGCGTACGAGGGGCTACGCAGGAATGCAGGCCAAGAGATGCCATGCGGTGCTCCGTAGGCGTACGAGGGGCTACCCAGGAATGCAGGCCAAGAGATGCCATGCGGTGCTCCGTAGGCGTACAAGGGGCTACGCAGGAATGCAGGCCAAGAGATGCCATGCGGTGCTCCGTAGGCGTACGACGGGCTACGCAGGCCAAGAGATGCCATGCGGTGCTCCGTAGGCGTACGAGGGGCTACGCAGGAATGCAGCCCAAGAGATGCCATGCGGTGCTCCGTAGGCGTACGACGGGCTACGCAGGAATGCAGGCCAAGAGATGCCATGCGGTGCTCCGTTGGCGTACGAGGGGCTACGCAGGAATGCAGGCCAAGAGATGCCATGCGGTGCTCCGTAGGCGTACGAGGGGCTACCCAGGAATGCAGGCCAAGAGATGCCATGCGGTGCTTCGTAGGCGTACGAGGGGCTACGCAGGAATGCAGGCCAAGAGATGCCATGCGGTGCTCCGTAGGCGTACGACGGGCTACGCAGGCCAAGAGATGCCATGCGGTGCTCCGTAGGCGTACGAGGGGCTACGCAGGCATGCAGGCCAAGAGATGCCATGCGGTGCTCCGTAGGCGTACGACGGGTTACGCAGGAATGCAGCCCAAGAGATGCCATGCGGTGCTCCGTAGGCATACGAGGGGCTACGCAGGAATGCAGCCCAAGAGATGCCATGCGGTGCTCCGTAGGCGTACGACGGGCTACGCAGGAATGCAGGCCAAGAGATGCCATGCGGTGCTCCGTAGGCGTACGACGGGCTACGCAGGAATGCAGGCCAAGAGATGCCATGCGGTGCTCCGTAGGCGTACAAGGGGCTACGCAGGAATGCAGGCCAAGAGATGCCATGCGGTGCTCCGTAGGCGTACGACGGGCTACGCAGGCCAAGAGATGCCATGCGGTGCTCCGTAGGCGTACAAGGGGCTACGCAGGAATGCAGGCCAAGAGATGCCATGCGGTGCTCCGTAGGCGTACGACGGGCTACGCAGGCCAAGAGATGCCATGCGGTGCTCCGTAGGCGTACGAGGGGCTACGCAGGAATGCAGCCCAAGAGATGCCATGCGGTGCTCCGTAGGCGTACGAGGGGCTACGCAGGAATGCAGGCCAAGAGATGCCATGCGGTGCTCCGTAGGCGTACGAGGGGCTACGCAGGAATGCAGGCCAAGAGATGCCATGCGGTGCTCCGTAGGCGTACGAGGGGCTACCCAGGAATGCAGGCCAAGAGATGCCATGCGGTGCTCCGTAGGCGTACAAGGGGCTACGCAGGAATGCAGGCCAAGAGATGCCATGCGGTGCTCCGTAGGCGTACGACGGGCTACGCAGGCCAAGAGATGCCATGCGGTGCTCCGTAGGCGTACGAGGGGCTACGCAGGAATGCAGCCCAAGAGATGCCATGCGGTGCTCCGTAGGCGTACGACGGGCTACGCAGGAATGCAGGCCAAGAGATGCCATGCGGTGCTCCGTAGGCGTACGAGGGGCTACGCAGGAATGCAGGCCAAGAGATGCCATGCGGTGCTCCGTAGGCGTACGAGGGGCTACCCAGGAATGCAGGCCAAGAGATGCCATGCGGTGCTCCGTAGGCATACGAGGGGCTACGCAGGAATGCAGGCCAAGAGATGCCATGCGGTGCTCCGTAGGCGTACGACGGGCTACGCAGGCCAAGAGATGCCATGCGGTGCTCCGTAGGCGTACGAGGGGCTACGCAGGCATGCAGGCCAAGAGATGCCATGCGGTGCTCCGTAGGCGTACGACGGGCTACGCAGGAATGCAGGCCAAGAGATGCCATGCGGTGCTCCGTAGGCGTACGACGGGCTACGCAGGCCAAGAGATGCCATGCGGTGCTCCGTAGGCGTACGACGGGCTACGCAGGCCAAGAGATGCCATGCGGTGCTCCGTAGGCGTACAAGGGGCTACGCAGGAATGCAGGCCAAGAGATGCCATGCGGTGCTCCGTAGGCGTACGACGGGCTACGCAGGCCAAGAGATGCCATGCGGTGCTCCGTAGGCATACGAGGGGCTACGCAGGAATGCAGCCCAAGAGATGCCATGCGGTGCTCCGTAGGCGTACGACGGGCTACGCAGGAATGCAGGCCAAGAGATGCCATGCGGTGCTCCGTAGGCGTACGAGGGGCTACGCAGGAATGCAGGCCAAGAGATGCCATGCGGTGCTCCGTAGGCGTACGAGGGGCTACCCAGGAATGCAGGCCAAGAGATGCCATGCGGTGCTCCGTAGGCGTACAAGGGGCTACGCAGGAATGCAGGCCAAGAGATGCCATGCGGTGCTCCGTAGGCGTACGACGGGCTACGCAGGCCAAGAGATGCCATGCGGTGCTCCGTAGGCGTACGAGGGGCTACGCAGGAATGCAGCCCAAGAGATGCCATGCGGTGCTCCGTAGGCGTACGACGGGCTACGCAGGAATGCAGGCCAAGAGATGCCATGCGGTGCTCCGTAGGCGTACGAGGGGCTACGCAGGAATGCAGGCCAAGAGATGCCATGCGGTGCTCCGTAGGCGTACGAGGGGCTACCCAGGAATGCAGGCCAAGAGATGCCATGCGGTGCTCCGTAGGCGTACGAGGGGCTATGCAGGAATGCAGGCCAAGAGATGCCATGCGGTGCTCCGTAGGCGTACGACGGGCTACGCAGGCCAAGAGATGCCATGCGGTGCTCCGTAGGCGTACGAGGGGCTACGCAGGCATGCAGGCCAAGAGATGCCATGCGGTGCTCCGTAGGCGTACGACGGGCTACGCAGGAATGCAGGCCAAGAGATGCCATGCGGTGCTCCGTAGGCGTACGACGGGCTACGCAGGCCAAGAGATGCCATGCGGTGCTCCGTAGGCGTACGACGGGCTACGCAGGAATGCAGGCCAAGAGATGCCATGCGGTGCTCCGTAGGCGTACAAGGGGCTACGCAGGAATGCAGGCCAAGAGATGCCATGCGGTGCTCCGTAGGCATGCGACGGGCTACGCAGGAATGCAGGCCAAGAGATGCCATGCAGTGCTCCGTAGGCGTACGAGGGGCTACGCAGGAATGCAGCCCAAGAGATGCCATGCGGTGCTCCGTATGCGTACGACGGGCTACGCAGGAATGCAGGCCAAGAGATGCCATGCGGTGCTCCGTAGGCGTACGAGGGGCTACGCAGGAATGCAGCCCAAGAGATGCCATGCGGTGCTCCGTAGGCGTACGAGGGGCTACGCAGGAAAGCAGGCCAGGAGATGCCATGCGGTGCTCCGTAGGCGTACGAGGGGCTACGCAGGAATGCAGGCCAAGAGATGCCATGCGGTGCTCCGTAGGCGTACGAGGGGCTACGCAGGAATGCAGGCCAAGAGATGCCATGCGGTGCTCCGTAGGCGTACGAGGGGCTACGCAGGAATGCAGCCCAAGAGATGCCATGCGGTGCTCCGTAGGCGTACCAGGGGCTACGCAGGAATGCAGCCCAAGAGATGCCATGCGGTGCTCCGTAGGCGTACGAGGGGCTACGCAGGAATGCAGCCCAAGAGATGCCATGCGGTGCTCCGTAGGCGTACGAGGGGCTACGCAGGAATGCAGCCCAAGAGATGCCATGCGGTGCTCCGTAGGCGTACGAGGAGCTACGCAGGAATGCAGCCCAAGAGATGTCATGCGGTGCTCCGTAGGCGTACGAGGGGCTACGCAGGAATGCAGCCCAAGAGATGCCATGCGGTGCTCCGTAGGCGTACGAGGGGCTACGCAGGAATGCAGCCCAAGAGATGCCATGCGGTGCTCCGTAGGCGTACGAGGGGCTACGCAGGAATGCAGCCCAAGAGATGCCATGCGGTGCTCCGTAGGCGTACGAGGGGCTACGCAGGAATGCAGGCCAAGAGATGCCATGCGGTGCTCCGTAGGCGTACGAGGGGCTACGCAGGAATGCAGCCCAAGAGATGCCATGCGGTGCTCCGTAGGCGTACGAGGGGCTACGCAGGAATGCAGCCCAAGAGATGCCATGCGGTGCTCCGTAGGCGTACGAGGGGCTACGCAGGAATGCAGCCCAAGAGATGCCATGCGGTGCTCCGTAGGCGTACGAGGGGCTACGCAGGAATGCAGGCCAAGAGATGCCATGCGGTGCTCCGTAGGCGTACGAGGGGCTACGCAGGAATGCAGGCCAAGAGATGCCATGCCGTGCTCCGTAGGCGTACGAGGGGCTACGCAGGAATGCAGGCCAAGAGATACCATGTGGTGCTCCGTAGGCGTACGACGGGCTACGCAGGCCAAGAGATGCCATGCGGTGCTCCGTAGGCGTACGAGGGGCTACGCAGGCATGCAGGCCAAGAGATGCCATGCGGTGCTCCGTAGGCGTACGACGGGCTACGCAGGAATGCAGGCCAAGAGATGCCATGCGGTGCTCCGTAGGCGTACGAGGGGCTACGCAGGAATGCAGCCCAAGAGATGCCATGCGGTGCTCCGTAGGCGTACGAGGGGCTACGCAGGAATGCAGCCCAAGAGATGCCATGCGGTGCTCCGTAGGCGTACGAGGGGCTACGCAGGAATGCAGGCCAAGAGATGCCATGCGGTGCTCCGTAGGCGTACGAGGGGCTACGCAGGAATGCAGGCCAAGAGATGCCATGCGGTGCTCCGTAGGCGTACGACGGGCTACGCAGGAATGCAGGCCAAGAGATGCCATGCGGTGCTCCGTAGGCGTACGAGGGGCTACGCAGGAATGCAGGCCAAGAGATGCCATGCGGTGCTTCGTAGGCGTACGAGGGGCTACGCAGGAATGCAGGCCAAGAGATGCCATGCGGTGCTCCGTAGGCGTACGACGGGCTACGCAGGCCAAGAGATGCCATGCGGTGCTCCGTAGGCGTACGAGGGGCTACGCAGGCATGCAGGCCAAGAGATGCCATGCGGTGCTCCGTAGGCGTACGAGGGGCTACGCAGGAATGCAGGCCAAGAGATGCCATGCGGTGCTCCGTAGGCGTACGAGGGGCTATGCAGGAATGCAGCCCAAGAGATGCCATGCGGTGCTCCGTAGGCGTACGAGGGGCTACGCAGGCATGCAGGCCAAGAGATGCCATGCGGTGCTCCGTAGGCGTACGACGGGCTACGCAGGAATGCAGGCCAAGAGATGCCATGCGGTGCTCCGTAGGCGTACGACGGGCTACGCAGGCCAAGAGATGCCATGCGGTGCTCCGTAGGCGTACGAGGGGCTACGCAGGCATGCAGGCCAAGAGATGCCATGCGGTGCTCCGTAGGCGTACGAGGGGCTACGCAGGAATGCAGCCCAAGAGATGCCATGCGGTGCTCCGTAGGCGTACGACGGGCTACGCAGGAATGCAGGCCAAGAGATGCCATGCGGTGCTCCGTAGGCGTACAAGGGGCTACGCAGGAATGCAGGCCAAGAGATGCCATGCGGTGCTCCGTAGGCGTACGACGGGCTACGCAGGCCAAGAGATGCCATGCGGTGCTCCGTAGGCGTACGACGGGCTACGCAGGAATGCAGGCCAAGAGATGCCATGCGGTGCTCCGTAGGCGTACGAGGGGCTACGCAGGAATGCAGGCCAAGAGATGCCATGCGGTGCTCCGTAGGCGTACGAGGGGCTACGCAGGAATGCAGCCCAAGAGATGCCATGCGGTGCTCCGTAGGCGTACGACGGGCTACGCAGGAATGCAGGCCAAGAGATGCCATGCGGTGCTCCGTAGGCGTACAAGGGGCTACGCAGGAATGCAGGCCAAGAGATGCCATGCGGTGCTCCGTAGGCGTACGACGGGCTACGCAGGCCAAGAGATGCCATGCGGTGCTCCGTAGGCGTACGAGGGGCTACGCAGGAATGCAGCCCAAGAGATGCCATGCGGTGCTCCGTAGGCGTACGACGGGCTACGCAGGAATGCAGGCCAAGAGATGCCATGCGGTGCTCCGTAGGCGTACGACGGGATACGCAGGAATGCAGGCCAAGAGATGCCATGCGGTGCTCCGTAGGCATACGAGGGGCTACGCAGGAATGCAGCCCAAGAGATGCCATGCGGTGCTCCGTAGGCGTACGACGGGCTACGCAGGAATGCAGCCCAAGAGATGCCATGCGGTGCTCCGTAGGCATACGAGGGGCTACGCAGGAATGCAGCCCAAGAGATGCCATGCGGTGCTCCGTAGGCGTACGACGGGCTACGCAGGAATGCAGGCCAAGAGATGCCATGCGGTGCTCCGTAGGCGTACGACGGGCTACGCAGGAATGCAGGCCAAGAGATGCCATGCGGTGCTCCGTAGGCGTACAAGGGGCTACGCAGGAATGCAGGCCAAGAGATGCCATGCGGTGCTCCGTAGGCGTACGACGGGCTACGCAGGCCAAGAGATGCCATGCGGTGCTCCGTAGGCGTACAAGGGGCTACGCAGGAATGCAGGCCAAGAGATGCCATGTGGTGCTCCGTAGGCGTACGACGGGCTACGCAGGCCAAGAGATGCCATGCGGTGCTCCGTAGGCGTACGAGGGGCTACGCAGGAATGCAGCCCAAGAGATGCCATGCGGTGCTCCGCAGGCGTACGACGGGCTACGCAGGAATGCAGGCCAAGAGATGCCATGCGGTGCTCCGTAGGCGTACGAGGGGCTACGCAGGAATGCAGGCCAAGAAATGCCATGCGGTGCTCCGTAGGCGTACGAGGGGCTACCCAGGAATGCAGGCCAAGAGATGCCATGCGGTGCTCCGTAGGCGTACGAGGGGCTACGCAGGAATGCAGGCCAAGAGATGCCATGCGGTGCTCCGTAGGCGTACGACGGGCTACGCAGGCCAAGAGATGCCATGCGGTGCTCCGTAGGCGTACGAGGGGCTACGCAGGCATGCAGGCCAAGAGATGCCATGCGGTGCTCCGTAGGCGTACGACGGGCTACGCAGGAATGCAGGCCAAGAGATGCCATGCGGTGCTCCGTAGGCGTACGACGGGCTACGCAGGCCAAGAGATGCCATGCGGTGCTCCGTAGGCGTACGACGGGCTACGCAGGAATGCAGGCCAAGAGATGCCATGCGGTGCTCCGTAGGCGTACAAGGGGCTACGCAGGAATGCAGGCCAAGAGATGCCATGCGGTGCTCCGTAGGCATGCGACGGGCTACGCAGGAATGCAGGCCAAGAGATGCCATGCGGTGCTCCGTAGGCGTACGAGGGGCTACGCAGGAATGCAGCCCAAGAGATGCCATGCCGTGCTCCGTAGGCGTACGAGGGGCTACGCAGGAATGCAGGCCAAGAGATGCCATGCGGTGCTCCGTAGGCATACGAGGGGCTACGCAGGAATGCAGCCCAAGAGATGCCATGCGGTGCTCCGTAGGCGTACGAGGGGCTACGCAGGAATGCAGGCCAGGAGATGCCATGTGGTGCTCCGTAGGCGTACGACGGGCTACGCAGGAATGCAGCCCAAGAGATGCCATGCGGTGCTCCGTAGGCGTACGAGGGGCTACGCAGGAATGCAGGCCAAGAGATGCCATGCGGTGCTTTGTAGGCGTACGAGGGGCTACGCAGGAATGCAGGCCAAGAGATGCCATGCGGTGCTCCGTAGGCGTACGAGGGGCTACGCAGGAATGCAGGCCAAGAGATGCCATGCGGTGCGCCGTAGGCGTACGAGGGGCTACGCAGGAATGCAGCCCAAGAGATGCCATGCGGTGCTCCGTAGGCGTACCAGGGGCTACGCAGGAATGCAGCCCAAGAGATGCCATGCGGTGCTCCGTAGGCGTACCAGGGGCTACGCAGGAATGCAGCCCAAGAGATGCCATGCGGTGCTCCGTAGGCGTACGAGGGGCTACGCAGGAATGCAGCCCAAGAGATGCCATGCGGTGCTCCGTAGGCGTACGAGGGGCTACGCAGGAATGCAGCCCAAGAGATGCCATGCGGTGCTCCGTAGGCGTACGAGGGGCTACGCAGGAATGCAGCCCAAGAGATGCCATGCGGTGCTCCGTAGGCGTACGAGGGGCTACGCAGGAATGCAGGCCAAGAGATGCCATGCGGTGCTCCGTAGGCGTACGAGGGGCTACGCAGGAATGCAGGCCAAGAGATGCCATGCGGTGCTCCGTAGGCGTACGAGGGGCTACGCAGGAATGCAGGCCAAGAGATGCCATGCGGTGCTCCGTAGGCGTACGAGGGGCTACGCAGGAATGCAGCCCAAGAGATGCCATGCGGTGCTCCGTAGGCGTACGAGGGGCTACGCAGGAATGCAGCCCAAGAGATGCCATGCGGTGCTCCGTAGGCGTA
Organism: Rana temporaria; assembly: GCF_905171775.1. Taxonomy (NCBI): domain Eukaryota; kingdom Metazoa; phylum Chordata; class Amphibia; order Anura; family Ranidae; genus Rana; species Rana temporaria. Next base: position 139,303 of record NW_024404409.1, on the reverse strand, counting down.
CGAGGGGCTACGCAGGAATGCAGCCCAAGAGATGCCATGCGGTGCTCCGTAGGCGTACGAGGGGCTACGCAGGAATGCAGCCCAAGAGATGCCATGCGGTGCTCCGTAGGCGTACGAGGGGCTACGCAGGAATGCAGCCCAAGAGATGCCATGCGGTGCTCCGTAGGCGTACGAGGGGCTACGCAGGAATGCAGCCCAAGAGATGCCATGCGGTGCTCCGTAGGCGTACGAGGGGCTACGCAGGAATGCAGGCCAAGAGATGCCATGCGGTGCTCCGTAGGCGTACGAGGGGCTACGCAGGAATGCAGGCCAAGAGATGCCATGCGGTGCTCCGTAGGCGTACGAGGGGCTACGCAGGAATGCAGCCCAAGAGATGCCATGCGGTGCTCCGTAGGCGTACGAGGGGCTACGCAGGAATGCAGGCCAAGAGATGCCATGCGGTGCTCCGTAGGCGTACGAGGGACTACGCAGGAATGCAGGCCAAGAGATGCCATGCGGTGCTCCGTAGGCGTACGACGGGCTACGCAGGAATGCAGGCCAAGAGATGCCATGCCGTGCTCCGTAGGCGTACGAGGGGCTACGCAGGAATGCAGGCCAAGAGATGCCATGTGGTGCTCCGTAGGCGTACGACGGGCTACGCAGGAATGCAGGCCAAGAGATGCCATGCGGTGCTCCGTAGGCGTACGAGGGGCTACGCAGGAATGCAGGCCAAGAGATGCCATGCGGTGCTTCGTAGGCGTACGAGGGGCTACGCAGGAATGCAGGCCAAGAGATGCCATGCGGTGCTCCGTAGGCGTATGAGGGGCTACGCAGGAATGCAGCCCAAGAGATGCCATGCGGTGCTCCGTAGGCGTACGAGGGGCTACGCAGGAATGCAGCCCAAGAGATGCCATGCGGTGCTCCGTAGGCGTACGAGGGGCTACGCAGGAATGCAGCCCAAGAGATGCCATGCGGTGCTCCGTAGGCGTACGAGGGGCTACGCAGGAATGCAGCCCAAGAGATGCCATGCGGTGCTCCGTAGGCGTACGAGGGGCTACGCAGGAATGCAGCCCAAGAGATGCCATGCGGTGCTCCGTAGGCGTACGAGGGGCTACGCAGGAATGCAGCCCAAGAGATGCCATGCGGTGCTCCGTAGGCGTACGAGGGGCTACGCAGGAATGCAGGCCAAGAGATGCCATGCGGTGCTCCGTAGGCGTACGAGGGGCTACGCAGGAATGCAGCCCAAGAGATGCCATGCGGTGCTCCGTAGGCGTACGAGGGGCTACGCAGGAATGCAGCCCAAGAGATGCCATGCGGTGCTCCGTAGGCGTAGAAGGGGCTACGCAGGAATGCAGCCCAAGAGATGCCATGCGGTGCTCCGTAGGCGTACGAGGGGCTACGCAGGAATGCAGCCCAAGAGATGCCATGCGGTGCTCTGTAGGCGTACGAGGGGCTACGCAGGAATGCAGCCCAAGAGATGCCATGCGGTGCTCCGTAGGCATACCAGGGGCTACTGTGGTGGAAATTTGAAGATGTATTGTCATAATGGCACCCAGTCTTAGTACTGTCACAACCCGCTCTAAATAGAGCTGGCTGGGGCAGTCTGAGGCTGGTTGAATCTCGTCTGGTAGTAGAAAATGTCTTGAGGTTGGAATGTGATGTTTGCGGCGTGGGTGTATGTCCGCTAACGAGGGGCCCTCTGTGCATTTAGCACAGACGATCGTTGGGGAGGGGGTGCGCTCACTCCGCAAGCACACGAGTGGTTATGGACAGATGTGCGCTCTTATCTGGGTCTTGTCTGATCAGCAGGGCTTGCGATTCGTGGCGTACGCCTGTAGATAGCTTCCTTTCCACCTTAATAAGGGTATAATCTGGATATGCATTATTCTATGGAATGGCGCAGATTCTATCAGGCGATTAATATTAAGAGCTTATGGACGTTTCTGGAGGGGCACATGCGCTCCCCGCCCGGACACGCCCATAAGACTTTAGCAGCATTGTATGTATTTCTATGCGTTGTATTGTATCCATTGTATTATATTCTATTCATGTATTCTATGGGACTTCCTGTTAGAAGGAACGTCCTTATATGGTGTTAGCTGTGTCAGTGGAACATCATGTGTTAACCACTCCCATGAGGGAGGTGTTTAATTGGTGCAGTGAGCACTTCCTGTTTTGGGTAAATAAAGGGGGCTTGGCTGAGCCAGGAATGGCAGTGATGCTGGCAGAATGATATGAGAACAGGCTGGTGATGGTGTCTCTTTGTATGAATGGCAGAGAATGATGGTGAGTGAATCTATTTAGCTTAAATAAGCATTATTTCATTAAGACTGGATTCTGTGCTTTAGAGCACAGGGCAAAATGGCGCTGTGCTCTGCGTACGGCCTATTTTGCCACCACACTACGCAGGAATGCAGCCCAAGAGATGCCATGCGGTGCTCCGTTGGCGTACGAGGGGCTACGCAGGAATGCAGGCCAAGAGATGCCATGCGGTGCTCCGTAGGCGTACGAGGGGCTACGCAGGAATGCAGGCCAAGAGATGCCATGCGGTGCTCCGTAGGCGTACGAGGGGCTACGCAGGAATGCAGCCCAAGAGATGCCATGCGGTGCTCCGTAGGCGTACGAGGGGCTACGCAGGAATGCAGCCCAAGAGATGCCATGCGGTGCTCCGTAGGCGTACGAGGGGCTACGCAGGAATGCAGCCCAAGAGATGCCATGCGGTGCTCCGTAGGCGTACGAGGGGCTACGCAGGAATGCAGGCCAAGAGATGCCATGCGGTGCTCCGTTGGCGTACGAGGGGCTACGCAGGAATGCAGGCCAAAAGATGCCATGCGGTGCTCCGTAGGCATACGAGGGGCTACGCAGGAATGCAGCCCAAGAGATGCCATGCGGTGCTCCGTTGGCGTACGAGGGGCTACGCAGGAATGCAGCCCAAGAGATGCCATGCGGTGCTCCGTTGGCGTACGAGGGGCTACGCAGGAATGCAGCCCAAGAGATGCCATGCGGTGCTCCATAGGCGTACGAGGGGCTACGCAGGAATGCAGGCCAAGAGATGCCATGCGGTGCTCCGTAGGCGTACGACGGGCTACGCAGGAATGCAGCCCAAGAGATGCCATGCGGTGCTCCGTAGGCGTACGAGGGGCTACGCAGGAATGCAGCCCAAGAGATGTCATGCGGTGCTCCTTAGGCATACGAGGGGCTACGCAGGAATGCAGGCCAAGAGATGCCATGCGGTGCTCCGTAGGCGTACGAGGCGCTACGCAGGAATGCAGCCCAAGAGATGCCATGCGGTGCTCCGTAGGGGTACGAGGGGCTACGCAGGAATGCAGGCCAAGAGATGCCATGCGGTGCTCCGTAGGCATACGAGGGGCTACGCTTGGGAGACAGGAGCCACACTGGGGAAGAGGTTCTCTCAGCTCTGCAGGGGCAGGCTCAGAGGTGGTTGACGCCACGCCAGCTGAAGCCTGGAATGGTGGTCAGCGATAATGGCACCAACCTCCTCTCTGCCCTGCGACAGGGAAAACTCACCCATGTGCCTTGTTTTGCGCATGTTCTCAATTTGGTGGTGCAGCGGTTCTTGGGCAGGTACCCTGGCTCACAGGATGTCCTGAGGCAGGCCAGGAAAGTCTGTGTGCATTTCCGGAGGTCATATAATGCCACTGCTCGGCTGACAGACCTCCGGAGGGAATACAACCTGCCCAAGAACCGCCTAATCTGTGACATGCCCACCAGATGGAACTCTACGTTGGCCATGCTGCAGCGGCTGCACACGCAGCAGAGGGCCATCAATGAGTACCTGTGCCAATATGGCAGCAGAACTGGCTCAGGGGAGCTTGGGTTTTTTTCACCACGCCAGTGGGCCTTGATCAGCAGGGCATTCCAGCGCCCGCCAAGACTAACTGTGAGGACTTACAGAGATTTGGCACCAGCGCCAGCACCAAAGGCCCAATATTTCTGCCCCTGTTCAACCATGGCATGTAATTACAATTCTTGATCTAATATTTCACAGCAGGGCGTTCCAGCGCCCACCAAGACTAACTGTGAGGACTTACAGTGTTGTGGCAACACCAACACCTAGGGCCCAAATTTCTGCAGAGTATATACGGCAGGCCCCTACTTTCATACATCCAACTTTCAGAGGACTCCTACTTGCCAACGGAAGGAGACAACAGGAAGTGAGAGGAAATCTCCCCCTAGGAAGGGAAATTCTCTTCTGTGAGAGGTGTCTCCTGTCCACTGATGCTTTATCACCAATCCTTGTCATTGGGACAGAACGTGAGGTGCAATCTTCTGAACAGATGCGTACAGACAGCAAAACAAATGTTACAGGGGTGCTAACCCTTCTCCATGTTTTCAGAAAAGCTTAAAAATAGATTTTATGGCTGAAGCTACACTTTAAAGAAATTCCAGTTCACAATTACAAACAGATTCTACTTAACAACAAACCTACAGTCCCTGTCTTGTTTGCACCGCCTGTATACTGCTGTTCAGAGTATATAGGGCCTGGGGCCCCCACGCCTTTCCTTTTTTTTTTATTTGGGTGCAGGGTTCCCCTTAATATCCATACAAGACCCAAAAGGGCTGGTAATGGTCTGGGGGGGGGGGGGGGAACTCATGGCCTTTTTTCTCAATCATTTTCATCCAAATTTCCGGGACCCGACATTACATTAAAGCCGCAAACAGCTTTAATTCCTTTAGAAATGACACTTTGTGCAGGGACTGTCCTAAACTCGAGAAACACGCGCCACTTCACAGGCATACTATAGACACCCCCCAGGTACGATATTTAAAGGAATATTTCACTGTTTTTTCACTTTAAGTATCATTAAAAGCACTGCTCCCAAAAAAACATCAGTTTTTAAAACTTTTTTTTGCATTGATACATGTCTCCAAACACTCCCCCTGGGGCAGGACCCGGGTCCCCAAACACTCCTCCTGGGGCAGGACCCGGGTCTCCAAACACTCCTCCTGGGGCAGGACCCGGGTCCCCAAACACTCCTCCTGGGGCAGGACCCGGGTCCCCAAACACTCCTCCTGGGGCAGGACCCAGGTCCCCAAACACTCCCCTGGGGCAGGATCCGGGTCCCCAAACACTCCCCTGGGGCAGGACCCAGGTCCCCAAACACTCCTCCTGGGGCAGGACCCGGGTCCACAAACACTCCCCTGGGGCAGGATCCGGGTCCCCAAACACTCCCCTGGGGCAGGAACCGGGTCCCCAAACACTCCCCTGGGGCAGGACCCAGGTCCCCAAACACTCCTCCTGGGGCAGGACCCGGGTCCACTAACACTCCCCTGGGGCAGGATCCGGGTCCCCAAACACTCCCCTGGGGCAGGACCCAGGTCCCCAAACACTCCTCCTGGGGCAGGACCCGGGTCCACAAACACTCCCCTGGGGCAGGATCCGGGTCCCCAAACACTCCCCTGGGGCAGGACCCGGGTCCCCAAACACTCCCCTGGGGCAGGACCCGGGTCCCCAAACACTCCCCTGGGGCAGGACCCGGTCCCCCAAACACTCCCCTGGGACAGGACCCGGGTCCCCAAACACTCCTCCTGGGGCAGGACCCGGGTCCACAAACACTCCCCTGGGGCAGGACCCAGGTCCCCAAACACTCCCCTGGGGCAGGACCCGGGTCCCCAAACACTCCCCTGGGGCAGGACCCGGGTTCCCAAACACTCCCCTGGGGCAGGACACAGGTCCCCAAACACTCCCCTGGGGCAGGACCCGGGTCCCCAGACACTCCCTTGGGGCAGGACCCAGGTCCCCAAACACTCCCCTGGGGCAGGACCCGGGTTCCCAAACACCCCCCCCCGGGGAAAGATCCGGGTCCCAAACCCTTTTATGACAATTACTTGCATATTAGCCTTTAAAATTCACAGTTTTGATTTATCACATTCGAGTCCCATAGACTTTAACGGTATTCGCATGTTCTGCCACAAACTGAACCCGGGGGGTGTTCGGCTCATTCCTAGTGACAACGTTCTGTCCCCTTATTGGCCTCCAGCATACAGGACAAGAGAAGTAGTACTGTGCAGAGTCCATACATACAGAAAAACATATACCGAGAATTACAGGCAGGGTTGGCACACATCTTCGCTCTCACTTAGTTTGACCCAGTTGGCGGTGCCCTGAGTTGGTGTGTCCTGAGTTGGCGGTGCCCTGAGTTGGCGTGTCCTGAGTTGGCGTGTCCTGAGTTAGCGGTGCCCTGAGTTGGCGGTGTCCTGAGTTGGCGTGTCCTGAGTTGGCGGTGCCCTGAGTTGGCGGTGTCCTGAGTTGGCGGTGTCCTGAGTTGGCGTGTCCTGAGTTGGCGGTGTCCTGAGTTGGCGTGTCCTGAGTTGGCGGTGCCCTGAGTTGGCGGTGCCCTGAGTTGGCGTGTCCTGAGTTGGCGTGTCCTGAGTTGGCGTGTCCTGAGTTGGCGGTGCCCTGAGTTGGCGGTGTCCTGAGTTGGCGGTGTCCTGAGTTGGCAGTGTCCTGAGTTGGCGGTGCCCTGAGTTGGCGTGTCCTGAGTTGGCGGTGTCCTGAGTTGGCGGTGCCCTGAGTTGGCGTGTCCTGAGTTGGCAGCGTTTTTAGTTGGCGGTTCTGATGTTGCACGTATGGGATGATAGAAGAGCTCAGCACTTTTCTTATCTCTGCTGTATAAGCTCTTCTCCGGCTTTACGCTCGGTGATAAGTCTGACCGTGCCAAATTCCGTCTGCAGATTGGCGCTGGGTGCCGCAGCCTCTGTTAAATGTTTAATTAGTTTGGACACAATGAATAACACTTAATCTGAAGTGTGCCGGGAGGGGGGGGGGGGCTCAGGATGAAGTTGGGAATTAACTCTTCCTGCTGGATTCAGCAAAGGCTGGATGAGGAAAGGAGGCCAAGTGCTGCACAAGCACAATACATTCCTCGCTCTCTGGATTCATGATGCCGGAAAGCTTCACATGCCGCTGAAGCACAGAATACCTTGAATAGTCATCAATGAATGTGATCTCTCCTAGGACTTCATAGATAGGTCAGATCTCTCCTAGGACTTCATAGATAGGTCAGATCTCTCCTAGGACCTCATAGATAGGTCAGATCTCTCATAGGACCTCATAGATAGGTCAGATCTCTCCTAGGACCTCATAGATAGGTCAGATCTCTCCTAGGACCTCATAAATAGGTCAGATCTCTCGTAGGACCTCATAGATAGGTCAGATCGCTCATAGGACCTCATAGATACGTCAGATCTCTCGTAGGACCTCATAGATAGGTCAGATCTCTCCTAGGACCTCATACATAGGTCCGATCTCTCATAGGACTTCATAGATAGGTCAGATCTCTCATAGGACCTCATAGATAGGTCAGATCTCTCATATGGCCTCATAGATAGGTCAGATCTCTCATAGGACCTCATAGATAGGTCAGATCTCTCATAGGACCTCATAGATAGGTCAGATCTCTCATAGGACCTAATAGATAGGTCAGATCTCTCAAAGGACCTCATAGATAGGTCAGATCTCTCATAGAACCTCGTAGAGAGGTCAGATCTCTCACAGGGCCTCATAGATAGGTCAGATCTCTCATAGGACCTCATAGATAGGTCCGATCTCTCGTAGGACCTCATACATAGGTCAGATCTCTCATAGGACCTCATAGATAGGTCCGATCTCTCGTAGGACCTCATACATAGGTCAGATCTCTTGTAGAATCTCGTAGATAGGTCAGATCTCTCGTAGGACCTCATAGATAGGTCAGATCTCTCATAGAACCTCATAGATAGGTCAGATCTCTTGTAGAACCTCATAGATAGGTCAGATCTCTTGTAGGACCTAATAGATAGGTCAGATCTCTCAAAGGACCTCATAGATAGGTCAGATCTCTCATAGAACCTCGTAGAGAGGTCAGATCTCTCACAGGGCCTCATAGATAGGTAAGATCTCTCATAGGACCTCATACATAGGTCAGATCTCTCATAGGACCTCATAGATAGGTCCGATCTCTCGTAGGACCTCATACATAGGTCAGATCTCTTGTAGAATCTCGTAGATAGGTCAGATCTCTCGTAGGACCTTATAGATAGGTCAGATCTCTCGTAGGACCTCATAGATAGGTCAGATCTCTTGTAGAACCTCATAGATAGGTCAGATCTCTCATAGGACCTCATAGATAGGTCCGATCTCTCATAGAACCTCATAGATAGGTCAGATCTCTTGTAGAACCTCATAGATAGGTCAGATCTCTCATAGAACCTCGTAGATAGGTCAGATCTCTCACAGGGCCTCATAGATAGGTCAGATCTCTCACAGGGCCTCATAGATAGGTCAGATCTCTCGTAGAACCTCATAGATAGGTCAGATCTCTCCTAGGACTTCATAGATAGGTCAGATCTCTCATAGGACCTCATAGATAGGTCAGATCTCTCCTAGGGCCTCATAGATAGATCAGATCTCTCATAGGACCTCATAGATAGGTCAGATCTCTCCTAGGACCTCATAGATAGGTCAGATCTCTCCTAGGACCTCATAGATAGGTCAGATCTCTCATAGGACCTCATAGATAGGTCAGATCTCTCATAGAACCTCATAGATAGGTCAGATCTCTCGCAGGGCCTCATAGATAGGTCAGATCTCTCATAGGACCTCATAGATAGGTCAGATCTCTCATAGGACCTCATAGATAGGTCAGATCTCTCACAGGGCCTCATAGATAGGTCAGATCTCTCACAGGACCTCATAGATAGGTCAGATCTCTCCTAGGACCTCATAGATAGGTCAGATCTCTCATAGGACCTCATAGATAGGTCAGATCTCTCATATGGCCTCATAGATAGGTCAGATCTCTCATAGGACCTCATAGATAGGTCAGATCTCTCATAGGACCTTATAGATAGGTCAGATCTCTCATAGGACCTAATAGATAGGTCAGATCTCTCAAAGGACCTCATAGATAGGTCAGATCTCTCATAGAACCTTGTAGAGAGGTCAGATCTCTCACAGGGCCTCATAGATAGGTCAGATCTCTCATAGGACCTCATAGATAGGTCCGATCTCTCATAGAACCTCGTAGAGAGAGGTCAGATCTCTCACAGGGCCTCATACATAGGTCAGATCTCTCATAGGACCTCATAGATAGGTCCGATCTCTCGTAGGACCTCATACATAGGTCAGATCTCTTGTAGAATCTCGTAGATAGGTCAGATCTCTCGTAGGACCTCATAGATAGGTCAGATCTCTCATAGGGCCTCATAGATAGGTCAGATCTCTTGTAGAACCTCATAGATAGGTCAGATCTCTTGTAGGACCTAATAGATAGGTCAGATCTCTCAAAGGACCTCATAGATAGGTCAGATCTCTCATAGAACCTCGTAGAGAGGTCAGATCTCTCACAGGGCCTCATAGATAGGTAAGATCTCTCATAGGACCTCATACATAGGTCAGATCTCTCATAGGACCTCATAGATAGGTCCGATCTCTCGTAGGACCTCATACATAGGTCAGATCTCTAGTAGAATCTCGTAGATAGGTCAGATCTCTCGTAGGACCTCATAGATAGGTCAGATCTCTCGTAGGACCTCATAGATAGGTCAGATCTCTTGTAGAACCTCATAGATAGGTCAGATCTCTCATAGGACCTCATAGATAGGTCCGATCTCTCATAGAACCTCATAGATAGGTCAGATCTCTTGTAGAACCTCATAGATAGGTCAGATCTCTCATAGAACCTCGTAGATAGGTCAGATCTCTCACAGGGCCTCATAGATAGGTCAGATCTCTCACAGGGCCTCATAGATAGGTCCGATCTATCGTAGAACCTCATAGATAGGTCAGATCTCTTGTAGAACCTCATAGATAGGTCAGATCTCTCATAGAACCTCATAGATAGGTCAGATCTCTCATAGAACCTCATAGATAGGTCAGATCTCTTGTAGAACCTCATAGATAGGTCAGATCTCCCATAGAACCTCGTAGATAGGTCAGATCTCTCACAGGGCCTCATAAATAGGTCAGATCTCTCGTAGAACCTCATAGATAGGTCAGATCTCTTGTAGGACCTAATAGATAGGTCAGATCTCTCAAAGGACCTCATAGATAGGTCAGATCTCTCATAGAACCTCGTAGAGAGGTCAGATCTCTCACAGGGCCTCATAGATAGGTAAGATCTCTCATAGGACCTCATACATAGGTCAGATCTCTCATAGGACCTCATAGATAGGTCCGATCTCTCGTAGGACCTCATACATAGGTCAGATCTCTTGTAGAATCTCGTAGATAGGTCAGATCTCTCGTAGGACCTCATAGATAGGTCAGATCTCTCGTAGGACCTCATAGATAGGTCAGATCTCTTGTAGAACCTCATAGATAGGTCAGATCTCTCATAGGACCTCATAGATAGGTCCGATCTCTCATAGAACCTCATAGATAGGTCAGATCTCTTGTAGAACCTCATAGATAGGTCAGATCTCTTGTAGAACCTCATAGATAGGTCAGATCTCTCATAGAACCTCGTAGATAGGTCAGATCTCTCACAGGGCCTCATAGATAGGTCAGATCTCTCACAGGGCCTCATAGATAGGTCCGATCTCTCGTAGAACCTCATAGATAGGTCAGATCTCTTGTAGAACCTCATAGATAGGTCAGATCTCTCATAGAACCTCATAGATAGGTCAGATCTCTCATAGAACCTCATAGATAGGTCAGATCTCTTGTAGAACCTCATAGATAGGTCAGATCTCCCATAGAACCTCGTAGATAGGTCAGATCTCTCACAGGGCCTCATAAATAGGTCAGATCTCTCGTAGAACGTCGTAGATATGTCAGATCTCTCATAGAACCTCGTAGATAGGTCAACAGCACAACCATTGGTCCAGGGTGTAATCCTAGACTCTGACCTCTCCTTCTCCCCACATCCAATAACTAACTAAATCCTGCCACCTCAACCTCTGCAATATTTCCAGAATTATCTCCTTCCTTATTAACGACACCACAAAACAACTTATTCTACTACTACTTGGTTATTTCCACCCTTGACTACTGTAACTCCCTCCTCACTGGCTGACCTTTACACTGCATCACCCACCCCCGCGGCGGGGGTGGGGGGGGTGAATGTCATTGATGCGAGCCGTGCTGTCAAGGACGTGAGCCCCACGCCGGGGGTGGGGGGTGCTGTCAGTGTCGCAAGCCCAGTGGTGGGGGGGGGGTGCGCTGTATACCCTATCTGTGACGCTGTGCCAGATTTTATAAAATTTAGGCAGTTAATCATCCAAGGTGGCCATTTTTCCATACGTCATACAAAGGATATTGTAAGAATTAAGCTAACTGTCCTGCTTTTCTCCTGATACATGATGTCATAGTGCATTTGTGAGCACTAGGCAGTTTCCAATGCTTGCAAGGGTTGAGATTTGGCTAAAGGGGGATTGCTGAGTGGAAAGAGACGTGCAGGAGTGGTGCAGATTACGAGACGTCGGGTGCTATTTGATCCACGTTTTCATATAGTGTGTGTTCAGCAGGGGGCGCTCCATATGACCAGATGAATGGTAAATATCTCGTAGTCATGGAAAGACCACCAAGGTTTTATAAAGTTTGCTTTACAGTTTATTGTGGCAAAGGAAATGCCTCCGGGTTTTGTAGGGTCCCGAGGAATTATAGTGACTGGTTTTTCAGCAACAGGCTTTTGGGAACAATTGCTATTTGCCCAGATCAAAAGATGTGTAGATTTGACTCCTAAACATTTGTAGAATTCATATTTGATGGTTTATAAATGCTGGACTGTATGCCCTATCTGTGATGCTGGGCTGTATACCCTGTTCTGTGATGCTGGGCTGCATACCCTGTCCTGTGATGCTGGGCTGTATACCCTGTTCTGTGATGCTGGGCTGTATACCCTGTCCTGTGATGCTGGGCTGTATACCCTGTCCTGTGATGCTGGGCTGCATACCCTGTCCTGTGATGCTGGGCTGTATACACTGTTCTGTGATGCTGGGCTGTATACCCTTTCCTGTGATGCTGGACTGTATACCCTGTCCTTTGATGCTGGGCTGTATGCCCTATCTGTGATGCTGGACTGTATACCCTGTTCTGTGATGCTGGGCTGCATACCCTGTCCTTTGATGCTGGGCTGTATACCCTGTCCTGTGATGCTGGGCTGTATACCCTGTCCTGTGATGCTGGGCTGTATACCCTGTCCTGTGATGCTGGGCTGTATACCCTGTCCTGTGATGCTGGGCTGTATACCCTGTTCTGTGATGCTGGGCTGTATACCCTGTTCTGTGATGCTGGACTGTATACCCTGTCCTGTGATGCTGGGCTGCATACCCTGTCCTGTGATGCTGGGCTGTATACACTGTTCTGTGATGCTGGGCTGTATACCCTGTTCTGTGATGCTGGGCTGCATACCCTGTCCTGTGATGCTGGGCTGTATACCCTGTCCTGTGATGCTGGGCTGTATACCCTGTTCTGTGATGCTGGGCTGTATACCCTGTTCTGTGATGCTGGGCTGCATACCCTGTCCTGTGATGCTGGGCTGCATACCCTGTCCTGTGATGCTGGGCTGTATACACTGTTCTGTGATGCTGGGCTGTATGCCCTATCTGTGATGCTGGACTGTATACCCTGTCCTGTGATGCTGGGCTGCATACCCTGTCCTGTGATGCTGGGCTGTATACCCTGTCCTGTGATGCTGGGCTGTATACCCTGTCCTGTGATGCTGGGCTGTATACCCTGTCCTGTGATGCTGGGCTGTATACCCTGTCCTGTGATGCTGGGCTGTATACCCTGTTCTGTGATGCTGGGCTGTATACACTGTTCTGTGATGCTGGACTGTATACCCTGTCCTTAGATGCTGGGCTGCATACCCTGTCCTGTGATGCTGGGCTGTATACCCTGTCCTGTGATGCTGGGCTGTATACCCTGTTCTGTGATGCTGGGCTGTATACCCTGTTCTGTGATGCTGGGCTGCATACCCTGTCCTGTGATGCTGGGCTGCATACCCTGTCCTGTGATGCTGGGCTGTATACACTGTTATGTGATGCTGGGCTGTATGCCCTATCTGTGATGCTGGACTGTATACCCTGTCCTGTGATGCTGGGCTGCATACCCTGTTCTGTGAGGTTGGGCTGTATACCCTGTCCTGTGAAGCTGAGCTGTATACTCCTTACACTATGGGTGGAATACAGGGAATGGAGTGGGTGGATTCTAAGAGAGATGGGGCTTATGCCCTATCTGTGATGCTGGGCTGTATACCCTGTCCTGTGATGCTGGGCTGTATACCCTGTTCTGTGATGCTGGGCTGTATACCCTGTTCTGTGATGCTGGACTGTATACCCTGTCCTGTGATGCTGGGCTGTATACCCTGTTCTGTGATGCTGGGCTGCATACCCTGTTCTGTGAGGTTGGGCTGTATACCCTGTTCTGTGATGCTGGACTGTATACCCTGTCCTGTGATGCTGGGCTGTATACACTGTTCTGTGATGCTGGGCTGTATACCCTGTTCTGTGATGCTGGACTGTATACCCTGTTCTGTGATGCTGGGCTGTATACCCTGTCCTGTGATGCTGGGCTATATGCCCTATCTGTGATGCTGGGCTGTATACCCTTTCCTGTGATGCTGGGCTGTATACCCTGTTCTGTGATGCTGGGCTGTATACCCTGTATTGTGACGCTGGGCTGTATACCCTGTTATGTGAGCTTGGGCTGTATACCCTGTCCTGTGATGCTGAGCTGTATACTCCGTACACTATGGGTGGAATACAGGGAATGGAGTGGGTGGATTATATAAGGGGTGGGGCTTATGAGAAGTGGGAGAGGTCAACAAGGAAGGACGTGGTCTGTCGCCCCCATCCTAAAACGTCACCAGCTGCCACTGGACTAGTTAATTAGTGGATGTTAATTATGTTTTTGGTTATAGTTTTTATTGTTAGGGTAATCGTATTCCTCCTGTGGGGAATATATTCTGTGTGAGTTTTCCAATAAAGAGTTCCAGTTTTCAGCTGAGCTAGTCTCGTCTAGTTCTTGGTTGCACTATGCGGCTATAATCTCTGATATCTAAGCAGAGTGTGGGACGGTTTCCATCACAAGGTCTTTCCCATTGTGTGCATTCACAATGTTAATTAGGTTTATTGAGTCACCTATTGTTTCTGTCTGTTAGCTACCTTTTGGAGAATCCTCTATGATGGGTGTGACGGGGGTCACTTTGGGTGGGGGGTTTGTGGGGCTCGGCTTGCCCTGGAGAGCTCTGGAGGCTCCTTTTCCAGCTTCCCCGACCCTCTTATGTGTAGATCCCCCTGTGTCTCTAATAGGGGTCCAGGGGGACCGGGAACCCCACTATGATCTGTGCTAGTCGGACTCTCTTTACAGCCACACCGGAACCTTGTAAAATGTATATATTGTGTGTTGGCTGTTAGACTCTTTGCTGTGATGGTTTGGGGTGTGACTGTATTCTATTGTCTATTGTGGTGTCTGCCTCAACTATTATGGGATGTGTAAGTGTGTTTGCTGTGAGGAAAGAGGGAGGGGGGATTCCTCCAGCAGCCCCCCTGCTGAAAAGACTGTTTACTGAGGAGAAGTTTGAATACACCTGACCTGTGTGTCCATTGTCATTGGACAGTTTATCCCGCCCTGTTTTCCAAGGGTGGGGGGGGAGTGTTTTGAAGTGAGATATTTCTTGTGTCCATGTGTGATAATAAATCAGTTTGTTGTTTGCCCCTCTACACTGAGGTGTTGTCTGGTGACTGGGGGGTGGGGGGGAGTCTTGGACGGGGCTGGTTCTGGACAGAGGAACCAAGTTCTGTTTGAGGACAGAGGGGTCGTCTTGTGTCAGCTCCTCGTCATCTAACCCTTGTGTGATGACCAATAAAACCCTTGAAAAGACGGAAGGTGATTGGTGCCCAGTGTTCTTCCAGTGCCCTGGGGTGAAATGCTGACCCAGCCGTGTCTCTGGAGGTGTCGGGGGAGGGGTGTATTTCTGGCTGTCTCTGGAAACAGGTGGAAGGCCTTCCTTACAGTTATACCAGCCGATCTTTTTCCTAGCGACACAGGTAGAGGGGGAGCCGATCTAGGCCCCCCCCCAGGAGCAGATATAGCCCCCCCACCCCCCATTCTTGTCAGCTTGGATAAGAATGAAGCCAATAATCTTCTCTCTGAGCACAAGAATGTGGGGATTATAGGCACAATGGGCTGTGGGGGAGGGGTTAGGAAGGTTCAGGAGGGGGTAATAGGCACAATGGGCTGTGGGGGAGGGGTTAGGAAGGTTCAGGAGGGGGGTAGTAGGGACAATGGGCTGTGGGGGAGGGGTTAGGAGGGTTCAGGAGGGGGTAATAGGCACAATGGGCTGTGGGGGAGGGGTTAGGAAGGTTCAGGAGGGGGTAATAGGCACAATGGGCTGTGGGGGAGGGGTTAGGAAGGTTCATGAGGGGGGTAGTAGGGACAATGGGCTGTGGGGGAGGGGTTAGGAGGGTTCAGGAGGGGGGTAATAGGCACAATGAGCTGTGGGGGAGGGGTTAGGAAGGTTCAGGAGGGGGTAATAGGCACAATGGGCTGTGGGGGAGGGGTTAGGAGGGTTCAGGAGAGGGGTAGTAGTAGGGACAATGGGCTGTGGGGGAGGGGTTAGGACGGTTCAGGAGGGGGGTAGTAGGCACAATGAGCTGTGGGTAAGGGGTTAGGAAGGTTCAGGAGGGGGTAATAGGCACAATGGGCTTGGGGGAGGGGTTAAGAAGGTTCAGGAGGGGGGTAATAGGCACGATGGGCTTGGGGGAGAGGTTAGGAAGGTTCAGGAGGGGGGTAGTAGGGACAATGGGCTGTGGAGGAGGGGTTAGGAGGGGGGTAATAGGCACAATGGGCTGTGGGGGAGGGGTTAGGAAGGTTCAGGAGGGGGGTAGTAGGGACAATGGGCTGTGGAGGAGGGGTTAGGAATGTTCAGGAGGGGGGTAATAGGCACAATGGGCTGTGGGGGAGGGGTTAGGACGGTTCAGGAGGGGGTAAAAGGCACAATGGGCTTGGGGGAGGGGTTAGGAAGGTTCAAGAGGGGGGTAGTAGGGACAATGGGCTTGGGGGAGGGGTTAGGAAGGTTCAGGAGGGGGGTAGTAGGGACAATGGGCTGTGGGGGAGGGGTTAGGAAGGTTACGGGGGGAGGCAATAGGGACAAAAGGCTGTGGGGGAGGGGTTAAGAAGGTTACTGAGGGGGGTAAGAGGGACAAATGGCTGGGGGGGAGGGGTTAGGAAGGTTCAGGAGGGGACTCCCGCTCCGAGCCGCACATCCTTTCCTCTGAAAATGTCCAGCCTCAAGCGATCACATGAAATATGAAGGAATAGAAGATCTCTAGATGGCGGCTGAAGGTCGGTACTGGGGGGGGGGTCGGTACTGAGGGGGAGGGTGAAGGTCGGTACTGGGGGGGAGGGTGAAGGTCGGTACTGGGGGGGGGGGTCGGTACTGAAGGGAGGGAGGCTGAAGGTCGGGACTGAGGGGGGGGGGATACAATAATCTATAATGTACAGATGTCACCAGAAATATACAAAGACACTCTGAGGATTGGGATGGCAGTATGTTTATTATGTTTATTATTATAGAACTTTGTCCACCACGGATCTGGAGCCAGCAGAGGTTCTCCGCAGTTGGGTTCCCACCCCACCCCCCATGACTGGGCAGATGCCTTCCCTCTATATTGGACACCTAGGAGCTGCCAAAGTCAAGAGCTCACCCCCAGGTAAGGCAATTGAAGAATACTGTGAGTTGGAGCGCTAGCCCTAGTCCTCCTCCATTGAGAGCCCTAGTCCTCCTCCATCGAGAGCCCTAGTCCTCCTCCATCGGGAGCCCTAGTCCTCCATTGGGAGCCCTGATCCTCCATGGGGAGCCCTAGTCCTCCATCGGGAGACCTAGTCCTCCATCGGGAGCCCTTCAGATGGCTTTTCCCATGATAAGCACGCTCATGAAGAAGACCATGATGAAGAACACCCACATGAAGAAACGGTCCATGACCTTTGCCACCTTCTTCCACTCGCCAGTCCGTTTCTGAGCGGCCTTTTGTTCCCGGAAGCAGTTGGCCATGTAGTTAATGTTTTTCAGCAGGCGTTCATTATGGCACAGACAATGAATTTTGGAGCACTCTTGGTCTCCACACCCCGTCCCAGACCTGCAGGGATCAGAGCCTTCGTATTTCCCACCCTGGTATGCCCAGTCCATCTCCTCCTTCACCACCTTGGTGTTGGGACCGCTGTCTGGACAGCTCTTCGGTACCGCGGGGGGCTCCTCCTTTTTGGCTTGCCCGTTTATGGCCTGTCCATTGGTTGGCCTCTCTGGCTCGGCTTGCGCCCTCTTGCAGCTCTCACCCACCTCATAGACAAAGAATATCCGCGACATGTACTGCAGGATGAACTTCTTGGCCCACTTGGGGACGGGCTTGGCCTCCGGGCCGCAGTGATGGATGTTCATGATGAAGATGGTGAGGGCGGTGGAGGCCGTGATCATGGTCATCGTGGCAATGTAATACTTTCCTGCCAGGAGAGAAGATGGACATTATTACTCTGTGTATTACTAACCCATCTCCACCAGCTGCACCCTGTGAGAGACCCACCTGTGTCTACTTACCTGTCTAGGGACCCTCCGGACTCTGGGTGGGATAGTGTGTCCCCCACTGGGCTCTTCTGGAGGAACGTAGGGGCCAATGGGAGGAGCTCCAGAGCCCAGTTGGGGAAATTCTATCCGCCACTGCCTCTGCAGTTCACCGGTCACCCGCCGGGCAGGTAAGTACACAAGTTATTCTATGATAGGGCACAGCTGGTGAAAGTTTTCATACCAATGACAGGCGGGTCACTTCATAGATCCAAACCAAACAAGTGAAAGTCACAACCAATAAAAACACAACCAAAAAACACAACCAATAAAAACACAACCAATAAAAACACAACCAATAAAAACACAACCAATAAATACGCAACCAATAAATACGCAACCAATAAAAACACAACCAATAAATACACAACCAATAA
The DNA here is from genome assembly GCF_905171775.1 of Rana temporaria. NCBI lineage: Eukaryota > Metazoa > Chordata > Amphibia > Anura > Ranidae > Rana > Rana temporaria. The sequence continues at coordinate 121,383 of NW_024404409.1, read as the reverse complement.
AAACACAACCAATAAATACACAACCAATAAATACACAACCAATAAATACACAACCAATAAATACACAACCAATAAAAACACAACCAATAAATACACAACCAATAAATACACAACCAATAAATACACAACCAATAAAAACACAACCAATAAAAACACGACCAATAAAAACACAACCAATAAATACACAACCAATAAGTACATAACCAATAAAAACACAACCAATAAAAACACAACCAATAAAAACACAACCAATAAATACACAACCAACAAATACACAACCAATAAAAACGCAACCAATAAATACACAACCAACAAATACACAACCAATATATACACAACCAATAAATACACAACCAATAAATACATAACCAATAAAAACACAACCAATAAAAACACAACCAATAAATACACAACCAATAAATACACAACCAATAAAAACACAACCAATAAATACACAACCAATAAATACACAACCAATAAAAACACAACCAATAAATACACAACCAATAAAAACACAACCAATAAATACACAACCAATAAAAACACAACCAATAAATACACAACCAATAAATACACAACCAATAAATACACAACCAATAAATACACAACCAATACATACACAACCAATAAATACACAACCAATAAATACACAACCAATAAAAACACAACCAATAAATACACAACCAATAAATACACAACCAATACATACACAACCAATAAATACACAACCAATAAAAACACAACCAATAAATACACAACCAATGAAAACACAACCAATAAATACACAACCAATAAAAACACAACCAATACATACACAACCAATAAATACACAACCAATAAAAACACAACCAATAAATACACAACCAATAAAAACACAACCAATAAATACACAACCAATAAATACACAACCAATAAATACACAACCAATAAATACACAACCAATACATACACAACCAATAAAAACACAACCAATAAATACACAACCAATAAAAACACGACCAATAAATACACAACCAATAAATACACAACCAATAAAAACACGACCAATAAATACACAACCAATAAAAACACAGCCAATAAATACACAACCAATAAATACACAACCAATAAAAACACGACCAATAAATACACGACCAATAAATACACAACTAATAAATACACAACCAATAAAAACACCACCAATAAATACACAACCAATAAAAACACAACCAATAAATACACAACCAATAAATACACAACCAACAAATACACAACCAATAAAAACACAACCAATAAATACACAACCAATAAATACACAACCCATAAATACACAACCAATAAATACACAACCAACAAATACACAACCAATAAATACACAACCCATAAATACACAACCAATAAATACACAACCAACAAATACACAACCAATAAAAACACAACCAATAAATACACAACCAATAAATACACAACCCATAAATACACAACCAATAAATACACAACCAGGCCAATGTCAGAAAATTCCTTCAAATGACCTTTCAGTAACTTTACTCTCCCGAAATTCCAGACATCTCCCAACAGACAGCAAGAAAATCAGAACTTCCCCACCGTCCATCATTAGAAGGACATCCATGGACTCCAGACAGTGCCGAGGCAAGATCTCATCTCATCCCTCCCCTAAACACACCCCATATAACCCCACAACTCCTCCCCTAAACACACCCCATATAACCCCACAACTCCTCCCCTAAACACACCCCATATAACCCCACACCCCTCCCCTAAACACACCCCATATAACCCCACAACTCCTCCCCTAATTACACCCCCATAAAACCACACACCCCTCCCCTAAACACACCCCATATAACCCCACAACTCCTCCCCTAATTACACCCCCATATAACCCCACAACTCCTCCCCTAAACACACCCCATATAACCCCACACCCCTCCCCTAAACACACCCCATATAACCCCACACCCCTCCCCTAAACACACCCCATATAACCCCACACCCCTCCCCTAAACACACCCCATATAACCCCACACCCCTCCCCTAAACACACCCCATATAACCCCACACCCCTCCCCTAAACACACCCCATATAACCCCACACCCCTCCCCTAAACACACCCCATATAACCCCACAACTCCTCCCCTAATTACACCCCCATATAACCCCACACCCCTCCCCTAAACACACCCCATATAACCCCACACCCCTCCCCTAAACACACCCCATATAACCCCACACCCCTCCTCTAAACACACCCCATATAACCCCACAACTCCTCCCCTAAACACACCCCATATAACCCCACACCCCTCCTCTAAACACACCCCATATAACCCCACACACCCCTCCCCTAAACACACCCCATATAACCCCACACCCCCTCCCCTAAACACACCCCATATAACCCCACAACTCCTCCCCTAATTACACCCCAAGATAACCCCACAACTCCTCCCCTAATTACACCCCCATATAACCCCACACCCCTCCCCTAAACATACCCCATATAACCCCACACCCCTCCCCTAAACACACCCCATATAACCCCACACCCCTCCCCTAAACACACCCCATATAACCCCACAACTCCTCCCCTAATTACACCCCCATATAACCCCACACCCCTCCCCTAAACACACCCCATATAACCCCACACCCCTCCCCTAAACACACCCCATATAACCCCACAACTCCTCCCCTAATTACACCCCAAGATAACCCCACAACTCCTCCCCTAATTACACCCCCATATAACCACACACCCCTCCCCTAAACACACCCCATATAACCCCACGCCCCCTTTCCCTAAACACACCCCATATAACCCCACACCCCCCCTCCCCTAAACACACCCCATATAACCCCACACCCCTCCCCTAAACATACCCCATATAACCCCACACCCCTCCCCTAAACACACCCCATATAACCCCACAACTCCTCCCCTAATTACACCCCAAGATAACCCCACAACTCCTCCCCTAATTACACCCCCATATAACCCCACACCCCTCCCCTAAACACACCCCATATAACCCCACACCCCTCCCCTAATTACACCCCATATAACCCCACACCCCTCCTCTAAACACACCCCATATAACCCCACAACTCCTCCCCTAACCACACCCCATATAACCCCACACCCCTCCCCTAAACACACCCCATATAACCCCACAACTCCTCCCCTAATTACACCCCCATATAACCCCACACCCCTCCCCTAAACACACCCCCATATAACCCCACACCCCTCCCCTAAACACACCCCATATAACCCCACAACTCCTCCCCTAAACACACCCCATATAACCCCACACCCCTCCCCTAAACACACCCCATATAACCCCACAACTCCTCCCCTAATTACACCCCCATATAACCCCACACCCCTCCCCTAATTACACCCCATATAACCCCACACCCCTCCCATAAACACACCCCATATAACCCCACAACTCCTCCCCTAAACACACCCCATATAACCCCACACCCCTCCCCTAAACACACCCCATATAACCCCACAACTCCTCCCCTAATTACACCCCAAGATAACCCCACAACTCCTCCCCTAATTACACCCCCATATAACCCCACACCCCTCCCCTAACCACACCCCATATAACCCCACACCCCTCCCCTAACCACACCCCATATAACCCCACACCCCTCCTCTAAACACACCCCATATAACCCCACAACTCCTCCCCTAAACACACCCCATATAACCCCACACCCCTCCCCTAAACACACCCCATATAACCCCACACCCCCCTCCCCTAAACACACCCCATATAACCCTACACCCCATATAACCCTAAACCCCTCCCCTAAACACACCCCATATAACCCTAAACCCCTCGCCCATGCCCTCTTCCTATACTCACCGATTAGTGGCACATTTTCGGAGGGCGGCATACTTTCCGCCACCAGCAGCTGGAATACGGTGAGGGCCAGGAGGACCGTGACACCCAGTGACACCTTCTCCCCTAAACACACCCCATATAACCCTAAACCCCTCCCCTAAACACACACCCCATATAACCCCACACCCCTCCCCTAAACACGCCCCATATAATCCCACACCCCTCCCCTAAACACACCCCATATAACCCCACACCCCTCCCCCAACACACCCCATATAACCCCACACCCCTCCCCTAAACACACCCCATATAACCCCACACCCCTCCCCTAAACACACCCCATATAACCCCACACCCCTCCCCTAACCACACCCCATATAACCCCACACCCCATATAACCCCACACCCCTCCCCTAAACACACCCCATATAACCCCACACCCCATATAACCCCACACCCCTCCCCTAAACACACCCCATATAACCCCACACCCCTCCCCTAACCACACCCCATATAACCCCACACCCCATATAACCCTAAACCCCTCCCCTAACCACACCCCATATAACCCCACACCCCATATAACCCCACACCCCATATAACCCCACACCCCTCCCCTAAACACACCCCATATGACCCTAAACCCCTCGCCCATGCCCTCTTCCTATACTCACCGATTAGTGGCACATTTTCGGAGGGCGGCATACTTTCCGCCACCAGCAGCTGGAATACGGTGAGGGCCAGGAGGACCGTGACACCCAGTGACACCTTCTCCCCGGAGTCTGCCGGCAGATAAAAGCCCAGAGGGGCGAGGAAGGAGATCATCACACATGGAAGGAGGAGGTTGAAGATGTAGAAGGAGGCTCTTCTCTTCAGCATTAGGGTGTAGGTGACATCGGGGTACGGCTCAGAACAGCACCCATAGGTGATGACATTTTTCTTGGCTGGCATCCCCAGAACTTCCCATTCCACATTCTCCACAAAGTCCGTCAGGTCCGCCGTGTCCAGGTGATTGAGGATATCGATCTGGTTCCCATTGTAGGTCCAAGAGCCAAAGGTCAAGCGGCATTGCTGTCTATCAAATGGGAAGAAGGAGACGTCCACTTTGCAGGAGCTCTTGGTGATGGCCGGTGAGTCCCACATAATCTTACCGTCGTACCGAATCATAACATTGGTCTCCATGGATCCCGTGAACTGGTCATCAGCACTGGGGGAGGGGAAAAGATGGAAATTAGAAATTGTGGGCAATGACCTTCTATTATTACAGAGGAAGAAGCCAAATGGTGCCATTCAGGTGGTCATCAGCAGGGAGTTGTTGGCACAAACCAACCCAAGACCTCCGGCATGGACAACAACTAGAGGCCTGGGCAGTGAAGGACGATGATGGGCAGTGAAGGACGATGATGGGCAGTGAAGGACGATGCTGGGCAGTGATGGGCAGTGAAGGACGATGATGGGCAGTGAAGGACGATGATGGGCAGTGAAGGACAGTGATGGGCAGTGAAGGACAGTGAAGGACGATGATGGGCAGTGAAGGACAGTGATGGGCAGTGATGGGCAGTGAAGGACGATGATGGGCAGTGAAGATCAGTGAAGGACAATGATGGGCAGTGAAGGACGATGATGGGCAGTGAAGGACGATGATGGGCAGTGAAGATCAGTGAAGGACGATGATGGGCAGTGAAGATCAGTGAAGGACAATGATGGGCAGTGAAGGACGATGATGGGCAGTGATGGGCAGTGAAGATCAGTGAAGGACGATGATGGGCAGTGAAGATCAGTGAAGGACGATGATGGGCAGTGAAGGACAATGATGGGCAGTGAAGGATGATGATGGGCAGTGAAGGACGATGATGGGCAGTGAAGGACGATGATGGGCAGTGAAGATCCGTGAAGGACAATGATGGGCAGTGAAGGACGATGATGGGCAGTGAAGGACGATGATGGGCAGTGAAGGACGATGATGGGCAGTGAAGATTAGTGAAGGACAATGATGGGCAGTGAAGATCAGTGAAGGACGATGATGGGCAGTGAAGGACGATGATGGGCAGTGAAGATCAGTGAAGGACAATGATGGGCAGTCATGGGCAGTGAAGGACAGTGATGGGCAGTAAAGATCAGTGAAGGACGATGATGGGCAGTGAAGGACGATGATGGGCAGTAAAGATCAGTGAAGGACGATGATGGGCAGTGAAGGACGATGATGGGCAGTGAAGATCAGTGAAGGACAATGATGGGCAGTGATGGGCAGTGAAGGACAGTGATGGGCAGTGAAGGACGATGATGGGCAGTGAAGGACGATGATGGGCAGTGAAGGACGATGCTGGGCAGTGATGGGCAGTGAAGGACGATGATGGGCAGTGAAGGACGATGATGGGCAGTGAAGGACAGTGATGGGCAGTGAAGGACAGTGAAGGACGATGATGGGCAGTGAAGGACAGTGATGGGCAGTGATGGGCAGTGAAGGACGATGATGGGCAGTGAAGATCAGTGAAGGACAATGATGGGCAGTGAAGGACGATGATGGGCAGTGAAGGACGATGATGGGCAGTGAAGATCAGTGAAGGACGATGATGGGCAGTGAAGATCAGTGAAGGACAATGATGGGCAGTGAAGGACGATGATGGGCAGTGATGGGCAGTGAAGATCAGTGAAGGACGATGATGGGCAGTGAAGGACAATGATGGGCAGTGAAGGATGATGATGGGCAGTGAAGGACGATGATGGGCAGTGAAGGACGATGATGGGCAGTGAAGATCCGTGAAGGACAATGATGGGCAGTGAAGGACGATGATGGGCAGTGAAGGACGATGATGGGCAGTGAAGGACGATGATGGGCAGTGAAGATTAGTGAAGGACAATGATGGGCAGTGAAGATCAGTGAAGGACGATGATGGGCAGTGAAGATCAGTGAAGGACAATGATGGGCAGTGAAGGATGATGATGGGCAGTGAAGGACGATGATGGGCAGTGAAGGACGATGATGGGCAGTAAAGATCAGTGAAGGACGATGATGGGCAGTGAAGGACGATGATGGGCAGTGAAGATCCGTGAAGGACAATGATGGGCAGTGAAGGACGATGATGGGCAGTGAAGGACGATGATGGGCAGTGAAGGACGATGATGGGCAGTGAAGATTAGTGAAGGACAATGATGGGCAGTGAAGATCAGTGAAGGACGATGATGGGCAGTAAAGATCAGTGAAGGACGATGATGGGCAGTGAAGGACGATGATGGGCAGTGAAGATCAGTGAAGGACAATGATGGGCAGTCATGGGCAGTGAAGGACAGTGATGGGCAGTAAAGATCAGTGAAGGACGATGATGGGCAGTGAAGGACGATGATGGGCAGTAAAGATCAGTGAAGGACGATGATGGGCAGTGAAGGACGATGATGGGCAGTGAAGATCAGTGAAGGACAATGATGGGCAGTGATGGGCAGTGAAGGACAGTGATGGGCAGTGAAGGACGATGATGGGCAGTGAAGGACGATGAGACAGGAGTGCGGCATTGAGACAGGAGTAGGGATGAGCGGAACACCCCCCTGTTCGGTTCGCACCAGAACTTGCGAACACACCAAATGTTCCTGTGAACTTTAGAACCCCATTCAAGTCTATGGGACTCGAACATTTGAAATCTAAAGTGCTAATTTTAAAGGCTAATATGCAAGTTATTGTCCTAAAAAGTGTTTGGGGACCCGGGTCCTGTCCCAGGGGAGTGTTTGGGGACCCGGGTCCTGTCCCAGGGGAGTGTTTGGGGACCCGGGTCCTGTCCCAGGGGAGTGTTTGGGGACCCGGGTCCTGTCCCAGGGGAGTGTTTGGGGACCCGGGTCCTACCCCAGGGGAGTGTTTGGGGACCCGGGTCCTGCCCCAGGGGAGTGTTTGGGGATCCGGGTCCTGCCCCAGGGGAGTGTTTGAGGACCCGGGTCCTGCCCCAGGGGAGTGTTTGGGGACCCGGGTCCTGTCCCAGGGGAGTGTTTGGGGACCCGGGTCCTGTCCCAGGGGAGTGTTTGGGGACCCGGGTCCTGCCCCAGGGGAGTGTTTGGGGACCCGGGTCCTGTCCCAGGGGAGTGTTTGGGGACCCGGGTCCTGCCCCAGGGGAGTGTTTGGGGACCCGGGTCCTGCCCCAGGGGAGTGTTTGGGGATCCGGGTCCTGCCCCAGGGGAGTGTTTGGGGACCCGGGTCCTGCCCCAGGGGAGTGTGTGGGGACCCGGGTCCTGTCCCAGGGGAGTGTTTGGGGACCCGGGTCCTGTCCCAGGGGAGTGTTTGGGGACCCGGGTCCTGTCCCAGGGGAGTGTTTGGGGACCCGGGTCCTGTCCCAGGGGAGTGTTTGGGGACCCGGGTCCTACCCCAGGGGAGTGTTTGGGGACCCGGGTCCTGCCCCAGGGGAGTGTTTGGGGATCCGGGTCCTGCCCCAGGGGAGTGTTTGAGGACCCGGGTCCTGCCCCAGGGGAGTGTTTGGGGACCCGGGTCCTGTCCCAGGGGAGTGTTTGGGGACCCGGGTCCTGTCCCAGGGGAGTGTTTGGGGACCCGGGTCCTGTCCCAGGGGAGTGTTTGGGGACCCGGGTCCTGTCCCAGGGGAGTGTTTGGGGACCCGGGTCCTGCCCCAGGGGAGTGTTTGGGGACCCGGGTCCTGCCCCAGGGGAGTGTTTGGGGATCCGGGTCCTGCCCCAGGGGAGTGTTTGAGGACCCGGGTCCTGCCCCAGGGGAGTGTTTGGGGACCCGGGTCCTGTCCCAGGGGAGTGTTTGGGGACCCGGGTCCTGTCCCAGGGGAGTGTTTGGGGACCCGGGTCCTGTCCCAGGGGAGTGTTTGGGGACCCGGGTCCTGTCCCTAGGGGGTGTAAAGTCAGCATATGAAATAGCGCATGTTTCCCGTACATAGAACTGTCCCTGCACAAAGTGTCATTTCTGAAAGGAAAAAAGACATTTAAAACCGGACTTGCGGCTATAATGAATTGTCGGCTCCGGCAATTCAGAGAGAATTCATTCATAAAAAAATAAATAGCGTGGGGGTCCCCCCAGGATTCCATTACCAGGCCCTTTGGGTCTGGTATGGATTTTAAGGGGAACCCCGTGTAATTAAAACAAAATGTCGTGGGGTTCCCCCAACAATACATACCAGAGGGGGGACAAGAGAGCGCCCCCCCCCCCTCCTGAACCGTACCAGGCCACAAGCCCTAAACATGGGGAGGATGTCCTCATGTTGATGGGGACAAGGACCTCATCCCCACAACCCTTGCCCGGTGGTTGTGGGAGTCTGCGGGCGGGGGGCTTATCGTAATCTGGAAGACCCCTTTAACAAGGGGACCCCCAGATCCTGCCCCCCCCCATGTGAATTGGTAACGGGGTACAGACAGCTTGGGAAAAGTCCTTTATTAAAAAATAAAATCCAGCTATGTACATCCTTCCACAACCCGGACCCAAGCTACCCGCCGCTACGCGCGAGCCGTGTGACATTTCTTTTATAACCGAGGGCGGGGCCAGCCGTGGCATGGAGGAGTGACCCCCCCCCCCGTTCTGATGTAACAGGGGTTTCTGGCGGCTTCTCTGTGGTGTCACGGGTCACCCCGTCCCCCACTTGCGCGTCACGGGAAACATGCGCTACTTTACTGGCATACTATAGACACCCCCAAGGTACAACATTTAAAGGAATATTTCACTTTTATTGTTTCACTTTTAGCATTATTAATATCACTGCTCCCGAAAAAATGGCAGTTTTTAAAACTTTTTTATGCATTGATACATGTCCCCTGGGGCAGGACCCGGGTCCCCAAACACTCCCCTGGGGCAGGACCCGGGTCCCCAAACACTCCCCTGGGGCAGGACGCGGGTCCCCAAACACTCCCCTGGGGCAGGACCCGGGTCCCCAAACACTCCCCTGGGGCAGGACTCGGGTCCCCAAACACTCCCCTGGGGCAGGACCCGGGTCCCCAAACACTCCCCTGGGACAGGACTCGGGTCCCCAAACACTCCCCTGGGGCAGGACCCGGGTCCCCAAACACTCCCCTGGGGCAGGACCCGGGTCCCCAAACACTCCCCTGGGGCAGGACCCGGGTCCCCAAACACTCCCCTGGGACAGGACCCGGGTCCCCAAACACTCCCCTGGGGCAGGACCCGGGTCCCCAAACACTCCCCTGGGGCAGGACCCGGGTCCCCAAACACTCCCCTGGGGCAGGACTCGGGTCCCCAAACACTCCCCTGGGGCAGGACCCGGGTCCCCAAACACTCCCCCAGGGGCAGGACCCGGGTCCCCAAACACTCCCCTGGGGCAGGACCCAGGTCCCCAAACACTCTCCTGGGGCAGGACCCGGGTCCCCAAACACTCCCCTGGGGCAGGACCCGGGTCCCCAAACACTCCCCTGGGACAGGACCCGGGTCCCCAAACACTCCCCCTGGGGCAGGACCCGGGTCCCCAAACACTCCGCTGGGGCAGGACCCGGGTCCCCAAACACTCCCCTGGGGCAGGACCCGGGTCCCCAAACACTCCCCCTGGGGCAGGACCCGGGTCCCCAAACACACCCCTGGGGCAGGAGCCAGGTCCCCAAACACTCCCCTGGGGCAGGACCCGGGTCCCCAAACACTCCCCTGGGGCAGGACCCGGGTCCCCAAACACTTCCCTGGGGCAGGACCCGGGTCCCCAAACACTCCCCTGGGACAGGACCCGGGTCCCCAAACACTCCCCCTGGGGCAGGACCCGGGTCCCCAAACACTCCGCTGGGGCAGGACCCGGGTCCCCAAACACTCCCCTGGGGCAGGACCCGGGTCCCCAAACACTCCCCCTGGGGCAGGACCCGGGTCCCCAAACACACCCCTGGGGCAGGAGCCAGGTCCCCAAACACTCCCCTGGGGCAGGACCCGGGTCCCCAAACACTCCCCTGGGGCAGGACCCGGGTCCCCAAACACTTCCCTGGGGCAGGACCCGGGTCCCCAAACACTCCCCTGGGACAGGACCCGGGTCCCCAAACACTCCCCTGGGGCAGGACCCGGGTCCCTAAACACTCCCCTGGGGCAGGACCCGGGTCCCCAAACACTCCCCTGGGGCAGGACCCGGGTCCCCAAACACTCCCCCTGGGACAGGACCCGGGTCCCCAAACACTCCCCTGGGGCAGGACCCGGGTCCCCAAACACTCCCCTGGGGCAGGACCCGGGTCCCCAAACACTCCCCTGGGACAGGACCCGGGTCCCCAAACACTCCCCTGGGGCAGGACCCGGGTCCCCAAACACTCCCCTGGGACAGGACCCGGGTCCCCAAACACTCCCCTGGGGCAGGACCCGGGTCCCCAAACACTCCCCTGGGGCATGACCCGGGTCCCCAAACACTCCCCCTGGGACAGGACCCGGGTCCCCAAACACTCCCCTAGGGCAGGACCCGGGTCCCCAAACACTCCCCTGGGGCAGGACCCGGGTCACCAAACACTCCCCTGGGGCAGGACCCGGGTCCCCAAACACTCCCCCTGGGGCAGGACCCGGGTCCCCAAACACTCCCCTTTTCTTCGCCGAACAGCCAATGTTCAAGTCGACCATAAAGCTCATCCCTGATCATGATGGACTGAGCCCAGTCACCCTGTCTTCTCTCCAGGGGGTGAAAGGACTCCGGGGGGAAGGGCCAGTCCAGGCCTCTCCCCAGCGGCAGGCAGGTTCTCTGAGAGAGGCAGAGGTTGGCGGGGTGAGTTATGCTCTGTTTGGGACAATTTATTTGGGGTACTGTGTGGGTACCGGCATTGGGGGGCTGGATCTACTGACTGACTTCGGAAGTCAACCCGTCTGGGGTCTCCTCCTGTGTTAGTCTCCCACCGAAAGGAGTCATTCATGTCATTTCATCATGTGCAGGAAGGGGTTAAATTCCTTTTCCCTGGGGGGGGGGGGGGATAGTTTTCCTTTTGGTGTAGCTCCCCCATGCCCCTTATTATTTAGTTGTGTGGCCCCTGACATGCGGGATCCCCGGGAGCAGATGATTAATACAAGCCCCCCCTCCCCCCCACGTGTGTCTGTAATTTGGTCCCGGGGCTCGGAGAGTCACCTGAAGAACCTGAGCCGCCGCACACAGCAGCTGTACCTGAGATTGTGTTACACCTTCCCGAGCGAGCGAGCGCCGGCGGCGGCAAATCCCTGCAGAGCCCGGAGAATGGCCTGAAATGTCATGTGTGACCCCCCTCCCCCCCGGAGCGTGGCCTGAAATGTCATGTGTGACCCCCCCCCCGGAGCGTGGCCTGAAATGTCATGTGTGACCCCCCCCCCCCCCCGGAGAATGGCCTGAAATGTCATGTGTGACCCCCCCCCCCCCGGAGCGTGGCCTGAAATGTCATGTGTGACCCCCCCCCCCCCCGGAGCGTGGCCTGAAATGTCATGTGTGACCCCCCCCCCAGAGCGTGGCCTGAAATGTCATGTGTGACCCCCCCCCCCCCCCGGAGAATGGCCTGAAATGTCATGTGCGACCCCCGGAGAATGGCCTGAAATGTCATGTGTGACCCCCCCCCCAGAGCGTGGCCTGAAATGTCAAGTGTGACCCCCCCCCCAGAGATTGCCCTTTAATGTCATGTGTGACCCCCCCCCGGAGCGTGGCCTGAAATGTCATGTGTGACCCCCCCCGGAGCGTGGCCTGAAATGTCATGTGTGACCCCCCCCAGAGCGTGGCCTGAAATGTCATGTGTGACCCCCCCCCCCCCCCCGGAGCGTGGCCTGAAATGTAATTTGTGACCCCCCACCCCCCGTGGCATGGCCTGAAATGTCATGTGTGACCCCCCTCCCCCCCGGAGCGTGGCCTGAAATGTCATGTGTGACCCCCCCCCCCGGAGCGTGGCCTGAAATGTCATGTGTGACCCCCCCCCCCAGAGCGTGGCCTGAAATGTCATGTGTGACCCCCCACCCCCCCCGGAGCGTGGCCTGAAATGTAATTTGTGACCCCCCACCCCCCGTGGCATGGCCTGAAATGTCATGTGTGACCCCCCCCCTGGAGCGTGGCCTGAAATGTCATGTGTGACCCCCCCCCCCGGAGCGTGGCCTGAAATGTCATGTGTGACCCCACCCCCCCAGAGCGTGGCCTGAAATGTCATGTGTGACCCCCCCCCGGAGCGTGGCCTGAAATGTCATGTGTGACCCCCCCCCCGGAGCGTGGCCTGAAATGTCATGTGTGACCCCCCCCCCAGAGCGTGGCCTGAAATGTCATGTGTGACCCCCCCCCCGGAGCGTGGCCTGAAATGTCATGTGTGACCCCCCCCCCCGAGCGTGGCCTGAAATGTCATGTGTGACCCCCCCCCCCCCCCGGAGCGTGGCCTGAAATGTAATTTGTGACCCCCCACCCCCCGTGGCATGGCCTGAAATGTCATGTGTGACCCCCCCCCTGGAGCGTGGCCTGAAATGTCATGTGTGACCCCCCCCCCCGGAGCGTGGCCTGAAATGTCATGTGTGACCCCCCCCCCCCAGAGCGTGGCCTGAAATGTCATGTGTGCCCCCCCCCCGGAGCGTGGCCTGAAATGTCATGTGTGACCCCCCCCCCCGGAGCGTGGCCTGAAATGTCAAGTGTGACCCCCCCCCCCGGAGCGTGGCCTGAAATGTCATGTGTGACCCCCCCCCCCCGGAGCGTGGCCTGAAATGTCATGTGCGACCCCCCCCCCCCCCGGAGCGTGGCCTGAAATGTCATGTGTGACCCCCCACTCCCCAGGAATGGCCTGAAATGTCATGTGTGACCCCCCGGGCATGGCCTGAAATGTCATGTGTGACCCCCCCCCGGAGCGTGGCCTGAAATGTCATTTGTGACCCCCCCCCCCGGAGCGTGGCCTGAAATGTCATTTGTGACCCCCCCCCGGAGCGTGGCCTGAAATGTCATGTGTGACCCCCCACTCCCCAGGAATGGCCTGAAATGTCATGTGTGACCCCCCCCCCCCCCCCGGAGCGTGGCCTGAAATGTCCAGTGTGACCCCCCACCCCCCGGGGCATGGCCTGAAATGTCAAGTGTGACCCCCGGAGCGTGGCCTGAAATGTCATGTGTGACCCCCCCCCCCCCCGGAGCGTGGCCTGAAATGTCATGTGTGACCCCCGAAGCGTGGCCTGAAATGTCATGTGTGACCCCCCCCCCCGGGAGTGGCCTGAAATGTCATGTGTGACCCCCCCCCCCGGAGCGTGGCCTGAAATGTCAAGTGTGACCCCCCACCCCCCAGGAATGGCTTGAAATGTCATTTGTGACCCCCCAGGAATGGCCTGAAATCTCATTTGTGACCCCCGAAGCGTGGCCTGAAATGTCATGTGTGACCCTCCACCCCCCCCCCGGGGAATGTCCTGAAATGTCATGTGTGACCCCCCGGGGCATGGCCTGAAATGTCATTTGTGACCCCCCACCCCCCAGGGCATGGCCTGAAATGTCATTTGTGACCCCCCCCCCGGGAGTGGCCTGAAATGTCATGTGTGACCCTCCACCCCCCCAGGGAATGTCCTGAAATGTCATGTGTGACCCCCGAAGCGTGGCCTGAAATGTCATGTGTGACCCTCCACCCCCCCCCCCCCCCCGGGGAATGTCCTGAAATGTCATGTGTGACCCCCCGGGGCATGGCCTGAAATGTCATTTGTGACCCCCCACCCCCCAGGGCATGGCCTGAAATGTCATTTGTGACCCCCCTCCCCCCCCCGGGGAATGTCCTGAAATGTCATGTGTGACCCCCCGGGGCATGGCCTGAAATGTCATTTGTGACCCCCCCAGGGCATGGCCTGAAATGTCACCTGTGCCCCCATCCCCCCACCCGGCGCATGGCCTGAAATGTCACCTGTAGGTGTCCATAAGAAGTAGAGGTCACTCTTAGTATCATTATTTTCACAGCTTCGGATTGAACCCGCTGTCAGCAGGACAGGAAGTGAGAGGAAATCGAATTGAGCCTCGGATAGCAGAGAAAACCTGACAGGGGTTATAATACGTCCCAATTCCATCCCAATTTGCCATGAAGTCTATTGACCTATTCAGACAGGAGAACCCGGCAAGGCCGTCCCCGGTGACAGAGTGGAAGATTTGGCCTCACCGGGGCTGGAAGAATGATAAGAATTGAAGTTCCCATGTATGACCTACCTGTTATAGAGGACAATATCGGGTCTCCAGACATAACTACTCGGTATACGGATGGTATCCAGACCATCGTATTCTTCCTTGTTCCAGCGCAGGTAGGCGTCGTACCATACCTGCCGGATCCACAGATACGTTATCAAGATCTGATTCCGCTCATCCTAGGAAAGACCAGAAGGAGAAGGTGGTGAGGACAATGCTGGTCAACTGAAAGAGGCCAATACTGGTCAACCAGAAGGTGAGGACAATAGTGGTCAACCAGAAGAGGCCAATACTGGTCAACCAGAAGAGGCCAATAGTGGTCAACCAGAAGAGGCCAATAGTAGTCAACCAGAAGAGGCCAATACTGGTCAACCAGAAGAGGCCAATACTGGTCAACCAGAAGGTGGGGACAATAGTGGTCAACCAGAAGAGGCCAATACTGGTCAACCAGAAGAGGCCAATAGTGGTCAACCAGAAGAGGCCAATACTGGTCAACCAGAAGGTGAGGACAATAGTGGTCAACCAGAAGAGGCCAATACTGGTCAACCAGAAGAGGCCAATACTGGTCAACCAGAAGAGGCCAATACTGGTCAACCAGAAGAGGCCAATACTGGTCAACCAGAAGGTGAGGACAATAGTGGTCAACCAGAAGAGGCCAATACTGGTCAACCAGAAGAGGCCAATAGTGGTCAACCAGAAGAGGCCAATACTGGTCAACCAGAAGAGGCCAATACTGGTCAACCAGAAGAGGCCAATAGTGGTCAACCAGAAGAGGTCAATACTGGTCAACCAAAAGAGGCCAATAGTGGTCAACCAGAAGAGGCCAATACTGGTCAACCAGAAGAGGTCAATACTGATAACCAGAAGAAGCCAATACTGGTCAACCAGAAGGTGAGGACAATACTGGTCAACCAGAAGAGGCCAATACTGGTCAACCAGAAGAGGCCAATACTGGTCAACCAGAAGAGGTCAATACTGGTCAACCAGAAGAGGTCAATACTGGTCAACCAGAAAAGGTCAATACTGGTCAACCAGAAGAGGTCAATACTGGTCAACCAGAAGAAGCCAATACTGGTCAACCAGAAGAGGCCAATACTGGTCAACCAGAAGAGGCCAATAGTGGTCAACCAGAAGAGGCCAATACTGGTCAACCAGAAGAGGTCAATACTGGTCAATCAGAAGAGGCAAATGCTGGTCAACCAGAAGAGGCCAATACTGGTCAACCAGAAGAAGCCAATACTGGTCAACCAGAAGAGGTCAATACTGGTCAACCAGAAGAGGCAAATACTGGTCAACCAGAAGAGGCCAATACTGGTCAACCAGAAGGTGAGGACAATAGTGGTCAACCAGAAGAGGCAAATACTGGTCAACCAGAAGAGGCCAATACTGGTCAACCAGAAGAGGCCAATACTGGTCAACCAGAAGAAGCCAATACTGGTCAACCAGAAGAAGCCAATACTGGTCAACCAGAAGAGGCCAATACTGGTCAACCAGAAGGTGAGGACAATAGTGGTCAACCAGAAGAGGCCAATACTGGTCAACCAGAAGAGGCCAATACTGGTCACCCAGAAGAGGCCAATAGTGGTCAACCAGAAGTGGCCAATAGTGGTCAACCAGAAGAGGCCAATACTGGTCAACCAGAAGGTGAGGACAATACTGGTTAATCAGAAGGTGAGGACAATAGTGGTCCATGTCTCTCTATGTGTCAATTATTTCCCATGACATAGAAGAGATGTCCTTACTGGGCTCACCTTACATGCTGCCTGGCCTGTGTGGAAGTGGGTTCAGACAGGCTTCACAGACTATGGAAGCCCAGACAGGCTTCACAGACTAAGGGAACCCAGACAGGCTTCCCGGACTAAGGGGACTGGACACACTTCACAGACTAAGGGGACTGGACACGCTTCACAGACTAAGGGGACTGGACACGCTTCACAAACTAAGGGGACTGGACACACTTCACAGACTAAGGGGACTGGACACGCTTCACAGACTAAGGGGACTGGACACACTTCACAGACTAAGGGGACTGGACACGCTTCACAGACTAAGGGGACTGGACACGCTTCACAGACTAAGGAGGCCCAGACACGCTTCACAGACTAAGGGGACTGGACACGCTTCACAGACTAAGGGGACTGGACACGCTTCACGGACTAAGGGGACTGGACATGCTTCACAGACTAAGGGGACTGGACACGCTTCACAGACTAAGGGGACTGGACATGCTTCACGGACTAAGGGGACTGGACACGCTTCACAGACTAAGGGGACTGGACACACTTCACAGACTAAGGGGACTGGACACGCTTCACAGACTAAGGGGACTGGACACGCTTCACAGACTAAGGGGACTGGACACGCTTCACAGACTAAGGGGACTGGACACGCTTCACAGACTAAGAGGACTGGACACGCTTCACAGACTAAGGGAACCCAGACAGGCTTTCCGGACTAAGGGGACTGGACACGCTTCACAGACTAAGGAGGCCCAGACACGCTTCACGGACTAAGGGGACTGGACACGCTTCACAGACTAAGGGGACTGGACACACTTCACAGACTAAGGGGACTGGACACGCTTCACAGACTAAGGGGACTGGACACGCTTCACAGACTAAGGGGACTGGACACGCTTCACAAACTAAGGGGACTGGACACGCTTCACAGACTAAGGGGACTGGACACACTTCACAGACTAAGGGGACTGGACACACTTCACAGACTAAGGGGACTGGACACGCTTCACAGACTAAGGGGACTGGACACACTTCACAGACTAAGGGGACTGGACACGCTTCACAGACTAAGGGGACTGGACACACTTCACAGACTAAGGGGACTGGACACGCTTCACAGACTAAGGGGACTGGACACGCTTCACAGACTAAGGAGGCCCAGACACGCTTCACAGACTAAGGGGACTGGACACGCTTCACAGACTAAGGGGACTGGACACGCTTCACGGACTAAGGGGACTGGACACGCTTCACAGACTAAGGGGACTGGACACGCTTCATAGACTAAGGGGACTGGACACGCTTCACAGACTAAGGGGACTGGACACGCTTCACAGACTAAGGGGACTGGACACGCTTCACAGACTAAGGGGACTGGACACGCTTCACAGACTAAGGGGACTGGACACGCTTCACAGACTAAGGGGACTGGACACACTTCACAGACTAAGGGGACTGGACACGCTTCACAGACTAAGAGGACTGGACACGCTTCACAGACTAAGGGAACCCAGACAGGCTTTCCGGACTAAGGGGACTGGACACGCTTCACGGACTAAGGGGACTGGACACGCTTCACAGACTAAGGGGACTGGACACGCTTCACAGACTAAGGGGACTGGACACGCTTCACAGACTAAGGGGACTGGACATGCTTCACGCACTAAGGGGACTGGACACGCTTCACAGACTAAGGGGACTGGACACACTTCACAGACTAAGGGGACTGGACACGCTTCACAGACTAAGGGGACTGGACACGCTTCACAGACTAAGGGGACTGGACACGCTTCACAGACTAAGGGGACTGGACACGCTTCACAGACTAAGAGGACTGGACACGCTTCACAGACTAAGGGAACCCAGACAGGCTTTCCGGACTAAGGGGACTGGACACGCTTCACAGACTAAGGAGGCCCAGACACGCTTCACGGACTAAGGGGACTGGACACGCTTCACAGACTAAGGGGACTGGACACACTTCACAGACTAAGGGGACTGGACACGCTTCACAGACTAAGGGGACTGGACACGCTTCACAGACTAAGGGGACTGGACACGCTTCACAAACTAAGGGGACTGGACACGCTTCACAGACTAAGGGGACAGGACACACTTCACAGACTAAGGGGACTGGACACACTTCACAGACTAAGGGGACTGGACACGCTTCACAGACTAAGGGGACTGGACACGCTTCACAGACTAAGGGGACTGGACACGCTTCACAGACTAAGGGGACTGGACACGCTTCACGGACTAAGGGGACTGGACACGCTTCACAGACTAAGGGGACTGGACACGCTTCACAGACTAAGGGGACTGGACACGCTTCACAGACTAAGGGGACTGGACACACTTCACAGACTAAGGGGACTGGACACGCTTCACAGACTAAGGGGACTGGACACACTTCACAGACTAAGGGGACTGGACACGCTTCACAGACTAAGGGGACTGGACACGCTTCACGGACTAAGGGGACTGGACACGCTTCACAGACTAAGGGGACTGGACACGCTTCACAAACTAAGGGGACTGGACACGCTTCACAGACTAAGGGGACTGGACACGCTTCACGGACTAAGGGGACTGGACACGCTTCACAGACTAAGGGGACTGGACACGCTTCACAGACTAAGGGGACTGGACACGCTTCACAGACTAAGGGGACTGGACACGCTTCACAGACTAAGGGGACTGGACACGCTTCACGGACTAAGGGGACTGGACACGCTTCACAGACTAAGGGGACTGGACACGCTTCACAGACTAAGGGGACTGGACACGCTTCACAGACTAAGGGGACTGGACACGCTTCACAGACTAAGGGGACTGGACACGCTTCACAGACTAAGGGGACTGGACACGCTTCACAAACTAAGGAGACTGGACACGCTTCACGGACTAAGGGGACTGGACACGCTTCACAGACTAAGGGGACTGGACACACTTCACAGACTAAGGGGACTGGACACGCTTCACAGACTAAGGGGACTGGACACACTTCACAGACTAAGGGGACTGGACACGCTTCACAGACTAAGGGGACTGGACACACTTCACAGACTAAGGGGACTGGACACGCTTCACAGACTAAGGGGACTGGACACGCTTCACGGACTAAGGGGACTGGACACGCTTCACAGACTAAGGGGACTGGACACGCTTCACAAACTAAGGGGACTGGACACGCTTCACAGACTAAGGGGACTGGACACGCTTCACAGACTAAGGGGACTGGACACGCTTCACAGACTAAGGGGACTGGACACACTTCACAGACTAAGGGGACTGGACACGCTTCACAGACTAAGGGGACTGGACACGCTTCACAGACTAAGGGGACTGGACACGCCTTAACAGACTAAGGGGACTGGACACGCTTCACAAACTAAGGGGACTGGACACACTTCACAAACTAAGGGGACTGGACACGCTTCACGGACTAAGGGGACTGGACACGCTTCACAGACTAAGGGGACTGGACACGCTTCACAGACTAAGGGGACTGGACACGCTTCACAGACTAAGGGGACTGGACACGCTTCACAGACTAAGGGGACTGGACACGCTTCACGGACTAAGGGGACTGGACACGCTTCACAGACTAAGGGGACTGGACACGCTTCACAGACTAAGGGGACTGGACACGCTTCACAGACTAAGGGGACTGGACACGCTTCACAGACTAAGGGGACTGGACACGCTTCACAGACTAAGGGGACTGGACACGCTTCACGGACTAAGGGGACTGGACACGCTTCACGGACTAAGGGGACTGGACACGCTTCACAGACTAAGGGGACTGGACACGCTTCACATACTAAGGGGACTGGACACGCTTCACAGACTAAGGGGACTGGACACACTTCACAGACTAAGGGGACTGGACACGCTTCACAGACTAAGGGGACTGGACACGCTTCACAGACTAAGGGGACTGGACACGCTTCACAGACTAAGGGGACTGGACACGCTTCACAGACTAAGGGGACTGGACACGCTTCACAGACTAAGGGGACTGGACACGCTTCACAGACTAAGGGGACTGGACACGCTTCACAGACTAAGGGGACTGGACACGCTTCACAAACTAAGGAGACTGGACACGCTTCACGGACTAAGGGGACTGGACACGCTTCACAGACTAAGGGGACTGGACACACTTCACAGACTAAGGGGACTGGACACGCTTCACAGACTAAGGGGACTGGACACACTTCACAGACTAAGGGGACTGGACACGCTTCACAGACTAAGGGGACTGGACACACTTCACAGACTAAGGGGACTGGACACGCTTCACAGACTAAGGGGACTGGACACGCTTCACGGACTAAGGGGACTGGACACGCTTCACAGACTAAGGGGACTGGACACGCTTCACAAACTAAGGGGACTGGACACGCTTCACAGACTAAGGGGACTGGACACGCTTCACAGACTAAGGGGACTGGACATGCTTCACGGACTAAGGGGACTGGACACGCTTCACGGACTAAGGGGACTGGACACGCTTCACAGACTAAGGGGACTGGACACGCTTCACAGACTAAGGGGACTGGACACGCTTCACAGACTAAGGGGACTGGACACACTTCACAGACTAAGGGGACTGGACACGCTTCACAGACTAAGGGGACTGGACACGCTTCACAGACTAAGGGGACTGGACACGCTTCACAGACTAAGGGGACTGGACACGCTTCACAGACTAAGGGGACTGGACACGCTTCACAGACTAAGGGGACTGGACACGCTTCACAGACTAAGGGGACTGGACACGCTTCACGGACTAAGGGGACTGGACACGCTTCACAGACTAAGGGGACTGGACACGCTTCACAGACTAAGGGGACTGGACACGCTTCACAGACTAAGGGGACTGGACACGCTTCACAGACTAAGGGGACTGGACACGCTTCACAGACTAAGGGGACTGGACACGCTTCACGGACTAAGGGGACTGGACACGCTTCACGGACTAAGGGGACTGGACACGCTTCACAGACTAAGGGGACTGGACACGCTTCACATACTAAGGGGACTGGACACGCTTCACAGACTAAGGGGACTGGACACACTTCACAGACTAAGGGGACTGGACACGCTTCACAGACTAAGGGGACTGGACACGCTTCACAGACTAAGGGGACTGGACACGCTTCACAGACTAAGGGGACTGGACACGCTTCACAGACTAAGGGGACTGGACACGCTTCACAGACTAAGGGGACTGGACACGCTTCACAGACTAAGGGGACTGGACACGCTTCACAGACTAAGGGGACTGGACACGCTTCACAAACTAAGGAGACTGGACACGCTTCACGGACTAAGGGGACTGGACACGCTTCACAGACTAAGGGGACTGGACACACTTCACAGACTAAGGGGACTGGACACGCTTCACAGACTAAGGGGACTGGACACACTTCACAGACTAAGGGGACTGGACACGCTTCACAGACTAAGGGGACTGGACACACTTCACAGACTAAGGGGACTGGACACGCTTCACAGACTAAGGGGACTGGACACGCTTCACGGACTAAGGGGACTGGACACGCTTCACAGACTAAGGGGACTGGACACGCTTCACAAACTAAGGGGACTGGACACGCTTCACAGACTAAGGGGACTGGACACGCTTCACAGACTAAGGGGACTGGACACGCTTCACAGACTAAGGGGACTGGACACACTTCACAGACTAAGGGGACTGGACACGCTTCACAGACTAAGGGGACTGGACACGCTTCACAGACTAAGGGGACTGGACACGCCTTAACAGACTAAGGGGACTGGACACGCTTCACAAACTAAGGGGACTGGACACACTTCACAAACTAAGGGGACTGGACACGCTTCACGGACTAAGGGGACTGGACACGCTTCACAGACTAAGGGGACTGGACACGCTTCACAGACTAAGGGGACTGGACACGCTTCACATACTAAGGGGACTGGACACGCTTCACAGACTAAGGGGACTGGACACACTTCACAGACTAAGGGGACTGGACACGCTTCACAGACTAAGGGGACTGGACACGCTTCACAGACTAAGGGGACTGGACACGCTTCACAGACTAAGGGGACTGGACACGCTTCACAGACTAAGGGGACTGGACACGCTTCACAGACTAAGGGGACTGGACACGCTTCACGGACTAAGGGGACTGGACACGCTTCACGGACTAAGGGGACTGGACACGCTTCACAGACTAAGGGGACTGGACACGCTTCACATACTAAGGGGACTGGACACGCTTCACAGACTAAGGGGACTGGACACACTTCACAGACTAAGGGGACTGGACACGCTTCACAGACTAAGGGGACTGGACACGCTTCACAGACTAAGGGGACTGGACACGCTTCACAGACTAAGGGGACTGGACACGCTTCACAGACTAAGGGGACTGGACACGCTTCACAGACTAAGGGGACTGGACACGCTTCACAGACTAAGGGGACTGGACACGCTTCACAGACTAAGGGGACTGGACACGCTTCACGGACTAAGGGGACTGGACACGCTTCACTGACTAAGGGGACTGGACACGCTTCACAGACTAAGGGGACTGGACTAAGGGGACTGGACACGCTTCACAGACTAAGGGGACTGGACACGCTTCACAGACTAAGGGGACTGGACACGCTTCACAGACTAAGGCGACTGGACACGCTTCACAGACTAAGGGGACTGGACACGCTTCACAAACTAAGGGGACTGGACACGCTTCACAGACTAAGGGGACTGGACACACTTCACAGACTAAGGGGACTGGACACGCTTCACAGACTAAGGAGACTGGACACGCTTCACAGACTAAGGGGACTGGACACGCTTCACGGACTAAGGGGACTGGACACGCTTCACGGACTAAGGGGACTGGACACGCTTCACAGACTAAGGGGACTGGACATGCTTCACAGACTAAGGGGACTGGACACGCTTCACAGACTAAGGGGACTGGACACGCTTCACGGACTAAGGGGACTGGACACGCTTCACAGACTAAGGGGACTGGACACGCTTCACAGACTAAGGGGACTGGACACGCTTCACAGACTAAGGGCCCCACCATGCCCACCATCATTTCTGGCGGTGACTCTACCATGTCGATGATCTGGGACAGGGTGACCTGCAGGGTGACGTTCATCGCCTTGTCCATGTCGTCCACCGGACGCAGAGCGTTGGAGTAATTCACAAAAAGGTCGTTCATCAGTTTGTAGGCGAATCTTCCCTGAGCCGGCAGAACACCTGAAATTACAGAACAGGTGAGAGTTACCTACAGAGGGATCACCGGGCGATTTATTCAGTGATGTGGTGCTCAGCTCAATAGGGTAGTGGTTAGCACCTCTACCTTGGCAGACTCAGGCCTTGAAAGACTCATGGATCCAAATCCCACAGAGGAAATCACCTGCTAAAAAATGTAATTGAACTCAACAGCAGAAAATAGGCAAATACCAATGCACTTTAGTTTGGTTGATTCTGATATATTAACTCTTCAAATGCCTGCAATGGTAAGTGTTCAATACTATTATGGTGTGGAGTTCCAAACATCACACTCTAGATAATGGGTTATAATTCACTTGTGCACTGGAAGAATAAACCCAGCTGGCGGGTGATAGGCTGGCTGCGATTTGAACTCATAACTTGAGTTGGAGGGATCTGAGCAGACCACCAAGCCGTTGTGCTCGGTACGCCAAGACCTCCATTATAGTGTAGTAAGAGCCAACAGAAATAATTACCGCTTTATTGTCCCCTATATAAAAAAACATAAAAACAAACATAGAACAGATATGTGTGAATGTTCAATACATGTAACTTTACAGAATAGCAGACATTACTCTGCAAGAGGGATGAGCTCCACATTCTGGTCAAACATCGGGTGATTCCTGGTGGAGGTTGGAGAAAAACACACTGTGAATCCTGGTGGAGGTTGGAGAAGAACACACTGTGAATCCTGGTGGAGGTGGAGATTGGAGAAGAACACACTGTGATTCCTGGTGGAGATTGGAGAAGAACACACTGTGATTCCTGGTGGAGGTGGAGATTGGAGAAGAACACACTGTGATTCCTGGTGGAGATTGGAGAAGAACACACTGTGATTCCTGGTGGAGGTTGGAGAAGAACACACTGTGATTCCTGGTGGAGGTGGAGATTGGAGAACACACTGAGATTGCTGGTGGAGGTTGGAGAAGAACACACTGTGATTCCTGGTGGAGGTGGAGATTGGAGAAGAACACACTGTGATTCCTGGTGGAGATTGGAGAAGAACACACTGTGAATCCTGGTGGAGATTGGAGAAGAACACACTGTGATTCCTGGTGGAGGTGGAGATTGGAGAAGAACACACTGTGATTCCTGGTGGAGGTGGAGATTGGAGAAGAACACACTGATTCCTGGTGGAGATTGGAGAAGAACACACTGTGATTCCTGGTGGAGGTGGAGATTGGAGAAGAACACACTGATTCCTGGTGGAGATTGGAGAAGAACACACTGTGATTCCTGGTGGAGGTGGAGATTGGAGAAGAACACACTGTGATTCCTGGTGGAGGTGGAGATTGGAGAAGAACACACTGTGAATCCTGGTGGAGATTGGAGAAGAACACACTGTGATTCCTGGTGGAGATTGGAGAAGAACACACTGTGATTCCTGGTGGAGATTGGAGAACACACTGTGATTCCTGGTGGAGGTGGAGATTGGAGAAGAACACACTGAGATTCCTGGTGGAGATTGGAGAAGAACACACTGTGATTCCTGGTGGAGGTGGAGATTGGAGAAGAACACACTGTGATTCCTGGTGGAGGTGGAGATTGGAGAAGAACACACTGTGATTCCTGGTGGAGGTGGAGATTGGAGAAGAACACACTGTGATTCCTGGTGGAGATTGGAGAAGAATACACTGTGATTCCCGGGGGAGGTGGAGATTGGAGAAGAACACACTGTGAATCCTGGTGGAGGTGGAGATTGGAGAACACACTGTGAATCCTGGTGGAGGTGGAGATTGGAGAAGAACACACTGTGAATCCTGGTGGAGGTGGAGATTGGAGAACACACTGTGAATCCTGGTGGAGGTGGAGATTGGAGAAGAACACACTGTGATTCCTGGTGGAGGTGGAGATTGGAGAACACACTGTGATTCCTGGTGGAGGTGGAGATTGGAGAAGAACACACTGTGAATCCTGGTGGAGGTGGAGATTGGAGAAGAACACACTGTGATTCCTGGTGGAGGTGGAGATTGGAGAAGAACATACTGTGAATCCTGGTGGAGGTGGAGATTGGAGAAGAACATACTGTGATTCCCGGGGGAGGTGGAGATTGGAGAACACACTGTGATTCCCGGGGGAGGTGGAGATTGGAGAAGAACACACTGTGAATCCTGGTGGAGGTGGAGGTTTTAGAAGAACACACTGTGATTCCTGGTGGAGATTGGAGAAGAACACACTGTGATTTCTGGTGGAGATTGGAGTAGAACACACTGTGAATCCTGGTGGAGGTGGAGATTGGAGAACACACTGTGATTCCTGGTGGAGGTGGAGATTGGAGAAGAACACACTGTGATTCCTGGTGGAGGTGGAGATTGGAGAAGAACACACTGTGATTCCTGGTGGAGGTTGGAGAAGAACACACTGTGATTCCCTGGGAGGTGGAAATTGGAGAAGAACACACTGTGAATCCTGGTGGAGGTTGGAGAAGAACACACTGTGATTCCTGGTGGAGATTTTAGAAGAACACACTGTGATTTCTGGTGGAGATTGGAGAAGAACACACTGTGATTCCTGGTGGAGATTTTAGAAGAACACACTGTGATTTCTGGTGGAGATTGGAGAAGAACACACTGTGAATTCTGGTGGAGGTGGAGATTGGAGAACACACTGTGAATCCTATTGGAGGTGGAGATTGGAGAAGAACACACTGTGAATCCTGGTGGAGGTTGGAGAAGAACACACTGTGATTCCTGGTGGAGATTTTAGAAGAACACACTGTGATTTCTGGTGGAGATTGGAGAAGAACACACTGTGAATTCTGGTGGAGGTGGAGATTGGAGAACACACTGTGAATCCTATTGGAGGTGGAGATTGGAGAAGAACACACTGTGAATCCTGGTGGAGGTTGGAGAAGAACACACTGTGATTCCTGGTGGAGATTGGAGAAGAACACACTGTGAATCCTGGTGGAGGTAGAGATTGGAGAAGAACACACTGTGAATCCTGGTGGAGGTGGAGATTGGAGAAGAACACACTGTGAATCCTGGTGGAGGTGGAGATTGGGGAAGAACACACTGTGATTCCTGGTGGAGGTGGAGATTGGAGAAGAACACACTGTGAATCCTGGTAGAGGTGGAGATTGGAGAAGAACACACTGTGATTCCTGGTGGAGGTGGAGATTGGAGAAGAACACACTGTGATTCCTGGTGGAAGTGGAGATTGGGGAAGAACACACTGTGATTCCTGGTGGAGGTGGAGATTGGAGAAGAACACACTGTGAATCCTGGTAGAGGTTGGAGAAGAACACACTGTGATTCCTGGTGGAGATTGGAGAAGAACACACTGTGATTTCTGGTGGAGATTGGAGAAGAACACACTGTGAATCCTGGTGGAGGTGGAGATTGGAGAACACACTGTGATTTCTGGTGGAGATTGGAGAAGAACACACTGTGAATCCTGGTGGAGGTGGAGATTGGAGAACACACTGTGAATCCTGGTGGAGGTGGAGATTGGAGAACACACTGTGAATCCTGGTGGAGGTGGAGATTGGAGAACACACTGTGATTCCTGGTGGAGGTGGAGATTGGAGAAGAACACACTGTGATTCCTGGTGGAGGTGGAGATTGGAGAATAACACACTGTGATTCCTGGTGGAGGTGGAGATTGGGGAAGAACACACTGTGATTCCTGGTGGAAGTGGAGATTGGAGAAGAACACACTGTGAATCCTGGTAGAGGTTGGAGAAGAACACACTGTGATTCCTGGTGGAGATTGGAGAAGAACACACTGTGAATCCTGGTGGAGGTGGAGATTGGAGAACACACTGTGATTTCTGGTGGAGATTGGAGAAGAACACACTGTTAATCCTGGTGGAGGTGGAGATTGGAGAACACACTGTGAATCCTGGTGGAGGTGGAGATTGGAGAACACACTGTGAATCCTATTGGAGGTGGAGATTGGAGAAGAACACACTGTGAATCCTGGTGGAGGTGGAGATTGGAGAACACACTGTGAATCCTGGTGGAGGTGGAGATTGGGGAAGAACACTTATTTTGCAATCAGTTATGAATGAATATTGCAGACTAGGGATGAGCCGAACACCCCCCGCAAACTGAATTGAGGGTCCCATTTGGTCGGGCTGATCGTGTGAAAAGGGCCTAAGCCTGCTTTTGAACTGAAGTGCTGCGGTTTACCCACACCGCGGGTGCAGCATATTGCACTTGTGTCTATCCTGGGGGTTAGCTGAACTTTGCCATAGACTCCACCTGTGGCAAAATCCGGCACTGTAGAGGAAGCATCGGCTTATGGGGCTCTGCTCCGCAGCCGTTTTCTTCCTCTACCACCAGCTTCATTCACAACACTGATGCTGTGGTATGGCGGGTTGGCAACCTGCGATCTGCGCTTTCCAACCCACCATTCCAGAGCAGGAGGTCGCAGGCCACATCAGAGGGCTCCGTGGGCCACTGGTAGGCCACCCCTGCTTCATGGGGACCATCCTCTATGGGGACCATCCTCTATGGAGACCATCTTCTATGGAGACCATCCTCTATGGGGACCATCTTCTATGGAGACCATCCTCTATGGAGACCATCCTCTATGGGGACCATAATCTATGGGGACCATCCTCTATGGAGACCATCTTCTATGGAGACCATGCTCTATGGCAGGGATCCTCAAACTACGGCCCTCCAGCTGTTGTAGAACTACACATCCCATGAGGCCTTGTAACGCACTGACATTCACAGACATGACTAGGCATGATGGGAATTGTAGTTCCTGAACAACTGGAGGGCCGTAGTTTGAAGACCCATGCTCTATGGGGACCATCCTCTATGGGGACCATCCTCTATGGAGACCATCCTCTATGGGGACCATCCTCTATGGGGACCCTCCTCTATAGGGACCATCCTCTATGGGGACCATCTTCTATGGGGACCATCCTCTATGGGGACCATCCTCTATGAAGACCATCCTCTATGGAGACCATCTTCTATGGAGACCATCCTCTATGGAGACCATCCTCTATGGGGACCATCTTCTATGGAGACCATCCTCTATGGGGACCATCTTTTATGGAGACCATCCTCTATGGGGACCATCCTCTATGGAGACCATCCTCTATGGGGACCCTCCTCTATGGGGACCATCTTCTATGGGGACCATCCTCTATGGAGACCATCCTCTATGGAGACCATCCTCTATGGAGACCATCTTCTATGGAGACCATGCTCTATGGAGACCATCCTCTATGGGGACCATCTTCTATGGAGACCATCCTCTATGGGGACCATCCTCTACGGAGACCATCCTCTATGGAAACCATCCTCTATGGGGACCATCTTCTATGGGGACCATCCTCTATGGAGACCATCCTCTATGGGGACCATCCTCTACAGAGACCATCCTCTATGGAGACCATCCTCTATGGGGACCATCTTCTATGGGGACCATCCTCTATGGGGACCATCCTCTATGGAGACCATCTTCTATGGAGACCATCCTCTATGGGGACCATGCTCTATGGGGACCATCCTCTATGGAGACCATCTTCTATGGGGACCATCCTCTATGGAGACCATCCTCTATGGAGACCATCTTCTATGGAGACCATCCTCTATGGAGACCATCCTCTATGGGGACCATCCTCTACGGAGACCATCCTCTATGGAGACCATCCTCTATGGGGACCATCCTCTATGGGGACCATCCTCTATGGAGACCATCTTCTATGGAGACCATCCTCTATGGAGACCATCTTCTATGGGGACCATCTTCTATGGGGACCATCCTCTATGGGGACCATCCTCTATGGGGACCATGCTCTATGGGGACCATCCTCTATGCAGACCATCCTCTATGGAGACCATCTTCTATGGGGACCATCTTCTATGGGGACCATCCTCTATGGCAGTGGTTCTCAACCTTTCTAGTGCCGTGACCCCTTGATAAAATTTCCCAAGTTGTGGGGACCCCCAACAGTAGAATTTTTGTAGCGTGGGTTTTCAGCACCTAAGGCCAGACAAGTAATTTGCGCCCGTAGCCCACGGACATTTAGGGATCCCTAAGTCCCTTCTACTCGTACAGTATTAAAACCCCTTCTGGTACATTTTAGGATTATGTTCTCTATGTTCTCCTTTCTTTCACTTTTATCTCTCTATCTTAATTTCTTGTCCCCCTCATCCCTCTCTCTAGTCATCTTTCCTGTTCTTTCTCTTATTCTTACTCTCCCTTTTTTTTCTTTGTTCCTCTCCCTCTTTTCCTCTAACTTCCATGTATTCTCTACTGTTATTCCTTCTATTACTCCTTGGGGGGGGGGAGTGCTGGCGGGGAGTTCTAATCAGACAGCTTAGGTGCTCTTGATCAAGATCATCTGCTGATCTGAGAACTGTAGTGGGGACTTTAAATGGCAACTTTAATCACAGGTAGTGTTACTCAATGTGTCGCCAACACTGTGGTGTCTCGCAGCAGTGACACCTTTGCCGAAATCAGGAGATGGGGTCTCCTCCAGCCCTCCCCACTTCACATTTCTCACCAGTCAGCTGACCTCTAATCTCTGCCCCACAGCCATGCTGTGAACTGAATGGGCAGGCAAGGGCTCCAGGAGCAGCCCAGCTGGGCGGCCACAGGCTCCAGGGATAGCCCTGCTGGATGGCTGTGAAAAGGCTGAGAGTGCTGCAGGCTTCAAAAACAGCCCGGGATTTGGTGACCCCTGGCAAATTGTCATTTGACCCCCAAGGGGGTCCCGACCCCCAGGTTGAGAACCACTGCTCTATGGGGACCATCCTCTATGGAGACCATCCTTTATGGAGACCATCCTCTAAGGAGACCATCCTCTATGGGGACCATCTTCTATGGAGACCATCCTCTATGGAGACCATCCTCTATGGGGACCATAATCTATGGGGACCATCCTCTATGGGGACCATCTTCTATGGAGACCATCCTCTATGGAGACCATCCTCTATGGGGACCATAATCTATGGGGACCATCCTCTATGGGGACCATCTTCTATGGAGACCATCCTCTATGGAGACCATCCTCTATGGAGACCATCTTCTGTGGAGACCATCCTCTATGGGGATCAGTAGTGTATTTAGGTTTTGTGCTGCCCTAGGCCTGACTAAACTTGTGCACCCCCTAATTTAAATATGACCCACCCCTTCTTGTCAAGGCCACACCCCTTGCTTTTTAAGATCTGCCCTTGAATTTTCGAGTGGGGACACTAGTTCTGAGGGCATGGGGGGAGCAATGAATTCCCTTAATTTGCATAGATTTCCTCTCACTTCCTGTTTGGCTATGGGGCAGGAAGTGAAGGGAAATCTCTGCAATGGGACAGGGATGGTAAAAAAATAAACTGACAGGGGCTCTAACCCCCCCCCCCTTACTCTATCCAAAATGAAAAAAAAGTGTTGCCTATACTTCTACTTTAAGCACAAATTTCTGATAATTTTATGGAGAGGACTAAGAAGACATAACCATGGCAACGTTGCAGCAGAAACATAGAGCACAGTGAGGATGGTTTGTGGTCCAGGATAATAGGACAGTCAAAATTAGAAGCAGAGCCCCCCTCCCCCCACAGTCGTGGAATGCCGGCCACCTGCATACCGGAAGCAGTGCGGCCGCTTTATGGGGCATTAGACTGTAACGGCTACCCAAGTAGAGTGAGGGTATCGGCCGTTGGAGACGTCCTTTTCCCTGGCAAGCTGCGATATGCAGGTACCGCCGGTATATCCCATCGAACGCCCTTCCAAGAAACGAGACGTGCTACGTTTGCAGAGTCAAGCAGGACTGACTTTTAATGCCACATTTTTCTTCCTTATATCTGGTTACAAACTGTACAGAAACAAATGACACTCCCCCACCCACCCAGGGGGGACTTCAATACACACACTTTGAAACAATGACATTTCCTTGAGCCAATCAGTCGCTAGCCGTTTTGGCTCTTTAACTTGATCAGACAATAGAATTCAATTAACCTTTAAAACAATTATCACTCACACATAATCCCCATCAGCATACACCTCACAGGGGGGCTGTTACCTACACAAGAGAGAGTTCATTAGCTATGCGAAGGGTACATTAGCATTCAGTAATGAAAGAGACCCTTGTCCAATTAACCCTTTGAGCTCAGAATACAATGTGGTACATCCAATTGTGACAAGCCATGCAGTTCCTTGTAGTCCTCCCTGCATGAAGATTATCGATGTCCCGGCAGCATGCATAGGTCCGTTACACTACTCCCCTTTTGTGGAACACTCCGGCAGACCCGGATTGATCCTTTTCGGATCAACTTGGGGATGTCCGGTCTGCTGTTAGGGTAAAAGTTCCGTTTGCCTGGACAGTCCGTCGGCCTTCCCATTGGCTTACCAGGTCGGTAGCTGATGGTGACGGTGAATAATAGAATTCAGTTCTGGAACAGTCACTTGCTTTGCTCTCTCAATGGCTCCCAAAACCTGTTGCTGATGCTCTTGGGACAGATACGGCACCACCTGGATGCAAATCCCATTTAATCTTTTGACAATTTCCGCCTGTTTGTGCATTTCAATGTTCAAGCCACGGGACATCTCATAATACATGACATAGTGTCGTTGCATCTCTTATTTCTCACTGGCCAACTTGTCACATTCCCATTTTAGACTGTGATATTGTGCCGGATCTACAGTACATGTCGGGGAAGGTAGTCTTACCCGGTTCTCAGCAGCAAGCGGGTTCATTCCAGCAACGCGGGTGGTCACGGGACAAGCAGCAGCAGGTGTAGGTAAATAAGCCGAAGTCAGAGGGCCAATGTCGTTGCCCAGCACCACCTCGGCAGGAAGGTTGTCCATGATACCAACTGTGGTCTTTCCTGACCCGGCTCCCCAGTCTAAGTGCACCCGGGTGGTGGGTACGCGAAATACAGCACCCCCTGCGACCCGGACGGCAACTGTGCGAGTGGACACGTTCTCTGGCTTTACCAGATGTTTTTGAATCAGAGTGATAGTAGTCCCGGAATCTCTTAGGCCTTGTGCTACTTGTCCATTCACTCGTACCTCCTGAGGGTGATGCTGACGGTTATCCGGAGAGGCCGCTTGTATTGGGTCTGCCTCATACCAAATTCCCAGACATTCCTCAGGGCCCCCCTCGGTCTCCAGGCAGTGGGCCGCAGAGGGACGTGATGGAGTGACCTCTGTCTTGGGTGTTGTGCGTCTCCAATTGTTATTTGTAGCTCTCAAAGGGCAATAACGAGCAATATGTCCCGTGTCGCTGCAGTGATGGCACGTCACCCTAGGCGAATCCCGGGGGTAGTTGCTAGGCCCCTGAGGACGTGGTGGGACTGGAGCCCGAAACTCTGGGCGTGGGGTGACGGTTGGAGTACGCGGTTCTACCTTATGAGCCAGCCGTGTAGTACCCTGGCTTACTTTCCTTGTTTCCGCGTACTCATCTGCTAGCCGAGCCGCCTTGTTTAAGTTAGCGGGACGGCGATCTCGTACCCAGTCTTATATGTCTGCGGCCAGGTCTTGGAAGAAATGTTCCATTAGGAACAGCTGCAATACTTCCTCCCCGGTGTTGGCCTTGGACCCAAAGGGATGCCACCCTTTGTAACTGGTTGGCCCATTCCATGTGGGAGTCCACAGCCATCTTCTTGGACTCCCGGAAGCGCCGGCGGTAGGCTTCTGGAGTTACGGCGTATCGGGTTAGCAGCGCCTTTTTAACTTGCTGGTATTGTAAAATATCCTCTGGAGCAAGAGCCCGAAAGGCTTCATTGGCTTTGCCCGACAATTTCCCCGACAAAATAGTGACCCATTGGTCTGGTGGTACCTGGTGTAGTGAGCACTGCCTCTCAAAGTCCGCCAAATATCCATCGATTTCCTCCTCACTTTCTACAAAAGCTTTAAATGCAGTGAACGGTATTTTCTTTCCTGTAGCAGCAGGTGGGGGGGTAGGAACTGCAGGTGTAATGGGCTGTCACGCTCTTACCAGTTCCAGTTCTTGTCCCCTCTTAGTTTGTATCTCCTCCCTTGCTTCCCGGAACAGCCGGTTTATTAGTTCCACGGACGTTTCTGGATACAAGGATAATCTCCGCTGTACAATCCCAGTAATTACATCTTCTTTGCTGACCGGTGCAAGGGGCTCCGTTCCTTCCATGGATCCATCCATTTCGTCCAGCCCCAGCAGTTCAGCTATCAGCTCCCTCCGTGGTCTGTTGCTGGCGCTCCTACCACGACTCTCCAATAGATCTTTTAGTGTAGATCTTTTCAGCCTGGCGTACTGCGACTCCATTCAGCACTTGCTCTTTGGATAAAAGGACCATCCCACTGCTGCCACCAATGTAACGGCTACCCAAGTAGTGTGAGGGTCTCAGCCGTTGGAGACGTCCTTTTCCCTGGCAAGCTGCGATATGCAGGTACCGCCAGTATATCCCATCGAACGCCCTTCCAAGAAACGAGACGGGCTACGTTTGCAGAGTCAAGCAGGACTGACCTTTAATGCCACATTTTTCTTCCTTATATCTGGTTACAAACTGTACAGAAACAAATGACACTCCCCCCCCCCCAGGGGGGACTTCAATACACACACTTTGAAACAATGACACTCCCTTGAGCCAATCAGTCGCTAGCCGTTTTGGCTCCTTAACTTGATCAGACAATAGAATTCAATTAACCTTTAAAACAATTATCTCTCACACATAATCCCCCTCAGCATACACCTCACAGGGGGGCTGTTACCTCCACAAGAGAGAGTTCATTAGCTATGCGAAGGGTACATTAGCATTCAGCAGTGAAAGAGACTTGTCCAATTAACCCTTTGAGCTCAGAATACAATGCGGTACATCCAATTGTGACAAGCCATGCAGTTCCTTGTAGTCCTCCCTGCATGAAGATTATCGATGTCCCGGCAGCAGGCATATGTCCGTTACATAGACTAATTTGCCTCTCAGCCCAGTCCGTCCCATAAGACTGGCGCTATACTAACAGTGTAGAGCAAGCCGACGGGAACTCTTTCCGTGCTGCCCCCCTGCAAAGTGCTGCCCTAGGCCTGGGCCTTGTTGGCCTAGGTCAGGATACAGCGTTGATGGGGATCATCCTCTATGGGGACTGTGACGGGAGTCACTTTGGGTGGGGGGTTTGTGGAGCTCAGCTTGCCCTGGAGAGTTCTGGAGGCTCCATGTCCAGCTTCCCCGACCCTCTTATGTGTAGATCCCCCTGTGTCTCTAATAGGGGTACAGGGGGACTGAGAACCCCACTATGATCTGTGCTAGTCACACTCAATGTTGTATATATGTATATATTGTGTGTTGGCTCATGCTGTTGTGGACTCTTTGCTGGGATGGTTTGGGGTGTGACTGTATTCTATTGTCTATTGTGGTGTCTGCCTCAACTATTATGGGATGTGTAAGTGTGTCTTCCTGTGGTGACTGGGGGACGGGGCTGGTTCTGGACAGAGGAAGCATTGACAGCGGACCAAGTTCTGTTTGAGGACAGAGAGTTTCTCAGCGAAGGACATTGAAGGACGCCGCCGGATGATTTCACTCCAATAAACTTGTTGGCAGAAATCCGGCTAATTATGCACTCGGGGCAGCGGGAGATAAACGCAATCTGATAAAACGAAATTAATTAAGCGCCGGGAGACGTGGGGGAGGCGGCGGGAGATGTGGGAGACGTCGGGGGAAATGAATATGAAGAGAACGATTTTTATCACTTTTATTAACAAGGAGATGGAAATCTGTCAGGAAGACGCCGAACCTTCAAGAGGACCCGTCACCGATCCCGACACGTCGCAATGTACAGAAACCATTGCAATAAACATCACCGGTCCGGCCGGGACTCTGCCTAACCTGAGATGGTGTCTGTGACAGACTCACCCGGGACAGAGGCTTATAGAGGGGACTGAATGCTCGCCTCTTGCCTTGCGATCATGGGCCCTGGAATTTGGGGGAACGGTGCCCTTTGTGAGCTGTATGCCTGGGGACCCTGTATATGCCATATTAGAGTAACTGATTCATACTGTTGGGACATACAGTGTAAGGAGATGCTAATGCCATCACCTCCAGCCATCTGTCTGTTCTCTGTGCTAATTGACCCTGCTATTGTGTGAAAATGTCCTGTGTTTACACTTATGATAATGTGTATTGTATAGCAGGTGAGCGAGGAGACGCGACGTCTACCCTGAAAGGTCATATCTCGGAGTCACCTAGTCTGGGTAAATGATTAGTTAATTAGCTCATGTTAATTTATGTTCTGGTTACCTCCTCTAACTGTATATAAGGTTGTATTCTTGGTTCTCCATGTTCAGCAGACAAACAAGTCTCGTCTCGTTGTGTGTTGTGAGCAGCTGGAATATCGGATATCTATATCCAGACTGATAGGAAGCGGTATATGACGGAAGCACTCAGCGGAGTGTGGGGGACGTTCCGTTACAGTGTCCTCAGTACATTCTCAGTCTCCCCTCCCCCACTGATCAGACTGTACGTTGTATCCTGGTAAGAGGATTTCCGTGATTGTGAGATCTCTGAGCCCCAGGCCATGCGGTGACAAAGTATCACAACCCCCGTAGTTGTGGATTAGACCCCCTGCCGGGTGTTTATTCACCAAAAGAGTTGTCACCGAAAGTGAGATGCCCCGCCCACAACACTGAGGGTGACAAACTCCACATGCCGTTATTGGTGACAACTACCCTACAAATCAGAATAGAAATAGAGACAATGAGGATGAGTGGGGGATGGTAGAGGAGGATGCCGGGGATGAGGATGAGTGGGGGATGGTAGAGGAAGGTTTTGAGTATGAGTGGGGGATGGTAGAGGAGGATGCCGGGGATGAGGATGAGTGGGGGATGGTAGAGGAAGGTTTTGAGGATGAGTGGGGGATGGTAGAGGAAGGTTTTGAGGATGAAGATGAGTGGGGGATGGTAGAGGAAGGTTTTGAGGATAAGGATGAGTGGGGGATAGTAGTGGAGGATGAGTGGGGGATGGTAGAGGAGGAAGTCGGGGATGAGAATGAGTGGGGGATGGTAGTGGAGGATGAGTGGGGGATGAGGATGAGTGGGGGATGGTAGAGGAAGGTTTTGAGGATGAGTGGGGGATGGTAGAGGAGGAAGTCGGGGATGAGAATGAGTGGGGGATGGTAGTGGAGGATGAGTGGGGGATGAGGATGAGTGGGGGATGGTAGAGGAAGGTTTTGAGGATGAGTGGGGGATGGTAGAGGAAGGTTTTGAGGATGAGTGGGGGATGGTAGAGGAGGATGTCGGGGATGAGGATGAGTGGGGGATGGTAGTGGAGGATGAGTGGGGGATGGTAGAGGAGGATGTCGGGGATGAGGATGAGTGGGGGATGGTAGAGGAAGGTTTTGAGGATAAGGATGAGTGGGGGATAGTAGTGGAGGATGAGTGGGGGATGGTAGAGGAAGGTTTTGAGGATGAGTGGGGGATGGTAGAGGAGGATGCCGGGGATGAGGATGAGTGGGGGATGGTAGAGGAGGAAGTCGGGGATGAAGATGAGTGGGGGATGGTAGAGGAAGGTTTTGAGGATGAGGATGAGTGGGGGATGGTAGAGGAGGATGTCGGGGATGAGGATGAGTGGGGGATGGTAGAGGAGGATGTCGGGGATGAGAATGAGTGGGGGATGGTAGTGGAGGATGAGTGGGGGATGGTAGTGGAGGAAGTCAGGGGATGAGGATGAGTGGGGGATGGTAGAGGAGGAAGTCGGGGATGAGGATGAGTGGGGGATGGTAGAGGAAGGTTTTGAGGATGAGGATGAGTGGGGGATGGTAGAGGAGGATGAGTGGGGGATGGTAGTGGAGGAAGTCGGGGATGAGGATGAGTGGGGGATGGTAGTGGAGGAAGTCAGGGGATGAGGATGAGTGGGGGATGGTAGTGGAGGAAGTCGGGGATGAGGATGAGTGGGGGATGGTAGTGGAGGAAGTCAGGGGATGAGGATGAGTGGGGGATGGTAGAGGAAGACGGCGGGGATGAGGATGAGTGGGGGATGGTAGAGGAGGATGTCGGGGATGAGAATGAGTGGGGGATGGTAGTGGAGAATGAGTGGGGGATGGTAGAGGAGGATGCCGGGGATGAGGATGAGTGGGGGATGGTAGAGGAGGATGAGTGGGGGATGGTAGAGGAGGAAGTCAGGGGATGAGGATGAGTGGGGGATGGTAGAGGAAGACGGCGGGGATGAGAATGAGTGGGGGATGGTAGTGGAGGATGAGTGGGGGATGGTAGAGGAAGACGGCGGGGATGAGGATGAGTGGGGGATGGTAGAGGAAGACGGCGGGGATGAGGATGAGTGGGGGATGGTAGAGGAAGACGGCGGGGATGAGGATGAGTGGGGGATGGTAGAGGAAGACGGCGGGGATGAGGATGAGTGGGGGATGGTAGAGGAAGACGGCGGGGATGAGGATGAGTGGGGGATGGTAGAGGAAGACGGCGGGGATGAGGATGAGTGGGGGATGGTAGAGGAAGACGGCGGGGATGAGGATGAGTGGGGGATGGTAGAGGAAGACGGCGGGGATGAGGATGAGTGGGGGATGGTAGAGGAAGACGGCGGGGATGAGGATGAGTGGGGGATGGTAGAGGAAGACGGCGGGGATGAGGATGAGTGGGGGATGGTAGAGGAAGACGGCGGGGATGAGGATGAGTGGGGGATGGTAGAGGAAGACGGCGGGGATGAGGATGAGTGGGGGATGGTAGAGGAAGACGGCGGGGATGAGGATGAGTGGGGGATGGTAGAGGAAGACGGCGGGGATGAGGATGAGTGGGGGATGGTAGTGGAGGATGAGTGGGGGATGGTAGAGGAAGGTTTTGAGGATGAGTGGGGGATGGTAGAGGAGGATGTCGGGGATGAGAATGAGTGGGGGATGGTAGAGGAGGATGTCGGGGATGAGGATGAGTGGGGGATGGTAGTGGAGGATGAGTGGGGGATGGTAGAGGAGGATGTCGGGGATGAGAATGAGTGGGGGATGGTAGAGGAGGATGAGTGGGGGATGGTAGAGGAGGATGTCGGGGATGAGGATGAGTGGGGGATGGTAGAGGAAGACGGCGGGGATGAGGATGAGTGGGGGATGGTAGAGGAAGACGGCGGGGATGAGGATGAGTGGGGGATGGTAGAGGAAGACGGCGGGGATGAGGATGAGTGGGGGATGGTAGAGGAGGATGCCGGGGATGAGGATGAGTGGGGGATGGTAGAGGAAGGTTTTGAGGATGAGTGGGGGATGGTAGAGGAGGATGAGTGGGGGATGGTAGAGGAAGACGGCGGGGATGAGGATGAGTGGGGGATGGTAGAGGAAGACGGCGGGGATGAGGATGAGTGGGGGATGGTAGAGGAAGACGGCGGGGATGAGGATGAGTGGGGGATGGTAGAGGAAGACGGCGGGGATGAGGATGAGTGGGGGATGGTAGAGGAGGACGGCGGGGATGAGGATGAGTGGGGGATGGTAGAGGAGGACGGCGGGGATGAGGATGAGTGGGGGATGGTAGAGGAAGACGGCGGGGATGAGGATGAGTGGGGGATGGTAGAGGAAGACGGCGGGGGTGAGGATGAGTGGGGGATGGTAGAGGAAGACGGCGGGGATGAGGATGAGTGGGGGATGGTAGAGGAAGACGGCGGGGATGAGGATGAGTGGGGGATGGTAGAGGAGGATGTCGGGGATGAGAATGAGTGGGGGATGGTAGTGGAGGATGAGTGGGGGATGGTAGAGGAGGATGTCGGGGATGAGGATGAGTGGGGGATGGTAGAGGAGGATGAGTGGGGGATGGTAGAGGAGGATGAGTGGGGGATGGTAGTGGAGGATGAGTGGGGGATGGTAGAGGAGGATGAGTGGGGGATGGTAGAGGAAGACGGCGGGGATGAGGATGAGTGGGGGATGGTAGAGGAGGATGTCGGGGATGAGTGGGGGATGGTAGTGGAGAATGAGTGGGGGATGGTAGAGGAAGGTTTTGAGGATGAGGATGAGTGGGGGATGGTAGAGGAAGGTTTTGAGGATGAGGATGAGTGGGGGATGGTAGAGGAAGACGGCGGGGATGAGGATGAGTGGGGGATGGTAGAGGAGGATGTCGGGGATGAGGATGAGTGGGGGATGGTAGAGGAAGACGGCGGGGATGAGGATGAGTGGGGGATGGTAGAGGAGGATGTCGGGGATGAGAATGAGTGGGGGATGGTAGTGGAGGATGAGTGGGGGATGGTAGTGGAGGATGAGTGGGTGATGGTAGAGGAGGATGTCGGGGATGAGAATGAGTGGGGGATGGTAGAGGAGGATGTCGGGGATGAGGATGAGTGGGGGATGGTAGAGGAAGACGGCGGGGATGAGGATGAGTGGGGGATGGTAGTGGAGGATGTCGGGGATGAGGATGAGTGGGGGATGGTAGAGGAAGGTTTTGAGGATGAGTGGGGGATGGTAGAGGAGGATGAGTGGGGGATGGTAGAGGAAGACGGCGGGGATGAGGATGAGTGGGGGATGGTAGAGGAAGACGGCGGGGATGAGGATGAGTGGGGGATGGTAGAGGAAGACGGCGGGGATGAGGATGAGAGGGGGATGGTAGAGGAAGACGGCGGGGATGAGGATGAGTGGGGGATGGTAGAGGAAGACGGCGGGGATGAGGATGAGTGGGGGATGGTAGAGGAGGACGGCGGGGATGAGGATGAGTGGGGGATGGTAGAGGAAGACGGCGGGGATGAGGATGAGTGGGGGATGGTAGTGGAGGATGAGTGGGGGATGGTAGAGGAGGATGAGTGGGGGATGGTAGAGGAGGATGA
This sequence comes from Rana temporaria, assembly GCF_905171775.1. Classification (NCBI taxonomy): domain Eukaryota; kingdom Metazoa; phylum Chordata; class Amphibia; order Anura; family Ranidae; genus Rana; species Rana temporaria. Next base: position 80,801 of record NW_024404409.1, on the reverse strand, counting down.
GTGGGGGATGGTAGAGGAAGACGGCGGGGATGAGGATGAGTGGGGGATGGTAGAGGAAGACGGCGGGGAGGATCTCCGACCTCCTGTATCTGGGTCACCGTCCTTCCTCTCAATAAATGATGAGCCTCTCCGCTCCTCCCGGGATCCGCAGTCTGATATATGGAGGGGGAGGGGTCTATACATTTCTCCATCAGAGGCACAAACCTCATAATAATAATAATAATAGGGTCAGACTCCCCGATACCTGGGGGTCCAAGTATCGGGTCTCTGGGCTGATGATTGGCTCAGACTTTGTGTTCCGGCTCTGGCTGTGCTTGGAGGTATTTCCCTTTGTCTGCCTGTAGGTGGCGTTACCAGCTCAGGCCAATGTTGGAACTCAAGCAGGTGAGGGTGTATTGGGTGTGTTTCTCCGGGAACCGCCCAGTGGGAGTGGTCTCTCCGCTGGGCATGCTGGGGAAGAATACTTAAGGGGCTGACGCCGGGGTCCCTTTTCGCCTCGTGGCCCTCCTGGCGCGAGGTATGTCCTGCCAGGTAGGCCCAGTTATCCTGACTGGGACCTACGGGTGATCCTGTGCTGTCTGTCCTGCGGGAAGAAGGAAGCCAGGGGAGGACCCGTCCCGGAAAGGACCGAGCGGAAGGAACTTTGGGAGAGGCCTGGTCACCTTATTGGAGGATGCAGCGCATTCTACGAAACCTCACAGTGTGCCGCGTCGGCTCTAAGACTGTCAGGCTGGATCTCCGGGGACCCAATCCTGCGGCAGAGACTGAGATTATCCTTGTCCGTGCTTCATCCCGGCTGCTAGGTGAGAGGGGCCTATCCGGGTGGGAGGGGCCTATCCGGGTGAGAGGGGCCTATCCGGGGGTGAGAGGCCTATCCGGGTGGGAGGGGCCTATCCGGGGGTGAGAGGCCTATCCGGGTGGGAGGGGCCTATCCGGGGGTGAGAGGGGCCTATCCGGGTGAGAGGGGCCTATCCGGGGGTGAGAGGCCTATCCGGGTGGGAGGGGCCTATCCGGGTTAGAGGGGTCTATCCGGGGGAGAGGGGTCTATCCGGGTGGGAGGGGTCTATCCGGGTGAGAGGGCCTATCCGGGGGAGAGGGGCCTATCCGGGTGAGAGGGGCCTATCCGGGGGTGAGAGGGGCCTATCCGGGTGGGAGGGGCCTATCCGGGGGTGAGAGGGGCCTATCCGGGTGAGAGGGGCCTATCCGGGGGTGAGAGGCCTATCCGGGTGGGAGGGGCCTATCCGGGGGTGAGAGGGGCCTATCCGGGTGAGAGGGGCCTATCCGGGGGTGAGAGGCCTATCCGGGTGGGAGGGGTCTATCCGGGTTAGAGGGGCCTATCCGGGTTAGAGGGGTCTATCCGGGGGAGAGGGGTCTATCCGGGGGAGAGGGGTCTATCCGGGGGAGAGGGGTCTATCCGGGGGAGAGGGGTCTATCCGGGTGAGAGGGGTCTATCCGGGTGAGAGGGGTCTATCCGGGTGAGAGGGGTCTATCTGGGTGAGAGGGGTCTATCTGGGTGAGAGGGGCCTATCTGGGTGAGAGGGGTCTATCTGGGTGAGAGGGGCCTATCTGGGTGAGAGGGGTCTATCTGGGTGAGAGGGGTCTATCTGGGTGAGAGGGGCCTATCTGGGTGAGAGGGGTCTATCTGGGTGGGAGGGGTCTATCTGGGTGAGAGGGGTCTATCTGGGTGAGAGGGGTCTATCTGGGTGAGAGGGGCCTATCTGGGTGGGAGGGGTCTATCCGGGTGAGAGGGTCTATCCGGGTGAGAGGGGTCTATCCGGGTGAGAGGGGTCTATCTGGGTGAGAGGGGTCTATCCGGGTGAGAGGGGTCTATCCGGGTGAGAGGGGTCTATCCGGGTGAGAGGGGCCTATCCGGGTGAGAGGGGTCTATCTGGGTGGGAGGGGTCTATCCGGGTGAGAGGGGTCTATCCGGGTGGGAGGGGTCTATCCGGGTGAGAGGGGTCTATCCGGGTGAGAGGGGTCTATCCGGGTGGGAGGGGTCTATCTGGGTGAGAGGGGCCTATCTGGGTGAGAGGGGTCTATCTGGGTGGGAGGCGTCTATCTGGGTGAGAGGGTCTATCTGGGTGAGAGGGGCCTATCTGGGTGGGAGGGGTCTATCCGGGTGAGAGGGGTCTATCCGGGGGAGAGGGGTCTATCCAGGTGGGAGGGGTCTATCCGGGGGAGAGGGGTCTATCTGGGTGAGAGGGGTCTATCCGGGTGAGAGGGGTCTATCTGGGGGAGAAGGGTTTATCCGGGTGGGAGGGGTCTATCCGGGTGGGAGGGGTCTATCTCGGGGGAGAGGGGTCTATCTGGGTGAGAGGGGTCTATCCGGGTGAGAGGGGTCTATCTGGGTGAGAGGGGTCTATCCGGGTGAGAGGGGTCTATCTGGGGGAGAGGGGTCTATCTGGGTGAGAGGGGTCTATCCGGGTGAGAGGGGTCTATCTCGGGGGAGAGGGGTCTATCTGGGTGAGAGGGGTCTATCCGGGTGAGAGGGGTCTATCTCGGGGGAGAGGGGTCTATCCGGGTGAGAGGGGTCTATCTGGGGGAGAGGGGTCTATCCGGGGGAGAGGGGTTTATCCGGGTGGGAGGGGTCTATCCGGGTGGGAGGGGTCTATCTCGGGGGAGAGGGGTCTATCCGGGGGAGAGGGGTCTATCTGGGGGAGAAGGGTTTATCCGGGTGGGAGGGGTCTATCCGGGTGGGAGGGGTCTATTCGGGTGAGAGGGGTCTATCCAGGTGGGAGGGGTCTATCCGGGGGAGAAGGGTTTATCCGGGTGGGAGGGGTCTATCTCGGGGGAGAGGGGTCTATCCGGGTGAGAGGGGTCTATCTCGGGGGAGAGGGGTCTATCCGGGTGAGAGGGGTCTATCTGGGGGAGAGGGGTCTATCCGGGGGAGAGGGGTTTATCCGGGTGGGAGGGGTCTATCCGGGTGGGAGGGGTCTATCTCGGGGGAGAGGGGTCTATGCGGGTGAGAGGGGTCTATCTCGGGGGAGAGGGGTCTATCCGGGTGAGAGGGGTCTATCTGGGGGAGAGGGGTCTATCCGGGGGAGAGGGGTTTATCCGGGTGGGAGGGGTCTATCCGGGTGGGAGGGGTCTATCTCGGGGGAGAGGGGTCTATCCGGGGGAGAGGGGTCTATCTGGGGGAGAAGGGTTTATCCGGGTGGGAGGGGTCTATCTCGGGGGAGAGGGGTCTATCCGGGTGAGAGGGGTCTATCTGGGGGAGAGGGGTCTATCCGGGGGAGAGGGGTTTATCCGGGTGGGAGGGGTCTATCCGGGTGGGAGGGGTCTATCTCGGGGGAGAGGGGTCTATCCGGGGGAGAGGGGTCTATCTGGGGGAGAAGGGTTTATCCGGGTGGGAGGGGTCTATCCGGGTGGGAGGGGTCTATTCGGGTGAGAGGGGTCTATCCGGGGGAGAGGAGTCTATCTGGGGGAGAAGGGTTTATCCGGGTGGGAGGGGTCTATCTGGGTGGGAGGGGTCTATCCGGGGGAGAGGGGTCTATCTGGGTGGGAGGGGTCTATCTGGGTGGGAGGGGTCTATCTGGGGGAGAAGGGTCTATCTGGGTGGGAGGGGTCTATCCGGGGGAGAGGGGTCTATCTGGGTGGGAGGGGTCTATCCGGGGGAGAAGGGTCTATCTGGGTGGGAGGGGTCTATCCGGGGGAGAAGGGTCTATCTGGGTGGGAGGGGTCTATCCGGGGGAGAGGGGTCTATCTGGGTGGGAGGGGTCTATCCGGGGGAGAAGGGTCTATCTGGGTGGGAGGGGTCTATCTGGGTGGGAGGGGTCTATCCGGGGGAGCGATACTCGGGAGGAAGTGGTGAGAGACCTTTATGGAGGTTCCCCCAGTGATCTGTACTGTGCGCCTCGTGTGAACATCGGAGATCTTTGCAGACTTTCTTCCCCTGGACAACCAATGTTGAGGCCCAAATCTAATCCATGAGCTCCTACGGGGTGGTACTGCACCTTCATTCATGGGTGGAGCCACCCTTTATCCTCATTTATGGGTGGAGCCACCCTTTAGCGTCATTTATGGGTGGAGCCACCCTTTACCGTCATTTATGGGTGGAGCCACCCTTTAGCGTCATTTATGGGTGGAGCGACCCTTTAGCGTCATTTATGGGTGGAGCCACCCTTTATCCCCATTTATGGGTGGAGCCACGCTTTAGCGTCATTTATGGGTGGAGCCACCCTTTATCCCCATTTATGGGTGGAGCCACGCTTTACCCTCATTCATTGGTTGGACGGGTCTTTGCTGTGCAATGTGTTGTGGATTCGTATCGCCCACATAGACCGAGGCGAGGTGAGGCCCCCCCTCCCCCCCCGCTGCTGAATCTTTAATATGGCGGCTTCCATTCCCACAGCTCGGCACTCTGTTGACATTTCTCAGACTCACTTACAGATCAAGACAACGTTCGGCGTTCTCGGCCTGCGGACGCGCGGTCGGTCACGCTCGATTGAATTACAACTAATTCAGAGATGTATGAGAGCGATGAGAGCGGAGATCCTGCAAGGGAGGATACTTTAACCAATCACTGCCCTGGGGGGAGGGGATCACCTTACAGGTAAACAGGGGTCCTCCAACATCCACATACCTGACACAGGGAGAGGGCCGGGTACAAGAGGGGGAGACCGGGCACAAGAGGAGGAGACCGGGCACAAGAGGAGGAGACCGGGCACAAGAGGAGGAGATCGGGCACAAGAGGAGGAGATCGGCTACCTGGGTACAAGAGGAGGAGACCGGGCACAAGAGGAGGAGACCGGGCACAAGAGAAGGAGACCGGCTACCTGGGTACAAGAGGAGGAGACCGGGCACAAGAGGAGGAGTTCGGGCACAAGAGGAGGAGATCGGCTACCTGGGTACAAGAGGAGGAGCCGGGCACAAGAGGAGGAGACCGGCTACCTAGGTACAAGAGGAGGAGACCGGGCACAAGAGGAGGAGACCGGCTACCTGGGTACAAGAGGAGGAGACCGGGCACAAGAGGAGGAGACCGGCTACCTGGGTACAAGAGGAGGAGACCAGCTACCCGGGTACAAGAGGAGGAGACCAGCTACCCGGGTACAAGAGGAGGAGACCAGCTACCCGGGTACAAGAGGAGGAGACCAGCTACCCGGGTACAAGAGGAGGAGACAGGGCACAAGAGGAGGAGACCGGGCACAAGAGGAGGAGACCGGGCACAAGAGGAGGAGACCGGGCACAAGAGAAGGAGATCGGCTACCCGGGAACAAGAGGAGGAGACCGACTACCCGGGTACAAGAGGAGGAGCCGGGCACAAGAGGAGGAGATCGGCTACCCGGGTACAAGAGGAGGAGACCGGGTACAAGAGGAGGAGACCGGGCACAAGAGGAGGAGACCGGGCACAAGAGGAGGAGACCGGGCACAAGAGGAGGAGATCGGCTACCCGGGTACAAGAGGAGGAGACCGGGCACAAGAGGAGGAGACCGGGCACAAGAGGAGGAGATCGGCTACCCGGGTACAAGAGGAGGAGACAGGGCACAAGAGGAGGAGACCGGGCACAAGAGGAGGAGACCGGGCACAAGAGGAGGAGACCGGCTACCCGGGTACAAGAGGAGGAGACCAGCTACCCGGGTACAAGAGGAGAAGACCAGCTACCCGGGTACAAGAGGAGGAGACAGGGCACAAGAGGAGGACACCGGGCACAAGATGAGGAGACCGGGCACAAGAGGAGGAGATCGGCTACCCGGGTACAAGAGGAGGAGACCGGCTACCCGGGTACAAGAGGAGGAGACAGGGCACAAGAGGAGGAGACCGGGCACAAGAGGAGGAGACCGGGCACAAGAGGAGGAGATCGGCTACCCGGGTACAAGAGGAGGAGACCAGCTACCCGGGTACAAGAGGAGGAGACCAGCTACCCGGGTACAAGAGGAGGAGACAGGGCACAAGAGGAGGAGACCGGGCACAAGAGGAGGAGACCGGGCACAAGAGGAGGAGATCGGCTACCCGGGTACAAGAGGAGGAGACCAGCTACCCGGGTACAAGAGGAGAAGACCAGCTACCCGGGTACAAGAGGAGGAGACAGGGCACAAGAGGAGGACACCGGGCACAAGATGAGGAGACCGGGCACAAGAGGAGGAGATCGGCTACCCGGGTACAAGAGGAGGAGACCGGCTACCCGGGTACAAGAGGAGGAGACCAGCTACCCGGGTACAAGAGGAGGAGACCAGCTACCCGGGAACAAGAGGAGGAGACCGGGTACAAGAGGAGGAGACCGCCTACCCGGGTACAAGAGGAGGAGACCGGGCACAAGAGGAGGAGACCGGGCACAAGAGGAGGAGATCGGCTACCCGGGAACAAGAGGAGGAGACCGGGTACAAGAGGAGGAGACCGGTCACAAGAGGAGGAGACCGGGCACAAGAGGAGGAGACAGGGCACAAGAGGAGGAGACCGGGCACAAGAGGAGGAGACCGGTCACAAGAGGAGGAGACCGGCTACCAGGGTACAAGAGGAGGAGACCGGGTACAAGAGAAGGAGACTGGGTACAAGAGGAGGAGACCGGCTACCAGGGTACAAGAGGAGGAGACCGGGTACAAGAGAAGGAGACCAGCTACCTGGGTACAAGAGGAGGAGACCGTGTACAAGAGGAGGAGACTGGGTACAAGAGGAGGAGACCGGCTACCAGGGTACAAGAGGAGGAGACCGGGTACAAGAGAAGGAGACCAGCTACCTGGGTACAAGAGGAGGAGACCGGGTACAAGAGAAGGAGACCAGCTACCTGGGTACAAGAGGAGGAGACCGGCTACCAGGGTACAAGAGGAGGAGACCGGGTACAAGAGAAGGAGACCAGCTACCTGGGTACAAGAGGAGGAGACCGGGTACAAGTGGAGGGGACTGGGTACAAGAGGAGGAGATCGACTACCCAGGTACAAGAGGAGGAGACTGACTACCCGGGTACAAGAGGAGGAGACTGGCTACCCGGGTACAAGAGGAGGAGACTGGCTATCCGGGTACAAGAGGAAGAGACCGGTTACAAGAGTAAAAGACCGGCTACCCAGGTAAAAAAGGAGGAGACCAGGTACTCATTGATGGAGGTGGGGAGGGAAGGCTCTTTGATGGAGGTGGGGGAGGGAAGGATCATTGGTGGAGGTGGGGAGGGTAGGATCATTGATGGTGGTGGGGAGGGAAGGATCATTGATGGTGGTGGGGAGGGAAGGATCATTGGTGGAGGTGGGGAGGGAAGGCTCATTGATGGAGGTGGGGGAGGGAAGGCTCATTGATGGAGGTGGGGAGGGAAGGATCATTGGTGGAGGTGGGGAGGGAAGGCTCATTGATGGAGGTGGGGGAGGGAAGGCTCATTGATGGAGGTGAGGAGGGAAGGCTCATTGATGGAGGTGGGGAGGGAAGGCTCATTGATGGAGGAGAGGAGGGAAGGCTCATTGATGGAGGTGGGGAGGGAAGGATCATTGATGGAGGTGGGGAGGGAAGGCTCATTGATGGAGGTGGGGAGGGAAGGATCATTGATGGAGGTGGGGAGGGAAGGCTCATTAATAATGGTGGGGAGAAGGAAGGCTCATTGATGGAGGTGGGAGGGAAGGTTTATTGATGGAAGTGGGAAAGGGAAGGCTCATTGATAGAGGTGGGAAGGGAAAGCTCATTGGTGGAGGGGGGAGGGAAGGATCATTGATGGAGGTGGGGGAGGGAAGGCTCATTGATGGAGGTGGAGAGGGAAGGCTTATTGATGGAGGTGGGAAGGGAAGACTCATTGATGGAGGTGGGGAGGGAAGACTTGTTGATGGAGGTGGGGAGGGAAGGATCATTGATGGAGGTGGGGAGGAAAGTGTCATTGATGGAGGTGGGGAGGGAAGGCTCATTGATGGAGGTGGGGAGGGAAGGCTCATTGATGGAGGTGGGGAGAGAAGGCTCATTGATGGAGGTGGGGAGGAAAGTGTCATTGATGGAGGTGGGGAGGGAAGGCTCATTGATGGAGGTGGGGGAGAGAAGGCTCATTGATGGAGGTGGGGGAGGGAAGGCTCATTGATGGAGGTGGAGGAGAGAAGGCTCATTGATGGACGTGGGGAGGGATGGCTCATTGATGGAGGAGAGAATGCTCATTGATGGAGGTGGGGAGAGAAGGCTCATTGATGGAGGTGGGGGAGGGAAGGCTCATTGGTGGAGGGGGGAGGGAAGGATCATTGGTGGAGGGGGAGGGAAGGCTCATTGATGGAGGTGGGGAGGGAAGGATCGCTGATGGAGGTGGGGAGGGAAGGTTTATTGATGGAGGTGGGAAAGGGAAGACTCAATGATGGAGATAGGGAGGGAAGGCTCATTGGTGGAGGGGGGAGGGAAGGATCGTTGATGGAGGTGGGGAGAGAAGGCTCATTGATGGAGGTGGGGAGGGAAGGCTCATTGATGGAGGTGGGGAGGGAAGGCTCATTGATGGAGTTGGGGAGGGATGGCTCATTGATGGAGGTGGGGAGGGAAGGTTTATTGATGGAAGTGGGAAAGGGAAGGCTCATTGATGGAGGTGGGGAGGGAAGGCTCATTGATGGAGGTGGGGGAGGGAAGGCTCATTGATGGAGGTGAGGAGGGAAGGTTTATTGATGGAGGTGGGAAAGGGAAGACTCATTGATGGAGGTGGTGGAGGAAGGCTCATTGATGGAGGTGGGGGAGGGAAGGCTCATAGATGAAGGTGGGGAGGGGAGGCTCATTGATGGAGGTGGGGAGGGAAGGCTCATTGGTGGAGGGGGGAGGGAAGGCTCATTGATGGAGGTGGGGAGGGAAGGATCGTTGATGGAGGTGGGGAGAGGGAAGGCTCATTGATGGAGGTGGGGAGGGAAGGTTTATTGATGGAGGTGGGAAAGGGAAGACTCAATGATGGAGGTGGGGAGGGAAGACTCATTGGTGGGGGGAGGGAAGGATCATTGATGGAGGTGGGGGTGGAAAGCTCACTGATGGAGGTGGGGAGGAAAGGATCATTGATGGAGGTGGGGAGGGAAGGCTCATTGATGGAGGTGGGGGAGGGAAGGATCATTGATGGAGGTGGGGAGGGAAGGCTCATTGGTGGAGGTGGGGAGGGAAGGCTCATTGATGGAGGTGGGGAGGGAAGGCTCATTGGTGGAGGGAGAGGGAAGGATCATTGATGGAGGTGAGGAGGGAAGGCTCATTGATGGAGGTGGGGAGGGAAAGATCGTTGATGGAGGTGAGGAGGGAAGGCTCCTTGATAGAGTTGGGGGAGGGAAGGATCATTGATGGAGGTGGGGGTGGAAAGCTCATTGATGGAGGTGGGGAGGGAAGGATCATTGATGGAGGTGGGGGTGGAAGGCTCATTGATGGAGGGGGGGAGGGAAGGATCGTTGATGGAGGTGGGAGGGAAGGTTTATTGATGGAGGTGGGAAAGGGAAGACTCATTGATGGAGATGGGGAGGGAAGGCTCATTGGTGGAGGGGGGAGGGAAGGATCATTGATGGAGGTGGGGGTGGAAGGCTTATTGATGGAGGTGGGGAGGGAAGGTTTATTGATGGAGGTGGGGAGGGAAGGATCATTGATGGAGGTGGGGGTTGAAGGCTTATTGATGGAGGTGGGGAGGGAAGGATAGTTGATGGAGGTGGGGAGGGAAGGCTCATTGGTGGAGGGGGGGGGAGGATCATTGATGGAGGTGGGGGTGGAAGGCTCATTGATGGAGGTGGGGAGGGAAGGTTTATTGATGGAGGTGGGGAGGGAAGGATCATTGATGGAGGTGGGGGTGGAAGGCTTATTGATTGAGGTGGGGAGGGAAGGATCGTTGATGGAGGTGGGGAGGGAAGGCTCATTGATGGAGGTGGGGAGGGAAGGCTCATTGATGGAGGTGGGGGAGGGAAGGCTCATTGATGGAGGTGGGGAGGGAAGGCTCATTGATGGAGGTGGGGAGGGAAGGCTCATTGATGGAGGTGGAGAGGGAAGGATCATTGATGGAGGTGGGGAGGGAAGGCTCATTGATGGAGGTGGGGGAGGGAAGGATCATTGATGGAGGTGGGGGTGGAAGGCTCATTGATAGAGGTGGGGGAGGGAAGGCTCATAGATGGAGGTGGGGAGGGGAGGCTCATTGATGGAGGTGGGGAGGGAAGGCTCATTGGTGGAGGGGGGAGGGAAGGCTCATTGATGGAGGTGGGGAGGGAAGGATCGTTGATGGAGGTGGGGAGAGGGAAGGCTCATTGATGAAGGTGGGGAGGGAAGGTTTATTGATGGAGGTGGGAAAGGGAAGACTCAATGATGGAGGTGGGGAGGGAAGACTCATTGGTGGGGGGGGGAGGGAAGGATCATTGATGGAGGTGGGGGTGGAAAGCACACTGATGGAGGTGGGGAGGGAAGGATCGTTGATGGAGGTGGGGAGGGAAGGCTCATTGATGGAGGTGGGGGAGGGAAGGCTCATTGATGGAGGTGGGGAGGGAAGGCTCATTGATGGAGGTGGGGAGGGAAGGCTCATTGATGGAGGTGGAGAGGGAAGGATCATTGATGGAGGTGGGGAGGGAAGGCTCATTGATGGAGGTGGGGGAGGGAAGGATCATTGATGGAGGTGGGGGTGGAAGGCTCATTGATAGAGGTGGGGAGGGAAGGATCGTTGATGGAGATGTGGAGGGAAGGTTTATTGATGGAAGTGGGAAAGGGAAGGCTCATTGATAGAGGTGGGGGAGGGAAGGCTCATTGATGGAGGTGGGGGAGGGAAGGCTCATAGATGGAGGTGGGGAGGGGAGGCTCATTGATGGAGGTGGGGAGGGAAGGCTCATTGGTGGAGGGGGGAGGGAAGGCTCATTGATGGAGGTGGGGAGGGAAGGATCGTTGATGGAGGTGGGGAGAGGGAAGGCTCATTGATGGAGGTGGGGAGGGAAGGTTTATTGATGGAGGTGGGAAAGGGAAGACTCAATGATGGAGGTGGGGAGGGAAGACTCATTGGTGGGGGGGGAGGGAAGGATCATTGATGGAGGTGGGGGTGGAAAGCTCACTGATGGAGGTGGGGAGGGAAGGATCGTTGATGGAGGTGTGGAGGGAAGGCTCATTGGTGGAGGGAGAGGGAAGGATCATTGATGGAGGTGAGGAGGGAATGCTCATTGATGGAGGTGGGGAGGGAAAGATCGTTGATGGAGGTGGGGAGGGAAGGCTGATTGGTGGAGGGGGGAGGGAAGGATCATTGATGGAGGTGAGGAGGGAAGGCTCATTGATGGAGGTGAGGAGGGAAGGCTCCTTGATAGAGTTGGGGGAGGGAAGGATCATTGATGGAGGTGGGGGTGGAAAGCTCATTGACGGAGGTGGGGAGGGAAGGATCGTTGATGGAGGTGGGGAGGGAAGGCTCATTGGTGGAGGTGGGGAGGGAAGGGTCGTTGATGGAGGTGAGGAGGGAAGGCTCATTGATGGAGGTGGGGAGGGAAGGATCGTTGATGGAGGTGGGGAGGGAAGGCTCATTGGTGAAGGGGGGAGGGAAGGCTCATTGATGGAGGTGGGGAGGTAAGGCTCATTGATGGAGGTGGGGAGGGAAGGTTTATTGATGGAGGTGGGGAAAGAAGGATCATTGATGGAGGTGGGGGTGGAAGGCTTATTGATGGAGGTGGGGGGGGAAGGATCGTTGATGGAGGTGAGGAGGGAAGGCTCATTGGTGGAGGGGGGAGGGAAGGATCATTGATGGAGGTGGGGGTGGAAGGCTCATTGATGGAGGTGGGGAGGACAGGATCATTGATGGAGGTGTGGAGGGAAGGTTTATTGATGGAGGTGGGAAAGGGAAGGCTCATTGATAGAGGTGGGGGAGGGAAGGCTCATTGATGGAGGTGAGGAGGGAAGGTTTATTGATGGAGGTGGAAAGGGAAGACTCATTGATGGAGGTGGTGGAGGAAGGCTCATTGATGGAGGTGGGGGAGGGAAGGCTCATTGATGGAGGTGGGGAGGGAAGGGTCATTGATGGAGGTGGAGAGGGAAGGCTCATTGGTGGAGGGGGGAGGGAAGGCTCATTGGTGGAGGGGGAGGGAAGGCTCATTGATGGAGGTGGGGAGGGAAGGATCATTGATGGGGGTGGGGAGGGAAGGCTCATTGATGGAGGTGGGGAGAGGGAAGGCTCATTGATGGAGGTGGGGAGAGGGAAGGCTCATTGATGGAGGTGGGAGGGAAGGATCGTTGATGGAGGTGGGAGGGAAGCTTTATTGATGGAGGTGGGAGAGGGAAGACTCAATGATGGAGGTGGGGAGAGAAGACTCATTGGTGGGGGGGAAGGATCATTGATGGAGGTGGGGGTGGAAAGCTCATTGATGGAGGTGGGGAGGGAAGGCTCATTGATGGAGGTGGGGAGGGAAGGATCGTTGATGGAGGTGGGGAGGGAAGGCTCATTGGTGGAGGGGGGAGGGAAGGATCGTTGATGGAGGTGGGGAGGGAAGACTCATTGGTGGGGGGGGGAAGGATCATTGATGGAGGTGGGGGTGGAAAGCTCATTGATGGAGGTGGGGAGGGAAGGATCGTTGATGGAGGTGGGGAGGGAAGGATCGTTGATGGAGGTGGGGAGGGAAGGCTCATTGGTGGAGGGGGGAGGGAAGGATTGTGACGGTATCGGTATGATATCCCCGTCAACGTTCCCTTCTTCCCATAACGAAAATCACCCCAATATTCCACGAGGAGGGATATCCCTGGAATCGCCCAGAAAGCCACACATGAGACCAGCTTACTGCTTGAACAACACAGACTTTAATGTTATATCACACAGCTTATATGTCATTTCCAAAACTGTTACAATGACAAATCTCCGCCCCCCTCACACTGGGGCTTCCACACAGATGAGTAGGCAGACACGACGGAGCCGATGCTGAAAACACATTTTCTTTAGACAATGACATCAGTGACGCTGAGCACTAGCTGTACTGAATACATCAACCAGACCGCTCGACCCCGCATATAGAGAGATAATTACCACAATGAAGCAATCAGAATAATTAACACAAGCCACTTAAACACAGATCTCCTTCACACAACACAATAGATCAATTAACCTTTAGAAATAGTGAGGGGAGATTAGCACGTCAATAACCTGTCAGAGGAATGAATCACACATGAAATTCCTTTCTACCTCTACCCATGGCTAGCAGGGAGCAGTACACTGAGACATATAGGCAAATGTATCACAATGGCCCCCCTTTTGCTCCCTGCTCCGGCAAACCCGGTTGGACCTTCCCTGGTCCAGTAGGGTTGACGGGTTCAGAGCTTTTAGTCCGAGGTTAACTCCGTTTGGCATGACTGACCTCCCTTGGCAACTGCTTCAGACTCAGGTATGTCACCGGGTCGTCAGATCACACGCCGGTCAGTCCCCAAGTCTTTGTGCGATCTGCAAAGTCACCAGAAGTCAGTGTGAAGACGGCGAATGGGTCTGTGCGCCGCCGTCTAGGTGTCCCGCTATGGGAGGGGCAGGTTATGGCTCTGAAGTGACAATCACAGGAGATTCATAAAAAGAAAAAGTTATATTTGTTGAAAAGCTGTAGTACTGGTGCTCAAAGTCCGGGGGGGGGGGGGGGAATCAGAGCCCCATAAGGTCAGCCACCCCCTGCTCCCTCCGCAGCCGCCGGTTCTCCTCTTGGAGCTTCTCCAGCTCCATCTCCAGTTCATGGAGCCTGGGGGGGTCAGCCTGCTGTGACCCCAGGTGGTTGTTCTCCTCCTCCATGCGGCTTATGCATTCCTCCAGCTCTATGTACTCACGGATCAGCTCCTGCTTGCTCATGTCCTGCAGGCTCTCCATGTGGTCCTTCATCATCGGGAACTGGGTGGTGGTGTAAGGGGCCACCGGTGGGCCCTTGGCGAACATCTCGGCATGCATCTGGGACGCCCGCTGCGACTCCCTCTCCTCCAGTCGCTTCTTCTCCTCCCAGGTCAGCTTGTTTTACGGCTTCCAGGACCTCTTCTTCTTGGGGGGTAGCCGGCGGTGCCTCTTTCTGCCCAGCTCCCTCCAGGGCCCCTCCGGCTCAGGGCTGGAGCCCATGACCAGCTGACAATGGTGTTCCCTGTTGTCCGTAATAACAGATTGTACCATGAGGGCTTCGTAAGGGGTGCCCAATGGTTCTTCCTGACCCAGCTCCTGGGGATCCCAAGCCGAGTCTACACAATGGGCTGCTGCTGGTGGGCGGTACCCAGGTTGAGACCAATTTGACCTGGTGTTGTCATTCATGGGGCAATTCTGCTTGAAGTGACCCAGCTGTTTGCACCGGAAGCAGCGTTGTTCGTTGCCCTCCTGGCGTGGATAGCGAGGGCTAGATGTCACCGGTCTGTTAGGAGGTTGGTATCTAGCGGTTGGTGGGTGCGAGGGCACCATTTGTGGTGGAGGTTGTTCCTGTGGTGTGACCTGGTTCGTCTTGCGAGTATCTGCATATTCATCCGCCAACTTCGCGGCCTCTGGTAGAGTCATGGGCCTGCGATCTCTCACCCAGTCTTTGACGTCCGTCTGGATGTGATTGTAAAATTGCTCCAGGAGCATTAGTTGCAAAATGTCCTCTGCGGTGGTGGCCTGGCTGCTGTTAACCCAGTTAGAGGCCGACAGGGACAGCTGGCATGCCCATTCCGCGTAAGAGTCTTTCGTGGTTTTGCTTGAGTCCCTGAACTTCTGTCGGTGGGACTCTGGGGTTACTGCATAACGAGCCAGGAGCACTTCTTTAACCCGGGCGTAGCTATGGATATCCTGATCTGGCACGGTACGGAAAGCATCAGAAGCTTTGCCTGACAGTTTGCCTGATAATATTGCAACCCACTCTCCTCTAGCTATTCGGTGCAGGTTACATTGTCGCTCAAAATCCGCCAGGTAGTTATCAATTTCACAGTCCTTTTCATCAAAAGCTTTAAAAGCGCTAAACGGAATCTTCCTTGCGTCTGCTGTGCTGTACTCACTGTTCGGAGAAGGTGCGGCTGCTTGTCGGACTGCTGCCAGTTTTAACTGTAGTTCTGCGTCTCTTCTTTGTTTATCCTTCTGTAGTTCTGCGTCCCTTATTTGTTTATCCTTCTGTAGTTCTGCGTTTACTAACAGGTCCATCACTTTCAGCACCACATCCGCCGCTGGGTTCGGGCCAAACCACGCTAGCTTCTCTCTCATTAGCTTGTTGGCTGGCGATTCCTCCTCCTGAATCACTGGTGTCTCCATCTCTTGTACTGCTGGCATTGCTGCAATCCCGTCCTCCTGGTCTAGCTCCATTGATTCTGCTATGATGACCCGCTTGGTTTTGTTGCTAGCAATCCTTCCACGAACTTCCAGTAGTTCTTCCAGTGTCTGCTTGGAATCCGGGTGTGAAGGGGAATAGAAGGGAAAATCCCACTGCTACCAACCAATTGTGACGGTATCGGTATGATATCCCCGTCAACGTTCCCTTCTTCCCATAACGAAAATCACCCCAATATTCCACGAGGAGGGATATCCCTGGAATCGCCCAGAAAGCCACACATGAGACAAGCTTACTGCTTGAACAACACAGACTTTAATGTTATATCACACAGCTTATATGTCATTTCCAAAACTGTTACAATGACAAATCTCCGCCCCCCTCACACTGGGGCTTCCACACAGATGAGTAGGCAGACACGACGGAGCCGATGCTGAAAACACATTTTCTTTAGACAATGACATCAGTGACGCTGAGCACTAGCTGTACTGAATACATCAACCAGACCGCTCGACCCCGCATATAGAGAGATAATTACCACAATGAAGCAATCAGAATAATTAACACAAGCCACTTAAACACAGATCTCCTTCACACAACACAATATATCAATTAACCTTTAGAAATAGTGAGGGGACATTAGCACGTCAATAACCTGTCAGAGGAATGAATCACACATGAAATTCCTTTCTACCTCTACCCATATGGCTAGCAGGGAGCAGTAAACTGAGACATATAGGCAAATGTATCACAAGGATCATTGATGGAGGTGAGGAGGGAAGGCTCATTGATGGAGGTGGGGAGGGAAGGATCGTTGATGGAGGTGAGGAGGGAAGGCTCATTGATTCAGGTGGGGAGGGAAGGTTTATTGATGGAGGTGGGGAGGGAAGGATCATTGATGGAGGTGGGGGTGGTAAGCTTATTGATGGAGGTGGGGAGGGAGGGCTCATTGATGGAGGTGGGGAGAGAAGGCTCATTGATGGAGGTGGGGAGGGAAGGCTCATTGATGGAGGTGGGGAGGGAAGGCTCATTGATGGAGGTGGGGAGGGAAGGCTCGTTGATGGAAGTGGGGAGATAAGGCTCATTGATGGAGGTGGGGAGAGAAGGCTCATTGATGGAGGTGGGGGAGGGAAGGATCATTGATGGAGGTGGGGAGGGAAGGCTCATTGATGGAGGTGGGGAGGGAAGGCTCGTTGATGGAGGTGGGGAGAGAAGGCTCATTGATGGAGGTGGGGAGGGAAGGCTCATTGATGGAGGTGGGGAGGGAAGGCTCGTTGATGGAGGTGGGGAGATAAGGCTCATTGATGGAGGTGGGGAGAGAAGGCTCATTGATGGAGGTGGGGAGGGAAGGCTCATTGATGGAGGTGGGGGAGGGAAGGATCATTGATGGAGGTGGGGAGAGAAGGCTCATTGATGGAGGTGGGGAGGGAAGGCTCATTGATGGAGGTGGGGAGGGAAGGCTCGTTGATGGAGGTGGGGAGAGAAGGCTCGTTGATGGAGGTGGGGAGAGAAGGCTCATTGATGGAGGTGGGGAGGGAAGGCTCATTGATGGAGGTGGGGGAGGGAAGGATCATTGATGGAGGTGGGGAGGGAAGGCTCATTGATGGAGGTGGGGAGAGAAGGCTCATTAATGGAGGTGAGGAGAGAAGGCTCATTGATGGAGGTGGGTAGGGAAGGCTCATTGATGGAGGTGAGGAGGGAAGGCTCATTGATGGAGGTGGGGAGGGAAGGCTCATTGATGGAGGTGGGGAGAGGGAAGGCTCATTGATGGAGGTGGGGAGAGGGAAGGCTCATTGATGGAGGTGGGGAGAGGGAAGGCTCATTGATGGAGGTGGGGAGGGAAGGCTCATTGATGGAGGTGGGGAGGGAAGGCTCATTGATGGAGGTGGGGAGGGAAGGATCATTGATGGAGGTGAGGAGGGAAGGCTCATTGATGGAGGTGGGGGAGGGAAGGCTCATTGATGGAGGTGAGGAGGGGAGGCTCATTGATGGAGGTGGGGGAAGGCTCATTGATGGAGGTGGGGAGAGAAGGCTCATTGATGGAGGTGGGGAGGAAAGGCTCATTGATGGAGGTGAGGAGGGAAGGCTCATTGATGGAGGTGGGATGGGAAGGCTCATTGATGGAGGTGGGGAGGGAAGGCTTATTGATGGAGGTGGGGAGGGAAGGGTCATTGATGGAGGTGGGGAGGGAAAGCTTATTGATGGAGGTGGGAAGGGAAGGATCATTGATAGAGGTGAGGAGGGAAGGCTTATTGATGGAGGTGGGGAGGGAAGGCTCATTGATGGAGGTTGGGGGGGAAGGCTTATTGATGGAGGTGGGGAGGGAAGGATCATTGATAGAGGTGAGGAGGGAAGGCTTATTGATGGAGGTGGGGAGGGAAGGCTCATTGGTGGAGGGGGAGGGAAGGCTCATTGATGGAGGTGGGGAGGTAAGGCTCATTGATGGAGGTGGGGAGGGAAGGCTCATTGATGGAGGTGGGGAGGGAAGGCTTATTGATGGAGGTGGGGAGGGAAGTGTAACGGACCTATGTATTCTGCCGGGACATTTATAATCATCATGCAGTGAGGCATACCAAGGGTTAATTGTAGAGTGACTTTTGGGCACAGATGGAGCCAGGAGATGGGGTGGCAAGTGAATCCTAATCCATGTTTGCAGGATGTCTGGAGATGTCACAAGTTGTTGGCTATTCAATGTGGGGACACATTCTTTTGAAAGGTGTTAATTGCATCTACTCCTAGACATTCCATTGTCCCTTGTGTAAAGGTGTTATGTATGCTAAATACTGTTTATGTGTGGAACGTACTTATCGGAGACAGAACGTCTGTCTAGAAATGTGGATTGGAAGAAGATCATTGTGTTTGAGTTCTGGTAATGAAGAAATGTTTATAATTAGCTCAAAGAAGGTGATTGAAGCTTCCCCACGGTGTGATGTGTGGGTGGGGACAGTTTGATTGTTCATGTGCCTTGAATACTGTATAAAATCTGAGAGTGAACCATTAAAAGTCAGTCCTGCTTGACCCTTCAAAACGTAGCCCCGTCTCGTTTCTTGAAAGGGCGTTCGATGGGATATGCCGGCTGTACCTGCATATTGCAACTTGCCAGGGAAAAGGACTTCTCCAATGGCTGAGACCCCCTCACTACCAGTGGGTGGCTGTTACATTGGTTGGCAGCAGCGGGATGGTCCTTTTATCCAAAGAGCAAGTGCTGAATGGAGTCGCAGTACGCCAGGCTGAAAAGATCCACACTAAAAGATCTATTGGAGAGTCGTGGTAGGAGCGCCAGCAACAGACCACGGAGGGAGCTGATAGCTCACCTGCTGGAGCTGGACGAAATGGATGGATCCATGGAAGGAACGGAGCCCCTTGCACCGGTCAGCGAAGAAGATGTAATTACTGGGATTGTACAGCGGAGATTATCCTTGTATCCAGAAACGTCCGTGGAACTAATAAACCAGCTGTTCCGGGAAGCAAGGGAGGAGATACAAACGAAGAGGGGACAAGAACTGGAACTGGTAAGAGCGAGACAGCCCATTACACCTGCAGTTCCTACCCCCCCACCTGCTGCTACAGGAAAGAAAATACTGTTCACTGCATTTAAAGCTTTTGTAGAAAGTGAGGAGGAAATAGATGGATATTTGGCGGATTTTGAGAGGCAGTGCTCACTACACCAGGTACCACCAGACCAATGGGTCACTATTTTGTCGGGGAAATTGTCGGGCAAAGCCAATGAAGCCTTTCGGGCTCTTGCTCCAGAGGATATTTTACAATATCAGCAAGTTAAAAAGGCGCTGCTAACCCGATATGCCATAACGCCAGAAGCCTACCACCGGCGCTTCCGGGAGTCCAAGAAGAAGGCTATGGACTCCCACATGGAATGGGCCAACCAGTTACAAAGGGTGGCATCCCTTTGGGTCCAAGGGTGCAAGGCCAACACCGGGGAGGAAGTATTGCAGCTGTTCCTAATGGAACATTTCTTCCAAGACCTGGCCGCAGACATACAAGACTGGGTACGAGATCGCCGTCCCGCTAACTTAAACGAGGCGGCTCGGCTAGCAGATGAGTACGCAGAAACAAGGAAAGTAAGCCAGGATACTACACGGCTGGCTCAGAAGGTAGAACCGCGTACTCCAACCGTCACCCCACGCCCAGAGTTTCGGGCTCCAGTCCCACCACGTCCTCAGGGGCCTAGCAACTACCCCCGGGATTCGCCTAGGGTGACGTGCCATCACTACAGCGACACGGGACATATTGCTCGTTATTGCCCTTTGAGAGCTACAAATAACAACTGGAGACGCACAACACCCAACACAGAGGTCACCCCATCACGTCCCTCTGCGGCCCACTACCTGGAGACCGAGGGGGGCCCTGAGGAATGTCTGGGAATTTGGTATGAGGCAGACCCAATACAAGCGGCCTCTCCAGATAACCGTCAGCATCACCGTCAGGAGGTACGAGTGAATGGACAAGTAGCACAAGGCTAAGAGATTCCGGGACTACTATCACTCTGATTCAAAAACATCTGGTAAAGCCAGAGAACGTGTCCACTCGCACAGTTGCCGTCCGGGTCGCAGGGGGTGCTGTATTTCGCGTACCCACCGCCCAGGTGCACTTAGACTGGGGAGCCGGGTCAGGAAAGACCACAGTTGGTATCATGGACAACCTACCTGCCGAGGTGGTGCTGGGCAACGACATTGGCCCTCTGACTTCGGCTTATTTACCTACACCTGCTGCTGCTTGTCCCGTGACCACCCGCGTTGCTGGAATCAACTCGCTTGCTGCTGAGACCCGGGTAAGACTACCTTCCCCGACATGTACTGTAGATCCGGCACAATATCACAGTCTAAAATGGGAATGTGACAAGTTGGCCAGTGAGAAATCAGAGATGCAACGACACTATGTCATGTATTATGAGATGTCCCGTGGCTTGAACATTGAAATACACAAACAGGCGGAAATTGTCAAAAGATTAAATGGGATTTGCATCCAGGTGGTGCCGTATCTGTCCCAAGAGCATCAGCAACAGGTTTTGGGAGCCATTGAGAGAGCAAAGCAAGTGACTGTTCCAGAATTGAATTCCATTATTCACCTTCACCATCAGCTACCGACCTGGTAAGCCAATGGGAAGACCGACGGACTGTCCAGGCAAACGGAACTTTTACCTTAACAAGCAGACCGGACATCCCCAAGTTGACCCGAAAAGGATCAATCCGGGTCTGCCGGAGTGTTCCACAAAAGGGGAGTAGTGTAACAGACCTATGAACTAGTCTGCCTACAGAGGACTGCATGACTTGCATTCTGAGCTCAAAGGGTTAATTATACAAGGTACTTTTTCACTGCTGAATGCTAATATTCCCTTTGCATAGCTAATGGACTCTCCTTTGTGTAGTTAATCCCCTCAACATACGGAGGCTGTTATGTGTGAGTGTATAATTGTTTTAAATGTTAATTGAATTCTATTGTCTGATCAAGTCATGTTAAATATAAGGTTGGAGCCGAACGTCTACAGACTGATTGATTCAAGGGAATGTCATTATTTCAAAGTATGTGTGTGAAGGGGGGGGGGCGGAGAGTGTCATTGTTCATGTAAGTTTGTAACCATATAAAAAGCGAGGTGAAATGTGCAATAAAAGTCAGTCTTGTTTGACCCTTCAACGTAGCCCTGTCTCGTTCGGGAAGGGGAATTCTCTCTCTCTCTCTCTGGATCTATTGGACGGGGATACCGGCGGTACTGGCATATCGCAGCTTGCCAGGGAAAAGGACTTCTCCAACGGCTGAGACCCTCTCTCTAGCTGGGTAGCCATTACAGGAAGGATCATTGATGGAGGTGGGGAGGGAAGGCACATTGATGGAGGTGGGGGAGGGAAGGCTCATTGATGGAGGTGGGGAGGGAAGGCTCATTGATGGAGGTGGGGAGGGAAGGATCATTGATGGAGGTGGGGAGGGAAGGCACATTGATAGAGGTGGGGGAGGGAAGGCTCATTGATGGAGGTGGGGAGGGAAGGATCATTGATGGAGGTGGGGAGAGAAGACTTATTGATGGAGGTGGGGAGGGAGGACTCATTGATGGAGGTGGGGGAGGGAAGGCTCATTGATGGAGGTGGGGAGGGAAGGAGCATTGATGGAGGTGGGGAGGGAAGGCTCATTGATGGAGGTGGGGAGGGAAGGCTCATTGATGGAGGTGGGGGAGGGAAGGCTCATTGATGGAGGTGGGGAGGGAGGACTCATTGATGGAGGTGGGGGAGGGAAGGCTCATTGATGGAGGTGGGGAGGGAAGGATCATTGATGGAGGTGGGGAGGGAAGGCTCATTGATGGAGGTGAGGAGGGAAGGATCATTGATGGAGGTGGGGAGGGAAGGATCATTGATGGAGGTGGGGAGGGAAGGATCATTGATGGAGGTGGGGAGAGGGAAGGATCATTGATGGAGGTGGAGAGGGAAGGATCATTGATGGAGGTGGGGAGGGAAGGCTCATTGATGGAGGTGGGGAGGGAAGGCTCATTGATGGAGGTGGGGAGGGAAGGCTCATTGATGGAGGTGGGGAGGGAAGGCTCATTGATGGAGGTGGGGAGAGGGAAGGATCATTGATGGAGGTGGGGAGAGGAAAGGATCATTGATGGAGGTGGGGGGGGAAGGCTCATTGATGGAGGTGGGGAGGGAAGGCTCATTGATGGGGGGGAGGGGGGCACATTGATGGAGGTGGGGGTGGAAGGCTCATTGGTGGAGGTGGGGAGAGAAGGCTCATTGATGGAGGTGGGGGAGGAAAGGCTCATTGATGGAGGTGGGGATGGAAGGCTCAGTGGTGGAGGTGGGGAGAGAAGGCTCATTGATGGAGGTGGGGGAGGAAAGGCTCATTGATGGAGGTGGGGAGAGAAGGCTCATTGATGGAGATGGGGAGGGGGGCACATTGATGGAGGTGGGGGTGGAAGGCTCATTGGTGGGGGGGATCTCACCATTGAGGGAAAACAAGCGTCCCAGAAATAGAAGATCTGATGAAACATGGAGATCTGAACATTCATTCACATTTTGCACTAAATATAACAATTGGATTTTGATCCCATCCTGAACATGTTGTAAGACCCCTAATTGGAACGCCCTGCAGCGTTGTCTGACGGGGGAGGGGCCGGGTTGTACACCCCCTGGTTCCCCCATCCCCTGTCTACCGTGTTTTTCTTCAATGGAAGTCTCTTCGGCACTTCTTGTTCTCCTCCGACTCTCTCTCTCCCCCTCTCTCTATCTCTCTGTCTCTTTCTCTCTCTCTCTGTCTCTCTCTCTCTCTCCCTCTCTCTCTGTCTCTCTCTCTTTCTCTCTCTCTCTTTCTGTCTTTCTCTCTCTTTCTCTCTCTTTCTGTCTCTCTCTTTTTCTCTTTCCCCGTTTCCTCTTCAAATCTGACTCTTTCTTTTCCAACTCACGCCCACCCTCGGGCAGCTCCTCCCCCTTCTGGTCTCTTTCTATATATATGGGATTTTTTCTTGTCCCTCGGCTATAACTGATCTGGAGAATTTTAGTACTATGCTGTGGAATGGGCGATAGCCATTGTCTGCTTATCTGTGACTGTCTATGGAATGGAATTCCTCAAAGTGTTAAAATGACAATAAAAACTTTTTCAACCCTAAAAATTGGATTCTGAAAAACAATAAAAGAAGAGAAGAGAAGATGGTGGAGAATTATTACACAGGAGTGAGGAAAAGTCTAAGGGATCCTTTGATGGGGTACAGATCATTATATAGACAAGTGAGGGGTATGGGGGTCTCCTGTGATCAGGTGAAGGGATATGGGAGGTCTCCTGTGATCAGGTGAAGGGATATGGGAGGTCTCCTGTGATCAGGTGAAGGGGTATGGGGTCTCCTGTGATCAGGTGGAGAGGTATGAGGGTCTCCTGTGATCAGGTGAAGGGGTTTGGGGGTCTCCTGTGATCAGGTGAAGGGGTATGGGGTCTCCTGTGATCAGGTGGAGAGGTATGGGGGTCTCCTGTGATCAGGTGGAGAGGTATGGGGGTCTCCTGTGATCAGATGAAGGGATATGGGGTCTCCTGTGATCAGATGGAGGTTAATGGGTGTCTCCTGTGATCAGGTGGAGAGGTATGGGGGTCTCCTGTGATCAGGTGAAGGGGTTTGGGGGTCTCCTGTGATCAGGTGGAGAGGTATGGGGGTCTCCTATGATCAGGTGAAGGGGTCTCCTGTGATCAGGTGGAGGGGTATGGGGTCTCCTGTTATCAGGTGGAGGGGTATGGGGGTCTCCTGTGATCAGGTGGAGGGGTATGGGGGTCTCCTGTGATCAGGTGGAGAGGTATGGGGGTCTCCTGTGATCAGATGAAGGCATATGGGGGTCTCCTGTAATCAGGTGAGGGATATGGGGGTCTCCTGTGATCAGGTGGAGAGGTATGGGGGTCTCCTGTGATCAGGTGAAGGGGTTTGGGGGTCTCCTGTGATCAGGTGGAGAGGTATGGGGGTCTCCTATTATCAGGTGAAGGGGTCTCCTGTGATCAGGTGGAGGGGTATGGGGTCTCCTGTTATCAGGTGAAGGGATATGGGGGTCTCCTGTGATCAGGTGGAGGGATATGGGGTCTCCTGTGATCAGTTGGAGAGGTATGGGGGTCTCCTGTGATCAGGTGGAGAGGTATGGGGGTCTCCTGTGATCAGGTGGAGAGATATGGGGTCTCCTGTGATCAGGTGGAGAGGTATGGGGGTCTCCTGTGATCAGGTGGAGAGGTATGGGGGTCTCCTGTGATCAGGTGGAGAGGTATGGGGTCTCCTGTGATCAGGTGAAGGGGTTTGGGGGTCTCCTGTGATCAGGTGAAGGGGTTTGGGGGTCTCCTGTGATCAGGTGGAGAGGTATGGAGGTCTCCTGTGATCAGGTGAAGGGGTTTGGGGGTCTCCTGTGATCAGGTGAAGGGGTTTGGGGGTCTCCTGTGATCAGGTGAAGGGGTTTGGGGGTCTCCTGTGATCAGGTGAAGGGGTTTGGGGGTCTCCTGTGATCAGGTGGAGAGGTATGGAGGTCTCCTGTGATCAGGTGGAGAGGTTTGGGGGTCTCCTGTGATCAGGTGGAGAGGTATGGGGGTCTCCTGTGATCAGGTGGAGAGGTATGGGGTCTCCTGTGATCAGGTGAAGGGGTTTGGGGGTCTCCTGTGATCAGGTGAAGGGGTTTGGGGGTCTCCTGTGATCAGGTGGAGAGGTATGGGGGTCTTCTGTGATCACGTGGAGAGGTATGGGGGTCTCCTGTGATCAGGTGGAGAGGTATGGGGTCTCCTGTGATCAGGTGAAGGGGTCTCCTGTGATCAGGTGAAGGGGTATGGGGGTCTCCTGTGATCAGGTGAAGGGGTATGGGGGTCTCCTGTGATCAGGTGGAGAGGTATGGGGTCTCCTGTGATCAGGTGAAGGGGTCTCCTGTGATCAGGTGAAGGGATATCGGGGTCCCCAGAGGCTCTGCACTTACCTGGAAGGATGGATATACAGCAGCAGAGGAAAGTCAGCGGTCTCATGGTGATCTGCTTCATGTCGGGGTGATCAGTTGCTTTCATGTCCTGGGGGTCCTCAGCACATGGGGTCCTCAGTAGAAGGGGGTCCTCAGCACATGGGGTCCTCAGTAGAAGGGGGTCCTCAGCACATGGGGTCCTCAGTAGAAGGGGGTCCTCAGCACATGGGGTCCTCAGTAGAAGGGGGTCCTCAGCACATGGGGTCCTCAGTAGAAGGGGGTCCTCAGCACATGGGGTCCTCAGTAGAAGGGGGTCCTCAGCACATGGGGTCCTCAGCACATGGGGTCCTCAGTAGAAGGGGGTCTCAGGATGAGGGTCCTGACAAGCTGTATGAGTGATAGAAGAGGGCAGCATGTCTGCAGAGCTGTTCTGTCATTCCATCTCCTCTCCCGACTGTTCTGTCTTCTCCTTCCTCCTCCCCCCACCAATCCCTCCAATCCCCCTCCTCCATCACCTGACACCTGCCGGCTCCTCCGTCATCCCATCTTCCACTTCAATTACCACCATCCCTTCCCGACACCGGAGGATTCCCACACCGCTTCCCCGGAATTCCCCAATACACCGGAGGATTCCCACACCGCTTCCCCGGAATTCCCCAATACACCGGAGGATTCCCACACCGCTTCCCCGGAATTCCCCATTACACCGGAGGAATCCCACACCGCTTCCCCGGAAATCCCCATTACACCGGAGGAATCCCACACCGCTTCCCCGGAATTCCCCATTACACCGGAGGATTCCCACACCGCTTCCCCGGAATTCCCCAATACACCGGAGGATTCCCACACCGCTTCCCCGGAATTCCCCATTACACCGGAGGAATCCCACACCGCTTCCCCGGAATTCCCTAATACACCGGAGGATTCCCACACCGCTTCCCCGGAATTCCCCATTACACCGGAGGATTCCCACACCGCTTCCCCGGAATTCCCCATTACACCGGAGGAATCCCACACCGCTTCCCCGGAATTCCCCAATACACCGGAGGATTCCCACACCGCTTCCCCGGAATTCCCCATTACACCGGAGGATTCCCACACCGCTTCCCCGGAAATTCCCCATTACACCGGAGGAATCCCACACCGCTTCCCCGGAATTCCCCATTACACCGGAGGATTCCCACACCGCTTCCCCGGAAATTCCCCATTACACCGGAGGAATCCCACACCGCTTCCCCGGAATTCCCCATTACACCGGAGGATTCCCACACCGCTTCCCCGGAATTCCCCATTACACCGGAGGAATCCCACACCGCTTCCCCAGAATTCCCCATTACACCGGAGGTTTCCCACACCGCTTCCCCGGAATTCCCCATTACACCGGAGGATTCCCACACCGCTTCCCCGGAATTCCCCATTACACCGGAGGAATCCCACACCGCTTCCCCAGAATTCCCCATTACACCGGAGGAATCCCACACCGCTTCCCCGGAATTCCCCAATACACCGGAGGATTCCCACACCGCTTCCCCGGAATTCCCCAATACACCGGAGGATTCCCACACCGCTTCCCCGGAATTCCCCATTACACCGGAGGAATCCCACACCGCTTCCCCGGAATTCCCCATTACACCGGAGGATTCCCACACCGCTTCCCCGGAATTCCCCATTACACCGGAGGAATCCCACACCGCTTCCCCGGAATTCCCCATTACACCGGAGGATTCCCACACCGCTTCCCCGGAATTCCCCATTACACCGGAGGATTCCCACACCGCTTCCCCGGAATTCCCCATTACACCGGAGGAATCCCACCCCGCTTCCCTGGAATTCCCCATTACACCGGAGGAATCCCAGACCGCTTCCCCGGAATTCCCCAATACACCGAAGGAATCCCACACCGCTTCCCCGGAATTCCCCATTACACCGGAGGAATCCCACCCCGCTTCCCTGGAATTCCCCATTACACCGGAGGAATCTCACACCGCTTCCCCGGAATTCCCTATTACACCGGAGGATTCCCACATCGCTTCCCCGGAATTCCCCATTACACCGGAGGATTCCCACATCGCTTCCCCGGAATTCCCCATTACACCGGAGGATTCCCACACCGCTTCCCCGGAATTCCCCAATACACCGGAGGATTCCCACACCGCTTCCCCGGAATTCCCCATTACACCGGAGGAATCCCAGAACGCTTCCCCGGAATTCCCCAATACACCAGAGGATTCCCACACCGCTTCCCCGGAATTCCCCCATTACACCGGAGGATTCCCACACCGCTTCCCCGGAATTCCCCAATACACCGGAGGATTCCCACACCGCTTCCCCGGAATTCCCCATTACACCGGAGGATTCCCACACCGCTTCCCCGGAATTCCCCATTACACCGGAGGATTCCCACACCGCTTCTCCGGAATTCCCCCATTACACCGGAGGAATCCCAGACCGCTTCCCCGGAATTCCCCATTACACCGGAGGATTCCCACACCGCTTCCCCGGAATTCCCCATTACACCGGAGGATTCCCACACCGCTTCCACGGAATTCCCCAATACACCGGAGGATTCCCACACCGCTTCCCCGGAATTCCCCATTACACCGGAGGATTCCCACACCGCTTCCCCCGGAATTCCCCAATACACCGGAGGATTCCCACACCGCTTCCCCGGAATTCCCCATTACACCGGAGGATTCCCACACCGCTTCCCCGGAATTCCCCATTACACCGGAGGAATCCCACACCGCTTCCCCGGAATTCCCCATTACACCGGAGGATTCCCACACCGCTTCCCCGAAATTCCCCATTACACCGGAGGAATCCCACACCGCTTCCCCGGAATTCCCCAATACACCGGAGAAATCCCACACCGCTTCCCCGGAATTCCCCATTACACCGGAGGATTCCCACACCGCTTCCCCGAAATTCCCCATTACACCGGAGGAATCCCAGACCGCTTCCCCGGAATTCCCCAATACACCGGAGGATTCCCACACCGCTTCCCCGGAATTCCCCATTACACCGGAGGAATCCCAGACCGCTTCCCCGGAATTCCCCAATACACCAGAGGATTCCCACACCGCTTCCCCGGAATTCCCCCATTACACCGGAGGATTCCCACACCGCTTCCCCGGAATTCCCCAATACACCGGAGGATTCCCACACCGCTTCCCCGGAATTCCCCAATACACAGGAGGATTCCCACACCGCTTCCCCGGAATTCCCCATTACACCGGAGGATTCCCACACCGCTTCCCCGGAATTCCCCATTACACCGGAGGATTCTCACACCGCTTCCCCGGAATTCCCCAATACACCGGAGGAATCCCACACCGCTTCCCCGAAATTCCCCATTACACCGGAGGAATCCCACACCGCTTCCCCGGAATTCCCCAATACACCGGAGGAATCCCAGACCGCTTCCCCGGAATTCCCCAATACACCGGAGGATTCCCACACCGCTTCCCCGGAATTCCCCATTACACCGGAGGAATCCCACACCGCTTCCCCGGAATTCCCCCATTACACCGGAGGATTCCCACACCGCTTCCCCGGAATTCCCCATTACACCGAAGGAATCCCACACCGCTTCCCTGGAATTCCCCAATACACCGGAGGATTCCCACACCGCTTCCCCGGAATTCCCCATTACACCGGAGGATTCCCACACCGCTTCCCCGGAATTCCCCATTACACCGGAGGAATCCCACACCGCTTCCCCGAAATTCCCCATTACACCGGAGGAATCCCACACCGCTTCCCTGGAATTCCCCAATACACCGGAGGATTCCCACACCGCTTCCCCGGAATTCCCCATTACACCGGAGGATTCCCACACCGCTTCCCCGGAATTCCCCATTACACCGGAGGAATCCCACACCGCTTCCCCGAAATTCCCCATTACACCGGAGGAATCCCACACCGCTTCCCCGGAATTCCCCAATACACCGGAGAAATCCCACACCGCTTCCCCGGAATTCCCCATTACACCGGAGGATTCCCACACCGCTTCCCCGAAATTCCCCAATACACCAGAGGATTCCCACACCGCTTCCCCGGAATTCCCCATTACACCGGAGGATTCCCACACCGCTTCCCCGGAATTCCCCATTACACCGGAGGATTCCCACACCGCTTCCCCGGAATTCCCCATTACACCGGAGGAATCCCAGAACGCTTCCCCGGAATTCCCCAATACACCAGAGGATTCCCACACCGCTTCCCCGGAATTCCCCCATTACACCGGAGGATTCCCACACCGCTTCCCCGGAATTCCCCAATACACCGGAGGATTCCCACACCGCTTCCCCGGAATTCCCCATTACACCGGAGGATTCCCACACCGCTTCCCCGGAATTCCCCATTACACCGGAGGATTCCCACACCGCTTCTCCGGAATTCCCCCATTACACCGGAGGAATCCCAGACCGCTTCCCCGGAATTCCCCATTACACCGGAGGATTCCCACACCGCTTCCCCGGAATTCCCCATTACACCGGAGGATTCCCACACCGCTTCCACGGAATTCCCCAATACACCGGAGGATTCCCACACCGCTTCCCCGGAATTCCCCATTACACCGGAGGATTCCCACACCGCTTCCCCGGAATTCCCCAATACACCGGAGGATTCCCACACCGCTTCCCCGGAATTCCCCATTACACCGGAGGATTCCCACACCGCTTCCCCGGAATTCCCCATTACACCGGAGGAATCCCACACCGCTTCCCCGAAATTCCCCATTACACCGGAGGAATCCCACACCGCTTCCCCGGAATTCCCCAATACACCGGAGAAATCCCACACCGCTTCCCCGGAATTCCCCATTACACCGGAGGATTCCCACACCGCTTCCCCGAAATTCCCCATTACACCGGAGGAATCCCAGACCGCTTCCCCGGAATTCCCCAATACACCGGAGGATTCCCACACCGCTTCCCCGGAATTCCCCATTACACCGGAGGAATCCCAGACCGCTTCCCCGGAATTCCCCAATACACCAGAGGATTCCCACACCGCTTCCCCGGAATTCCCCCATTACACCGGAGGATTCCCACACCGCTTCCCCGGAATTCCCACACCGCTTCCCCGGAATTCCCCATTACACCGGAGGAATCCCAGACCGCTTCCCCGGAATTCCCCAATACACCGGAGGATTCCCACACCGCTTCCCCGGAATTCCCCATTACACCGGAGGAATCCCAGACCGCTTCCCCGGAATTCCCCAATACACCAGAGGATTCCCACACCGCTTCCCCGGAATTCCCCCATTACACCGGAGGATTCCCACACCGCTTCCCCGGAATTCCCCAATACACCGGAGGATTCCCACACCGCTTCCCCGGAATTCCCCATTACACCGGAGGATTCCCACACCGCTTCCCCGGAATTCCCCATTACACCGGAGGATTCCCACACCGCTTCTCCGGAATTCCCCCATTACACCGGAGGAATCCCAGACCGCTTCCCCGGAATTCCCCATTACACCGGAAGGATTCCCACACCGCTTCCCCGGAATTCCCCATTACACCGGAGGATTCCCACACCGCTTCCACGGAATTCCCCAATACACCGGAGGATTCCCACACCGCTTCCCCGGAATTCCCCATTACACCGGAGGATTCCCACACCGCTTCCCCGGAATTCCCCAATACACCGGAGGAATCCCACACCGCTTCCCCGAAATTCCCCATTACACCGGAGGATTCCCACACCGCTTCCCCGAAATTCCCCATTACACCGGAGGAATCCCACACCGCTTCCCCGGAATTCCCCATTACACCGGAGGATTCCCACACCGCTTCCCCGGAATTCCCCATTACATCGGAGGAACCCCACACCGCTTCCCCGGAATTCCCCATTACACCGGAGGATTCCCACACCGCTTCCCCGGAATTCCCCATTACACCGGAGGATTCCCACACCGCTTCCCCGAAATTCCCCATTACACCGGAGGAATCCCACACCGCTTCCCCGGAATTCCCCAATACACCAGAGGATTCCCACACCGCTTCCCCGGAATTCCCCCATTACACCGGAGGATTCCCACACCGCTTCCCCGGAATTCCCCAATACACCGGAGGATTCCCACACCGCTTCCCCGGAATTCCCCATTACACCGGAGGAATCCCACACCGCTTCCCCGGAATTCCCCATTACACCGGAGGATTCCCACACCGCTTCCCCGGAATTCCCCAATACACCGGAGGATTCCCACACCGCTTCCCCGGAATTCCCCATTACACCGGAGGATTCCCACACCGCTTCCCCGGAATTCCCCAATACACCGGAGGATTCCCACACCGCTTCCCCGGAATTCCCCATTACACCGGAGGATTCCCACACCGCTTCCCCGGAATTCCCCATTACACCGGAGGATTCCCACACCGCTTCCCCGAAATTCCCCATTACACCGGAGGAATCCCAGACCGCTTCCCCGGAATTCCCCAATACACCGGAGGATTCCCACACCGCTTCCCCGGAATTCCCCATTACACCGGAGGAATCCCACACCGCTTCCCCGGAATTCCCCCATTACACCGGAGGATTCCCACACCGCTTCCCCGGAATTCCCCATTACACCGAAGGAATCCCACACCGCTTCCCTGGAATTCCCCAATACACCGGAGGATTCCCACACCGCTTCCCCGGAATTCCCCATTACACCGGAGGATTCCCACACCGCTTCCCCGGAATTCCCCAATACACCGGAGGATTCCCACACCGCTTCCCCGGAATTCCCCATTACACCGGAGGATTCCCACACCGCTTCCCCGGAATTCCCCATTACACCGGAGGATTCCCACACCGCTTCCCCGAAATTCCCCATTACACCGGAGGAATCCCACACCGCTTCCCCGGAATTCCCCAATACACCGGAGGATTCCCACACCGCTTCCCCGGAATTCCCCATTACACCGAAGGAATCCCACACCGCTTCCCCGGAATTCCCCAATACACCGGAGGATTCCCACACCGCTTCCCCGGAATTCCCCAATACACCGGAGGAATCCCACACCGCTTCCCCGGAATTCCCCAATACACCGGAGGATTCCCACACCGCTTCCCCGGAATTCCCCATTACACCGGAGGATTCCCACACCGCTTCCCCGGAATTCCCCATTACACCGGAGGAATCCCACACCGCTTCCCCGAAATTCCCCATTACACCGGAGGATTCCCACACCGCTTCCCCGAAATTCCCCATTACACCGGAGGAATCCCACACCGCTTCCCCGGAATTCCCCATTACACCGGAGGATTCCCACACCGCTTCCCCGGAATTCCCCATTACACCGGAGGAATCCCACACCGCTTCCCCGGAATTCCCCATTACACCGGAGGAATCCCAGACCGCTTCCCCGGAATTCCCCATTACACCGGAGGATTCCCACACCGCTTCCCCGGAATTCCCCCATTACACCGGAGGATTCCCACACCGCTTCCCCGGAATTCCCCATTACACCGAAGGAATCCCACACCGCTTCCCCGGAATTCCCCATTACACCGGAGGATTCCCACACCGCTTCCCCGGAATTCCCCATTACACCGGAGGAATCCCACACCGCTTCCCCGGAATTCCCCATTACACCGGAGGATTCCCACACCGCTTCCCCGGAATTCCCCATTACACCGGAGGATTCCCACACCGCTTCCCCGGAATTCCCCATTACACCGGAGGATTCCCACACCGCTTCCCCGGAATTCCCCATTACACCGGAGGATTCCCACACCGCTTCCCCGGAAATCCCCATTACACCGGAGGATTCCCACACCGCTTCCCCGGAATTCCTCATTACACCGGAGGATTCCCACACCGCTTCCCCGAAATTCCCCATTACCTTGGAGGAATCCCAGACCGCTTCCCCGGAATTCCCCAATACACCGGAGGATTCCCACACCGCTTCCCCGGAATTCCCCCATTACACCGGAGGATTCCCACACCGCTTCCCCGGAATTCCCCATTACACCGGAGGAATCCCACACCGCTTCCCCGGAATTCCCCATTACACCGGAGGAATCCCACACCGCTTCCCCGGAATTCTCCATTACACCGAAGGAATCCCACACCGCTTCCCCGGAATTCCCCATTACACCGGAGGAATCCCACACCGCTTCCCTGGAATTCCCCAATACACCGGAGGATTCCCACACCGCTTCCCCGGAATTCCCCATTACACCGAAGGATTCCCACACCACTTCCCCGGAATTCCCCAATACACCGGAGGATTCCCACACCGCTTCCCCGGAATTCCCCAATACACCGAAGGAATCCCACACCGCTTCCCCGGAATTCCCCATTACACCGGAGGATTCCCACACCGCTTCCCCGGAATTCCCCATTACACCGAAGGAATCCCACACCGCTTCCCCGGAATTCCCCAATACACCGGAGGATTCCCACACCGCTTCCCCGGAATTCCCCATTACACCGGAGGAATCCCACACCGCTTCCCCGGAATTCCCCATTACACCGGAGGATTCCCACA
The DNA here is from genome assembly GCF_905171775.1 of Rana temporaria. NCBI lineage: Eukaryota > Metazoa > Chordata > Amphibia > Anura > Ranidae > Rana > Rana temporaria. The sequence goes on along the minus strand of NW_024404409.1, from coordinate 47,810 downwards.
CCGCTTCCCCGGAATTCCCCAATACACCGGAGGATTCCCACACCGCTTCCCCGGAATTCCCCATTACACCGGAGGATTCCCACACCGCTTCCCCGGAATTCCCCATTACACCGGAGGATTCCCACACCGCTTCCCCGGAATTCCCCATTACACCGGAGGATTCCCACACCGCTTCCCCGGAAATCCCCATTACACCGGAGGATTCCCACACCGCTTCCCCGGAATTCCTCATTACACCGGAGGATTCCCACACCGCTTCCCCGAAATTCCCCATTACCTTGGAGGAATCCCAGACCGCTTCCCCGGAATTCCCCAATACACCGGAGGATTCCCACACCGCTTCCCCGGAATTCCCCCATTACACCGGAGGATTCCCACACCGCTTCCCCGGAATTCCCCATTACACCGGAGGAATCCCACACCGCTTCCCCGGAATTCCCCATTACACCGGAGGAATCCCACACCGCTTCCCCGGAATTCTCCATTACACCGAAGGAATCCCACACCGCTTCCCCGGAATTCCCCATTACACCGGAGGAATCCCACACCGCTTCCCTGGAATTCCCCAATACACCGGAGGATTCCCACACCGCTTCCCCGGAATTCCCCATTACACCGGAGGATTCCCACACCGCTTCCCCGGAATTCCCCAATACACCGGAGGATTCCCACACCGCTTCCCCGGAATTCCCCAATACACCGAAGGAATCCCACACCGCTTCCCCGGAATTCCCCATTACACCGGAGGATTCCCACACCGCTTCCCCGGAATTCCCCATTACACCGAAGGAATCCCACACCGCTTCCCCGGAATTCCCCATTACACCGGAGGATTCCCACACCGCTTCCCCGGAATTCCCCAATACACCGGAGGATTCCCACACCGCTTCCCCGGAATTCCCCATTACACCGGAGGAATCCCACACCGCTTCCCCGGAATTCCCCATTACACCGAAGGAATCCCACACCGCTTCCCCGGAATTCCCCATTACACCGGAGGAATCCCACACCGCTTCCCCGGAATTCCCCATTACACCGGAGGATTCCCACACCGCTTCCCTGGAATTCCCCATTACACCGGAGGATTCCCACACCGCTTCCCTGGAATTCCCCAATACACCGGAGGATTCCCACACCGCTTCCCCGGAATTCCCCATTACACCGGAGGATTCCCACACCGCTTCCCCGGAATTCCCCATTACACCGGAGGATTCCCACACCGCTTCCCCGGAATTCCCCATTACACCGGAGGATTCCCACACCGCTTCCCCGGAAATCCCCATTACACCGGAGGATTCCCACACCGCTTCAACGAAATTCCCCAATACACCGGAGGAATCTCACACCGCTTCCCCGGAATTCCCCATTACACCGGAGGATTCCCACACCGCTTCCCCGGAATTCCCCATTACACCGGAGGATTCCCACACCGCTTCCCCGGAATTCCCCATTACACCGGAGGAATCCCAGACCGCTTCCCCGGAATTCCCCAATACACCGGAGGATTCCCACACCGCTTCCCCGGAATTCCCCCATTACACCGGAGGATTCCCACACCGCTTCCCCGGAATTCCCCATTACACCGGAGGATTCCCACACCGCTTCCCCGGAATTCCCCCATTACACCGGAGGATTCCCACACCGCTTCCCCGGAATTCCCCAATACACCGGAGGATTCCCACACCGCTTTCCCGGAATTCCCCATTACACCGGAGGATTCCCACACCGCTTCCCCGGAATTCCCCATTACACCGGAGGAATCCCACACCGCTTCCCCGGAATTCCCCATTACACCGGAGGATTCCCACACCGCTTCCCCGGAATTCCCCATTACACCGGAGGATTCCCACACCGCTTCCCCGGAATTCCCCATTACACCGGAGGAATCCCACACCGCTTCCCCGAAATTCCCCATTACACCGGAGGAATCCCAGACCGCTTCCCCGGAATTCCCCAATACACCGGAGGATTCCCACACCGCTTCCCCGGAATTCCCCATTACACCGGAGGATTCCCACACCGCTTCCCCGGAATTCCCCATTACACCGGAGGAATCCCACACCGCTTCCCCGGAATTCCCCAATACACCGGAGGATTCCCACACCGCTTCCCCGGAATTCCCCAATACACCGGAGGATTCCCACACCGCTTCCCCGGAAATCCCCAATACACCGGAGGAATCCCACACCGCTTCCCCGGAATTCCCCAATACACCGGAGGAATCCCACACCGCTTCCCCGGAATTCCCCATTACACCGGAGGATTCCCACACCGCTTCCCCGGAATTCCCCATTACACCGGAGGATTCCCACACCGCTTCCCCGGAATTCCCCCATTACACCGGAGGAATCCCAGACCGCTTCCCCGGAATTCCCCATTACACCGGAGGATTCCCACACCGCTTCCCCGGAATTCCCCATTACACCGGAGGATTCCCACACCGCTTCCCCGGAATTCCCCAATACACCGGAGGATTCCCACACCGCTTCCCCAGAATTCCCCATTACACCGGAGGGATCCCACACCGCTTCCCCGGAATTCCCCATTACACCGGAGGAATCACACACCGCTTCCCCGAAATTCCCCATTACACCGGAGGATTCCCACACCAATTCCCCGGAATTCCCCATTACACCGGAGGAATCCCACACCGCTTCCCCGGAATTCCCCCATTACACCGGAGGAATCCCAGACCGCTTCCCCGGAATTCCCCAATACACCGGAGGATTCCCACACCGCTTCCCCGGAATTCCCCCATTACACCGGAGGATTCCCACACCGCTTCCCCGGAATTCCCCATTACACCGAAGGAATCCCACACCGCTTCCCCGGAATTCCCCATTACACCGGAGGATTCCCACACCGCTTCCCCGGAATTCCCCATTACACCGGAGGATTCCCACACCGCTTCCCCGGAATTCCCCATTACACCGGAGGATTCCCACACCGCTTCCCCGGAATTCCCCAATACACCGGAGGATTCCCACACCGCTTCCCCGGAATTCCCCATTACACCGGAGGATTCCCACACCGCTTCCCCGAAATTCCCCATTACACCGGAGGATTCCCACACCGCTTCCCCGAAATTCCCCATTACACCGGAGGAATCCCACACCGCTTCCCCGAAATTCCCCATTACACCGGAGGATTCCCACACCGCTTCCCCGGAATTCCCCAATACACCGGAGGATTCCCACACCGCTTCCCCGGAATTCCCCATTACACCGGAGGATTCCCACACCGCTTCCCCGGAATTCCTCATTACACCGGAGGATTCCCACACCGCTTCCCCGGAATTCCCCATTACACCGGAGGAATCCCACACCGCTTCCCCGGAATTCCCCATTACACCGGAGGAATCCCACACCGCTTCCCCGGAATTCCCCATTACACCGGAGGATTCCCACACCGCTTCCCCGGAATTCCCCATTACACCGGAGGATTCCCACACCGCTTCCCCGGAATTCCCCATTACACCGGAGGAATCCCACACCGCTTCCCCGGAATTCCCCATTACACCGGAGGATTCCCACACCGCTTCCCCGGAATTCCCCATTACACCGGAGGATTCCCACACCGCTTCCCCGGAATTCCCCATTACACCGGAGGATTCCCACACCGCTTCCCCGGAATTCCCCATTACACCGGAGGATTCCCACACCGCTTCCCCGGAAATTCCCCATTACACCGGAGGAATCCCACACCGCTTCCCCGGAATTCCCCCATTACACCGGAGGATTCCCACCCCGCTTCCCCGAAATCCCCCATTACACCGGAGGAATCCCACACCGCTTCCCCGGAATTCCCCAATACACCGGAGGAATCCCACACCGCTTCCCCGGAATTCCCCAATACACCGGAGGAATCCCACACCGCTTCCCCGGAATTCCCCCATTACACCGGAGGATTCCCACACCGCTTCCCCGGAATTCCCCATTACACCGGAGGATTCCCACACCGCTTCCCCGGAATTCCCCATTACACCGGAGGAATCCCACACCGCTTCCCCGGAATTCCCCATTACACCGGAGGATTCCCACACCGCTTCCCCGGAATTCCCCATTACACCGGAGGATTCCCACACCGCTTCCCCGGAATTCCCTATTACACCGGAGGAATCCCACACCGCTTCCCCGGAATTCCCCATTACACCGGAGGATTCCCAACCCGCTTCCCCGGAATTCCCCAATACACCGGAGGATTCCCACACCGCTTCCCCGGAATTCCCCATTACACCGGAGGATTCCCACACCGCTTCCCCGGAATTCCCCATTACACCGGAGGAATCTCACACCGCTTCCCCGAAATTCCCCATTACACCGGAGGATTCCCACACCGCTTCCCCGGAATTCCCCAATACACCGGAGGATTCCCACACTGCTTCCCCGGAATTCCCCAATACACCGGAGGAATCCCACACCGCTTCCCCGGAATTCCCCATTACACCGGAGGATTCCCAACCCGCTTCCCCGGAATTCCCCAATACACCGGAGGATTCCCACACCGCTTCCCCGGAATTCCCCATTACACCGGAGGAATCTCACACCGCTTCCCCGAAATTCCCCATTACACCGGAGGATTCCCACACCGCTTCCCCGGAATTCCCCAATACACCGGAGGATTCCCACACCGCTTCCCCGGAATTCCCCAATACACCGGAGGATTCCCACACCGCTTCCCCGGAATTCCCCATTACACCGGAGGATTCCCACACCGCTTCCCCGGAATTCCCCATTACACCGGAGGAATCCCAGACCGCTTCCCCGGAATTCCCCATTACACCGGAGGATTCCCACACCGCTTCCCCGGAATTCCCCATTACACCGGAGGATTCCCACACCGCTTCCCCAAAATTCCCCATTACACCGGAGGAATCTCACACCGCTTCCCCGAAATTCCCCATTACACCGGAGGATTCCCACACCGCTTCCCCGGAATTCCCCAATACACCGGAGGATTCCCACACCGCTTCCCCGGAATTCCCCAATACACCGGAGGATTCCCACACCGCTTCCCCGGTATTCCCCATTACACCGGAGGATTCCCACACCGCTTCCCCGGAATTCCCTATTACACCGGAGGAATCCCACACCGCTTCCCCGAAATTCCCCATTACACCGGAGGGATCCCACACCGCTTCCCTGGAATTCCCCATTACACTGGAGGGATCCCACACCGCTTCCCTGGAATTCCCCATTACACCGGAGGATTCCCACACCGCTTCCCCGGAATTCCCCATTACACCGGAGGAATCCCACGCTGCTTCCCCGGAATTCCCCCATTACACCGGAGGAATCCCACACCGCTTCCCCAGAATTCCCCAATACACCGGAGGATTCCCACACCGCTTCCCCGGAATTCCCTATTACACCGGAGGATTCCCACACCGCTTCCCCGGAATTCCCCATTACACCGGAGGAATCCCACACTGCTTCCCCCGAATTCCCCATTACACCGGAGGAATCCCACACCGCTTCCCCAGAATTCCCCATTACACCGGAGGAATCCCACACCGCTTCCCTGGAATTCCCCAATACACCGGAGGTTTCCCACACCGCTTCCCCGGAATTCCCCATTACACCGAAGGAATCCCACACCGCTTCCCCGGAATTCCCCCATTACACCGGAGGATTCCCACACCGCTTCCCCGGAATTCCCCAATACACCGGAGGATTCCCACACCGCTTCCCCGGAATTCCCTATTACACCGGAGGATTCCCACACCGCTTCCCCGGAATTCCCCATTACACCGGAGGAATCCCACACCGCTTCCCCGGAATTCCCCATTACACCGGAGGAATCCCAGACCGCTTCCCCGGAATTCCCCATTACACCGGAGGATTCCCACACCGCTTCCCCGGAATTCCCCATTACACCGGAGGATTCCCACACCGCTTCCCCGAAATTCCCCATTACACCGGAGGAATCTCACACCGCTTCCCCGAAATTCCCCATTACACCGGAGGATTCCCACACCGCTTCCCCGGAATTCCCCAATACACCGGAGGATTCCCACACCGCTTCCCCGGAATTCCCCAATACACCGGAGGATTCCCACACCGCTTCCCCGGAATTCCCCATTACACCGGAGGATTCCCACACCGCTTCCCCGGAATTCCCTATTACACCGGAGGAATCCCACACCGCTTCCCCGAAATTCCCCATTACACCGGAGGGATCCCACACCGCTTCCCTGGAATTCCCCATTACACTGGAGGGATCCCACACCGCTTCCCTGGAATTCCCCATTACACCGGAGGATTCCCACACCGCTTCCCCGGAATTCCCCATTACACCGGAGGAATCCCACGCTGCTTCCCCGGAATTCCCCCATTACACCGGAGGATTCCCACACCGCTTCCCCAGAATTCCCCAATACACCGGAGGATTCCCACACCGCTTCCCCGGAATTCCCTATTACACCGGAGGATTCCCACACCGCTTCCCCGGAATTCCCCATTACACCGGAGGAATCCCACACTGCTTCCCCCGAATTCCCCATTACACCGGAGGAATCCCACACCGCTTCCCCAGAATTCCCCATTACACCGGAGGAATCCCACACCGCTTCCCTGGAATTCCCCAATACACCAGAGGTTTCCCACACCGCTTCCCCGGAATTCCCCATTACACCGAAGGAATCCCACACCGCTTCCCTGGAATTCCCCAATACACCGGAGGAATCCCACACCGCTTCCCCGAAATTCCCCATTACACCGGAGGAATCCCACACCGCTTCCCCGGAATTCCCCATTACACCGGAGGATTCCCACATCGCTTCCCCGGAATTCCCCATTACACCGGAGGAATCCCACACCGCTTCCCCCCGGAATTCCCCATTACACCGGAGGAATCCCACACCGCTTCCCTGGAATTCCCCATTACACCGGAGGATTCCCACACCGCTTCCCCGGAATTCCCCATTACACCGGAGGAATCCCACACCGCTTCCCTGGAATTCCCCATTACACCGGAGGATTCCCACACCGCTTCCCCGGAATTCCCCCATTACACCGGAGGATTCCCACACCGCTTCCCCAGAATTCCCCAATACACCGGAGGATTCCCACACCGATTCCCCGGAATTCCCTATTACACCGGAGGATTCCCACACCGCTTCCCCGGAATTCCCCATTACACCGGAGGAATCCCACACCGCTTCCCCCCGGAATTCCCCATTACACCGGAGGAATCCCACACCGCTTCCCTGGAATTCCCCATTACACCGGAGGATTCCCACACCGCTTCCCCGGAATTCCCTATTACACCGGAGGAATCCCACGCTGCTTCCCCGGAATTCCCCCATTACACCGGAGGATTCCCACACCGCTTCCCCGGAATTCCCCAATACACCGGAGGATTCCCACACCGCTTCCCCGGAATTCCCTATTACACCGGAGGATTCCCACACCGCTTCCCCGGAATTCCCCATTACACCGGAGGAATCCCACACCGCTTCCCCGGAATTCCCCATTACACCGGAGGAATCCCACACCGCTTCCCCGGAATTCCCCATTACACCGGAGGATTCCCACACCGCTTCCCCGGAATTCCCCATTACACCGGAGGAATCCCACACCGCTTCCCTGGAATTCCCCATTACACCGGAGGAATCCCACACCGCTCCTCAACCCCCCATGCTTCAGTCTCCCGCCCCATCCCTATTTAATGGGTTGGCATCTATATAAGGAGTAGATCTGGTTTCCTCCGTAGATCATCACTACAACTTCTACATAATGAGGAGATTATTCCTTTCCGGAGAGAAGACAAAGTGTTGTAGCTCCACCTGGTGTTCACCTCGGCACATGTCACGCCACAAACCCTGCCGGAGAAAGTCCCATCAACACCGGAGAGCAGGAAGGACCAGCCCCCCTTCCTTCTATACACCCCCCAAAAAATCAGCCCACATATTCCCTGCATTGTGACCTGGCTAATGGCCAATGTCCTTGTAACGGAATGACCCGGGACATCCAGAGACTTTGTGAGGATGGAGGATACTCCTGTGTCAGCGTCACTGATAACTCTTGGGTCTGAGTCCACCCTGTGCCTTTTGGGCATGGGGTGGCAAGGGAATCATAATTCATGTATTACAGGAGATAGGACATTAATAATAGTCCATTGTAACGGTCACCACCGTTTACGACCTTCCATCCCAGTCACGACAGCTTATCGACACTCCAACCGACAGGACCCGATCCCATTTCATTTGCCCCGAATCAAGACGAGACATGCAGCTCTGTACTTGTTCCAAATGTAATGACACTTTAATGGTTTCTTCTCAGTCTTATATACAGTACAATCATGTGACATTATTCAAAGGGACAATGAGATCTCCACCCCCCTAATCACACACCAAGGCTAATTACTTAACATTCCTTAATCAACAACAAAACACCTTCACCCACTCCGTCTCCTAGGCAGACATTTCGTCTCCGCATACAGCTTGACACCTCTGAGCATCAATAGATTGTAGACAGGGTTATCACACATAAACAGTATTTAGCATGCATAATTATAGGTCTGGGAGCAGACCTGGGATTAACACCTGTCCGTTACAACACCTTTACACAAGGACAATGGAATGTCCTCCAAGCCCTGATGCAATTAGCATGTCACTAGAAATGAGTCATAGAATATTCTTTGCAGGCATTAAGGAATATACTGTAAATCATTATCCACGCCAAAACAATCCAACATCTTGCAGTATCTCAAAATCCTGCAATATGAACTATTATTGATGTCCTATTTCATGTTATACATGAATTATGATTCACTTGCCACTCCATGCCCAAAGGGCACAGAGTGGACTCAGACCCAAGAGTTATCAGTGACGCTGACACAGGAGTATCCTCCATCCTCACAAAGTCTCTGGGTGTCCCGGGTCATTCCGTTACATCCATATTGTAGGATCTTGAGAGATTGCAAGTTGTTGGTTAATTATGACCCCAACCAGTCAATAGTGACTCATTCTAGGATTAGCCCTGACTAGTGACATGCTAATTGAGTCAGGGCCTGGAAGACATTTCATTGTCCTTGTGTAAAGGTGTTGTAACCGACAGGTGTTAATCCAGGTCTGCTCCCAGAACTCTAATTATGCATACTAAATACTGTTTATGTGTGATAACACTGTCTAAAGCCTAGTGATGCTCAGAAGTGTGAATAGGTGTCAAGCTGTATGCGGAGACGGAACGTCTGCCTAGGGAACTCAGTGTGTGATGGGGTTTTGTTTGTTATGCTATTAATTAAGGAATGTGCAGTGATTAGACATGATAATTATAGGCCGGCGCCGACCTGTCTAGAATGTTTAGTAATTAGCCTTAGTGTGTGATTAGGGGGGTGGAGATGTCATTGTCCCTTTGAATACTGTCACATGATTGTACTGTATATAAGACTGAGAAGAAACCATTAAAGTTGTATTACATTTGAAACCAGAAGCACGGAGCTGTGGGTCTCGTGTCTGGGGGGAATTCTTATGGATCGGGTCCTGTTGGTTGGAGTGTCGATAAGCAGTCTTGGATGTGATGGAAGGTCGTAAACGGTGGTGACCGTTACAGTCCTTCGTACAACACTGCGGTATAGGTCAGAGCTATTCATAGACTAGGATCTCCTTTACAGAAAAATAATAAATGAGGTTATTTATGCAGGAGCCTGGAAAGCATCGCACCCGATCAATGTATCCGTAGATGACGGGTCCCACAACGCTTCCCCGGAAATTCCCCAATACACCGGAGGATTCCCACACCGCTTCCCCGGAATTCCCCATTACACCGGAGGAATCCCACACCGCTTCCCCGGAATTCCCCCATTACACCGGAGGATTCCCACACCGCTTCCCCGGAATTCCCCATTACACCGGAGGAATCCCACACCGCTTCCCCGGAATTCCCCCATTACACCGGAGGATTCCCACACCGCTTCCCCGGAATTCCCCATTACACCGGAGGAATCCCACACCGCTTCCCCGGAATTCCCCCATTACACCGGAGGATTCCCACACCGCTTCCCCGGAATTCCCCAATACACCGGAGGAATCCCACACCGCTTCCCTGGAATTCCCCAATACACCGGAGGATTCCCACACCGCTTCCCCGGAATTCCCCATTACACCGGAGGATTCCCACACCGCTTCCCCGGAATTCCCCATTACACCGGAGGAATCCCACACCGCTTCCCCGGAATTCCCCAATACACCGGAGGATTCCCACACCGCTTCCCCGGAATTCCCCATTACACCGGAGGATTCCCACACCGCTTCCCCGGAATTCCCCATTACACCGAAGGAATCCCACACCGCTTCCCTGGAATTCCCCCATTACACCGGAGGATTCCCACACCGCTTCCCCGGAATTCCCCATTACACCGAAGGAATCCCACACCGCTTCCCCGGAATTCCCCCATTACACCGGAGGATTCCCACACCGCTTCCCCGGAATTCCCCATTACACCGAAGGAATCCCACACCGCTTCCCCGGAATTCCCCATTACACCGGAGGATTCCCACACCGCTTCCCCGAAATTCCCCATTACACCGGAGGATTCCCACACCGCTTCCCCGGAATTCCCCATTACACCGAAGGAATCCCACACCGCTTCCCCGGAATTCCCCCATTACACCGGAGGATTCCCACACCGCTTCCCCGGAATTCCCCATTACACCGAAGGAATCCCACACCGCTTCCCCGGAATTCCCCATTACACCGAAGGAATCCCACACCGCTTCCCTGGAATTCCCCATTACACCGGAGGATTCTCACACCGCTTCCCCGGAATTCCCCAATACACCGGAGGAATCCCACACCGCTTCCCCGGAATTCCCTATTACACCGGAGGAATCCCACACCGCTTCCCCGAAATTCCCCATTACACCGGAGGGATCCCACACCGCTTCCCTGGAATTCCCCATTACACTGGAGGGATCCCACACCGCTTCCCTGGAATTCCCCATTACACCGGAGGATTCCCACACCGCTTCCCCGGAATTCCCCATTACACCGGAGGAATCCCACGCTGCTTCCCCGGAATTCCCCCATTACACCGGAGGATTCCCACACCGCTTCCCCAGAATTCCCCAATACACCGGAGGATTCCCACACCGCTTCCCCGGAATTCCCTATTACACCGGAGGATTCCCACACCGCTTCCCCGGAATTCCCCATTACACCGGAGGAATCCCACACTGCTTCCCCCGAATTCCCCATTACACCGGAGGAATCCCACACCGCTTCCCCAGAATTCCCCATTACACCGGAGGAATCCCACACCGCTTCCCTGGAATTCCCCAATACACCAGAGGTTTCCCACACCGCTTCCCCGGAATTCCCCATTACACCGAAGGAATCCCACACCGCTTCCCTGGAATTCCCCAATACACCGGAGGAATCCCACACCGCTTCCCCGAAATTCCCCATTACACCGGAGGAATCCCACACCGCTTCCCCGGAATTCCCCATTACACCGGAGGATTCCCACATCGCTTCCCCGGAATTCCCCATTACACCGGAGGAATCCCACACCGCTTCCCCCCGGAATTCCCCATTACACCGGAGGAATCCCACACCGCTTCCCTGGAATTCCCCATTACACCGGAGGATTCCCACACCGCTTCCCCGGAATTCCCCATTACACCGGAGGAATCCCACGCTGCTTCCCCGGAATTCCCCCATTACACCGGAGGATTCCCACACCGCTTCCCCAGAATTCCCCAATACACCGGAGGATTCCCACACCGATTCCCCGGAATTCCCTATTACACCGGAGGATTCCCACACCGCTTCCCCGGAATTCCCCATTACACCGGAGGAATCCCACACCGCTTCCCCCCGGAATTCCCCATTACACCGGAGGAATCCCACACCGCTTCCCTGGAATTCCCCATTACACCGGAGGATTCCCACACCGCTTCCCCGGAATTCCCTATTACACCGGAGGAATCCCACGCTGCTTCCCCGGAATTCCCCCATTACACCGGAGGATTCCCACACCGCTTCCCCGGAATTCCCCAATACACCGGAGGATTCCCACACCGCTTCCCCGGAATTCCCTATTACACCGGAGGATTCCCACACCGCTTCCCCGGAATTCCCCATTACACCGGAGGAATCCCACACCGCTTCCCCGGAATTCCCCATTACACCGGAGGAATCCCACACCGCTTCCCCGGAATTCCCCATTACACCGGAGGATTCCCACACCGCTTCCCCGGAATTCCCCATTACACCGGAGGAATCCCACACCGCTTCCCTGGAATTCCCCATTACACCGGAGGAATCCCACACCGCTCCTCAACCCCCCATGCTTCAGTCTCCCGCCCCATCCCTATTTAATGGGTTGGCATCTATATAAGGAGTAGATCTGGTTTCCTCCGTAGATCATCACTACAACTTCTACATAATGAGGAGATTATTCCTTTCCGGAGAGAAGACAAAGTGTTGTAGCTCCACCTGGTGTTCACCTCGGCACATGTCACGCCACAAACCCTGCCGGAGAAAGTCCCATCAACACCGGAGAGCAGGAAGGACCAGCCCCCCTTCCTTCTATACACCCCCCAAAAAATCAGCCCACATATTCCCTGCATTGTGACCTGGCTAATGGCCAATGTCCTTGTAACGGAATGACCCGGGACATCCAGAGACTTTGTGAGGATGGAGGATACTCCTGTGTCAGCGTCACTGATAACTCTTGGGTCTGAGTCCACCCTGTGCCTTTTGGGCATGGGGTGGCAAGGGAATCATAATTCATGTATTACAGGAGATAGGACATTAATAATAGTCCATTGTAACGGTCACCACCGTTTACGACCTTCCATCCCAGTCACGACAGCTTATCGACACTCCAACCGACAGGACCCGATCCCATTTCATTTGCCCCGAATCAAGACGAGACATGCAGCTCTGTACTTGTTCCAAATGTAATGACACTTTAATGGTTTCTTCTCAGTCTTATATACAGTACAATCATGTGACATTATTCAAAGGGACAATGAGATCTCCACCCCCCTAATCACACACCAAGGCTAATTACTTAACATTCCTTAATCAACAACAAAACACCTTCACCCACTCCGTCTCCTAGGCAGACATTTCGTCTCCGCATACAGCTTGACACCTCTGAGCATCAATAGATTGTAGACAGGGTTATCACACATAAACAGTATTTAGCATGCATAATTATAGGTCTGGGAGCAGACCTGGGATTAACACCTGTCCGTTACAACACCTTTACACAAGGACAATGGAATGTCCTCCAAGCCCTGATGCAATTAGCATGTCACTAGAAATGAGTCATAGAATATTCTTTGCAGGCATTAAGGAATATACTGTAAATCATTATCCACGCCAAAACAATCCAACATCTTGCAGTATCTCAAAATCCTGCAATATGAACTATTATTGATGTCCTATTTCATGTTATACATGAATTATGATTCACTTGCCACTCCATGCCCAAAGGGCACAGAGTGGACTCAGACCCAAGAGTTATCAGTGACGCTGACACAGGAGTATCCTCCATCCTCACAAAGTCTCTGGGTGTCCCGGGTCATTCCGTTACATCCATATTGTAGGATCTTGAGAGATTGCAAGTTGTTGGTTAATTATGACCCCAACCAGTCAATAGTGACTCATTCTAGGATTAGCCCTGACTAGTGACATGCTAATTGAGTCAGGGCCTGGAAGACATTTCATTGTCCTTGTGTAAAGGTGTTGTAACCGACAGGTGTTAATCCAGGTCTGCTCCCAGAACTCTAATTATGCATACTAAATACTGTTTATGTGTGATAACACTGTCTAAAGCCTAGTGATGCTCAGAAGTGTGAATAGGTGTCAAGCTGTATGCGGAGACGGAACGTCTGCCTAGGGAACTCAGTGTGTGATGGGGTTTTGTTTGTTATGCTATTAATTAAGGAATGTGCAGTGATTAGACATGATAATTATAGGCCGGCGCCGACCTGTCTAGAATGTTTAGTAATTAGCCTTAGTGTGTGATTAGGGGGGTGGAGATGTCATTGTCCCTTTGAATACTGTCACATGATTGTACTGTATATAAGACTGAGAAGAAACCATTAAAGTTGTATTACATTTGAAACCAGAAGCACGGAGCTGTGGGTCTCGTGTCTGGGGGGAATTCTTATGGATCGGGTCCTGTTGGTTGGAGTGTCGATGAGCAGTCTTGGATGTGATGGAAGGTCGTAAACGGTGGTGACCGTTACAGTCCTTCGTACAACACTGCGGTATAGGTCAGAGCTATTCATAGACTAGGATCTCCTTTACAGAAAAATAATAAATGAGGTTATTTATGCAGGAGCCTGGAAAGCATCGCACCCGATCAATGTATCCGTAGATGACGGGTCCCACAACGCTTCCCCGGAAATTCCCCAATACACCGGAGGATTCCCACACCGCTTCCCCGGAATTCCCCATTACACCGGAGGAATCCCACACCGCTTCCCCGGAATTCCCCCATTACACCGGAGGATTCCCACACCGCTTCCCCGGAATTCCCCATTACACCGGAGGAATCCCACACCGCTTCCCCGGAATTCCCCCATTACACCGGAGGATTCCCACACCGCTTCCCCGGAATTCCCCAATACACCGGAGGAATCCCACACCGCTTCCCTGGAATTCCCCAATACACCGGAGGATTCCCACACCGCTTCCCCGGAATTCCCCATTACACCGGAGGATTCCCACACCGCTTCCCCGGAATTCCCCATTACACCGGAGGAATCCCACACCGCTTCCCCGGAATTCCCCAATACACCGGAGGATTCCCACACCGCTTCCCCGGAATTCCCCATTACACCGGAGGATTCCCACACCGCTTCCCCGGAATTCCCCATTACACCGAAGGAATCCCACACCGCTTCCCTGGAATTCCCCCATTACACCGGAGGATTCCCACACCGCTTCCCCGGAATTCCCCATTACACCGAAGGAATCCCACACCGCTTCCCCGGAATTCCCCCATTACACCGGAGGATTCCCACACCGCTTCCCCGGAATTCCCCATTACACCGAAGGAATCCCACACCGCTTCCCCGGAATTCCCCATTACACCGAAGGAATCCCACACCGCTTCCCTGGAATTCCCCATTACACCGGAGGATTCTCACACCGCTTCCCCGGAATTCCCCAATACACCGGAGGAATCCCACACCGCTTCCCCGGAATTCCCCATTACACCGAAGGAATCCCACACCGCTTCCCTGGAATTCCCCATTACACCGGAGGATTCCCACACCGCTTCCCCGGAATTCCCCATTACACCGGAGGATTCCCACACCGCTTCCCCGGAATTCCCCATTACACCGGAGGATTCCCACACTGCTTCCCCGGAATTCCCCATTACACCGGAGGATTCCCACACCGCTTCCCCGGAATTCCCCATTACACCGGAGGAATCCCACACCGCTTCCCCGGAATTCCCCATTACACCGAAGGAATCCCACACCGCTTCCCTGGAATTCCCCATTACACCGCAGGAATCCCACACCGCTTCCCCGGAATTCCCCAATACACCGGAGGATTCCCACCCCGCTTCCCCGAAATTCCCCATTACACCGGAGGAATCCCACACCGCTTCCCCGGAATTCCCCAATACACCGGAGGAATCCCACACCGCTTCCCCGGAATTCCCCATTACACCGGAGGAATCCCACACCGCTTCCCCGGAATTCCCCATTACACCGAAGGAATCCCACACCGCTTCCCCGGAATTCCCTATTACACCAGATGTATCAGTAGATGACGGGTACATTGTGGGTCCTGCAGATGTCCTCCGGATCCCCCCCCCCCCAGCCCATTGAAACTACAAGGCCACCTGCCGCAGTAGAAGATGGTACTTGTAGTTTATTCATTCACAGGGATCAGCAGCTGTGTGGGAAATGACGGTGGGAGCGGGGAGAAGAACCCCCACCTGCTGTCACAGGAATGGGGGACAGGGGGCAGGAGCTGAAAGATGTTACATGTTCCACCCCAAATATAGAGGGTGGCCTATGTGTTCCGTGCTGTACTCCAAGATATGGAATTTACAGGTAAGTCAAACGTTCTCTCATGTATGGTGCACGGCACAGACTGGATATTCATCAGCTCTGGGATGTCCCCCAAGAGGTGAATGAGAAGGTCGGGCAACAACTAGGCAACAGAACCATGTAAATGGGACGATAAAAACTCAAAACCTTCCAGCCAAAAGCTGCTTCGGCAGAAGATTCCATGTCCAAAGACCAAACAGAAGACCAGGCCGAGGCCTTACAGAGTTGGGTGGGAGAAGCCGGGTTCCTAAAGGGCCGGGGGGGGGGGGGGGGGGGGGGTTCCAACAGATCTGGTGTAGTGTGCATGGAAGGGATGGAGGGGGTGTTTGTTTTAGAGAATGAGCTCCGGTGATCATATTTCTTATCCACCATCCAATGGAATTATCATAATGGTTCCTGTGGGGTAAACAGATTGAGAAAGGCTGCGTGTCCTCCTCAGATTGGCCGTGACCCTACCTGTCCTCCTCCCGTGTGACGTCACCCCACCTATCTGTCAGATCTGATGTCACCTCGCCTATCCTCCTCAGATCTGACGTCACCCCGGATCTTCTCCTCAGATCTGACGTCACCTCGCCAATCCTCCTCAGATCTGACGTCACCTCGCCTATCCTCCTCAGATCTGACGTCACCTCGCCTATCCTCCTCAGATCTGACGTCACCTCGCCTATCCTCAGATCTGACGTCACCTCACCTATCCTTAGATCTGACGTCACCCCGAATCTCCTCCTCAGATCTGAAGTCACTTTGGATCTCCTCCTCAAATCTGACATCACCCCAGATCTCCTCCTCAGATCTGACATCACCCCAGATCTCCTCCTCAGATCTGACGTCATCCCAGATCTTCTCCTCAGATCTGATGTCACCCTGGATCTCCTCCTCAGATCTGACGTCACCCCGAATCTCCTCCTCAGATCTGACGTCATCCCAGATCTTCTCCTCAGATCTGATGTCACCCTGGATCTCCTCCTCAGATCTGACGTCACCCCGAATCTCCTCCTCAGATCTGACATCACCCCGAATCTCCTTCTCAGATCTGACGTCACCTCACCTATCCTCAGATCTGACATCTCCCTGAATCTCCTCCTCAGATTTGACGTCACCTCACCTATCCTCAGATCTGACGTCACCTTGCCTATCCTCAGATCTGACGTCACCCCGGATCTCCTCCTTAGATCTGACATCCCCCCGAATCTCCTCCTCAGATCTGACGTCACCTCACCTTTCCTCAGATCTGACGTCCCCCCGGATCTCCTCCTCAGATCTGACGTCACCCTGCCTATCCTCAGATCTGACGTCACCCCGAAACTCCTCCTCAGATCTGACATCACCCCGAATCTTCTCCTCAGATCTGACATCACCTCACCTTTCCTCAGATCTGACGTCCCCCCGGATCTCCTCAGATCTGACGTCACCCTGCCTATCCTCAGATCTGACGTCACCCCGAATCTCCTCCTCAGATCTGATTTCACCCCATTTCTTATCCTCAGGGTGATGTCACCCTGCTTATCCTCCACGGATTTGACGTCACCCTGTGCTGGGACAGGGGCTTTTGGAAAGGACTGGGGGCAAGACTCTTACCCACTGACTTTTGGCCCAGACCTTTAAGGGAATACTACTCTTTGGAAGGTGTATACCGGGGGGGGGGGGATCCGTGGAGTGGTCTTGTTACTTTGGATTCAAGTGCATGTCTCCTCAAGACACAGACTCTGGGATCCACATTTACAGCAGGAAGGACGGCTCCACACTGTGGGACTCAGAAGATCTCATCAGCAAGTCCCCTGTCCGGGTTGTCTCTATAAAGTGTTTATTGTAAGTAGATCTAGAGGGCCTTCAAAAGGTCTTCCACCAATTATTTGTGATAATTATCTCACCCACTGTCTGTCTTCTAGCAAACTATTGAGGGATGTGCTTTTACCTGCAATAATGTGTATTGTACTCTCTGAGCTAGAAGACGGCAAGTCCGGCTTGGAAGACGGCAAGTCCGACCCGGAAGGAGACCTCCGAGTCTTCCAGGTGGATAATTAATCTAATATTTATATTATTTTCCTGTGTACAGTTTGTATTATTAGGCTAATATGATCGGGAGGGGGAGGGGCCTCCTATGGGGTTTATTTTGTTTGTTTAAATAAATATGTTCAAGCTCTTCAGCCAAACGAGTCTCGTCTGGTTCTTGGTTGTAATAGGCGGCTAGAGGAATATCTTTTGTTTCTTTTTTGGTGCCATACCATCTGTGCAATGAGCTGTCTCCTTTCCTTTTCATGAGCGGTGTCTGTGTGGAGGAGATCCCCCCATCTGTGAAGCAGGAGTGTGTTTGTGATTACATCGATTAATCCTATCATTGCACTGAACTGGGTGTTGTTGTTTTAATTGAAACACTGGTGCACATCCTATACACAATTGGACACATTTTGTGGATTTGTTTTTATATTGTTTTTTGAATCACTGTTTCAGCACGGTTGGCATAATTAAGTTAATAATTAGCGCAATATTTTATATTATACACATCTTTACTTTGTTTGACCCACTACCAAATATTTTTGCAGCTTTTTATTATTTGGTGATTTATTAATGTTATAATTTTTGAGTATTTAATTTAGCGCTGTAGTTATTTTTTACAATAGGCGGCTATAATATCTGATATCCATGTTCAGATTGGAGGAGGCACTCAGAGCGGAGTGTGGGACGTGGTTCTTCTCAGGTCTGAGGTCACCCCTTTTATCTTCCTCATGAGAGACGTCACCCCCCCCCCCCTCCTCGGGTGTGACGTCACCCTGCTTATCCCCCTCAGATCTGAAGTCTCCCCCTATTTATCCTCGGCTGTGAAGTCCCACCACCTATCCTCAGACCCAACGTCACCCCGTTCAACCTCAGTGATTTCACTCCGTCTATCCTTCTTAGATGTGACATCACCCCCATTAACCTTCCCAGGTGAGACGTGGTCCCTGAACCCGAGTCCATCTTATTCTGGGAACTCAGCACAGGGATGGTGGGAACCCCTCATAATGGGCACAGCGGGGGTACAGACCCGGGAACTCAGCACAGGGATGGTGGGAACCCCTCATAATGGGGCACAGCGGGTGTACAGACCCGGGAACTCAGCACAGGGATGGTGGGAACCCCTCATAATGGGGCACAGCGGGTGTACAGACCCGGGAACTCAGCACAGGGATGGTGGGAACCCCTCATAATGGGGCACGGCGGGGTGTACAGACCCGGGAACTCAGCACAGGGATGGTGGGAACCCCTCATAATGGGGCACAGCGGGTGTACAGACCCGGGAACTCAGCACAGGGATGGTGGGAACCCCTCATAATGGGGCACAGCGGGTGTACAGGCCCGGGAACTCAGCACAGGGATGGTGGGAACCCCTCATAATGGGCACAGCGGGGGTACAGACCCGGGAACTCAGCACAGGGATGGTGGGAACCCCTCATAATGGGCACAGCGGGTGTACAGACCCAGGAACTCAGCACAGGGATGGTGGGAACCCCTCATAATGGGCACAGCGGGTGTACAGACCCGGGAACTCAGCACAGGGATGGTGGGAACCCCTCATAATGGGCACAGCGGGTGTACAGACCCCACTAGGGGGCGCTGTGTCACACACGGGGATGGAGGGGGTTGGGGGGGGTCAGATATAGAGAAGGGGCCATATGTCTGCCCGACCTCTGACAGCAACACGTGGGGAACAACCAAAGATGGTGGCGAGGAGGGGGAACCCAGGGGGAGGGGCACATACAGGAAGTCAACAAACCAAACACCAGATAATTATATATTTATTTAACTGTCCACATTCATTCCATGTGAGAAAAAGGGGCGATGTCTGACTCCTCCCACAGTGGAAGGGTTCTCTTGAAAAGGGAGGTGAACTCTCTGGCTCCTCCCTCCTCCGGATTATCTGAAACGTTCTCCAACGATGGCGGGATAAAGTCTTTGGATCAAACATTTCCCAGAATCCCTCTGATTGGTTCCCGTCACACACACACACTTCTATACACAGAGAGCGGGGGATGGTGGCTGTACCACATAACACAGTCCACAGGAAGCCCCTCCCCCTCTAGGTGAAATAATGCGGCTTCTTCACATTGATTCCGTATTCCGCCAACGCCGGGCTCAGGTCCTCCATGGTGAGCGTGTACTTCTTATCCTGCAGGGGGAGACAGAGAGCATTATACAGAATTCACTACTACGCCCCGCCCACCGGGGGAGGGATGTGACACAACGCCACGCCTCTGGGGGAGACGGAGCATTATACAGAAATCACTATGCCCCGCCCACTGGGGGAGACGGAATATTATACAGAATTCACTACTATGTCCCACCCACCAGGGGGGAGGGACGTGCCTTAATTGTCCTGCCCCTGGGGGAGACAGGGAATAGGATTTTTGTACTCACCGTAAAATCCATTTCTCTGAGTTCATAGACGGACACAGTCTTCTTTGACCTTAGGGTTATGCTTCTTCCTACCAGGAGATTTAGGCAGAATTCTTACAGCACTTAAAAACTTTCCTTCATGCCGCTCCTCCCAGGGGGCGTGGCTCCCCCAGGCATAACCCCCACTCTGCTCCAGCAGCCTCAGTTCGTAACAAGCAGTACAAACCAAGGAGGGGTGGGTGCTGTGTCCGTCTATGAACTCAGAGAAATGGATTTTACGGTGAGTACAAAAATCCTATTTTCTCTTCCGTTCATAGACGGACACAGCCTTCATTGACCTTAGGGACATCCCCAAGCAGTGTCAAAAAATTTCGAGGGGTGGGAAAATAACACAGCAAAAACAGGTTACACCCCAAACAAAAACCGGAGTTACTCAACGGAGGAACTCCAACCTTAAACTGCCGCCTGTAACACCTGCGGCCGAAGGAGGCATCCGAAGATGCACTCACATCCACCTTGAAACAGCGTGGATTGACGACCAGGATGCCTCCTAACACCGCTGTAACACAGAGGCTTGGTGTCGGAAAGCCCAAGAGGCCCCGATCGCCCTGGTCGAATGCGCCATAACCCGAAAGGGGGGCACACGCCCCTTCAGGGCATAGGCCTGAAGCACAATCCGTCGGAACCACCTAGGAACGGTGGCCGACGAGACTGCCAGGCCCTCTTGTAGGACCAGCCACCGACACGAACAGCGAGTCCGACTTCCGGAACGGAGCTGTCGCCGACAAGTAAACTCGTAGGGCCCGAACCACATCCAGAGGATGTAAAGTGGCCTCCTCTTGGCATTTCGGCCGAGGACATAAGGATGGAAGAACAATGTCCACATCCAAGTGAAAAGCCGAAACGACCTTAGGGAGAAAAAACGGCTGCGGCCGCAGCACCACCTCATCCTTATGGATGACCAAGCAGGGAGCCTTGCAAGACAAGGCCACCAGAACAGACAGACACCCGTCTGATCGAGGTAATTGCTACCAGAAATAAAATCACCTTTTGCGACAAAAAACCTCCCGAATGTCCTCAAAGGGAGCATCCCGAAGCACCGAAAGGACTAAATTCAAGTCCCATGGGGGTAGTGGAGGGCGCACCGGAGGGGCCACCTGCCAGACCCCCTGACCCAACGCACGCACCGAGGAGTGCGATGCCAAGGGTCGCTGCAAGTAAAAACAGCCAGAGCAGAAATCTGGCTCCTAACCGTACGTAAGGCGAGAGCCTGAACCACTCCCTGCTGCAAAGACAGCAGAATCCTGTACACAACGCATGTACGAGAGTGCCAGTTCATCTCCCCACACACAGAGAAGTAGGCCTTCCATGTATGAGGAAAAAACCTACGTGAGGTAGACTTCCGTGCAGGCAGCACGGTAGAGACCACCGAGCACAATAGGCCTTGGTCCTTCAGCCCCTGGCTCTCAACAGCCACGCCGCTAAGGCCGGTGGCTGTGAAACAGGGTGGAAGATCGGAGCCTGCAACAGAAAATCAATTCCCAGGGGAAGACGCTAGGGGGCGTCTGCCAGCAGACGCACCTGGTCCGCGTACCAGGAGCAACGCGGCCAATCTGGGGCAATCAGGATTGATAGAATCCCTACAGCTTCCACTCTGCGCAGCAGGCGAGGAAGAAGCTTCCGAGGAGGGAAGGCGTAAAGTAGGCGACAGCGACCAAGGAGCCACCAACGCGCCCGCCCACGGGTCCTTAAACCTGGCCACGAACCGTGGCACCTACCGATAGAGACGGGACGCTAGAAGGTCCACGCCCAGAGTGCCCCACTTTTTGGCACAGACCCCGAAACACCTGTGGGTGGAGAGACCACTCCCCTTGGCCCAGTGCAGTGCGACTTAGGAGGTCGGCCAGCCAATTCCGTACTTGATTGCTCGGAGCTTCAGAACGTTGGACTCCACCTGAGTCCGGTGCCCCCTCCCCAACCGGAGAGGCTGGCATCCGTCGTGTCCAGTGGCCTGCAGAAAAATGACTTTCCGCACCGGAAACGCCAGCCACCACCCAGGGGAGACATGATCAGATGACTCAACTGAATCTGGTAATCCAGAGATGACGGAAGCTAGTCCCATCGTGACAGCAGTTCCCTCCGTAGTACCCAGGTGTGGAATTGGGCATACGGAACCGCCTCGAAAGAGGCTACCAACTGACCCAGAACCTTCCTGCAGAATCGCAGAGATGACCGCTTCTGGGTCGGCAACTGCTGCACAGCAGATAGCAGAGTCTGAAGTTTTTCCGCTAGGAGAAAAACACTCCCACCCCGGAGGAATCCAGGACCAGTCCCAGGTATCCCTGAGACGGAATCAACCCTGATTTCAGGACAATCCAGAAACCAGCCGAACACTAGGAGAGCCTGACACGTGATAGGCACGGCTCCACCAATGCAGAGCTCGAAGAAGCTCGTAGGAGAATGTCGTCCAGACATCCCATGATAACAAACCCCCGCTGTCACAGCCGGGCCAGTATCGGTACGAGCACCTTGGCGAAAACCCGCCGAATAGGAAGGACACCATTGAAAATGGCCCCCCGACCACAAAGCACAGAATCTCTGGTGGTTTGAGGATATGCAGGTACACGTTCATGACATCCAAGGATGCCAGAAAATCCCCCTGATGGAGTGCCGCTATTACCAAGCGAATCGACACCACCTTGACAAAACGAGGGACTTGAGGCCCAGGATCGACCGGGCCCCATCCTCCGTGGGGACACAAACAGAATGGAGTAAAAACCCCGAGAGCGTTCCAACGAGGGAACTGGCACAATCACTCCCCTGACCAGAAGATCCTGGACAGCCCCTGACAGAGCCAACCGGCGAACCGGAGGAGGCCAGAAGCCGGAGGGAAAAAACCTGTTTGGCAGACAAGAGAGAAACTCAATCTTGTACCCCAAGGAAAACACTTCGCAATGCGAAGCCAGTCTCCCACCCGAGACACGGGCGGGAGCAGACCTTCAGGCGGAAGCAGGTATGTCCGCAGACTTGTTAGGCATGCAGTATCAGGTGCGCTGCTACCCCGCAGTGGGGATTCAAGCACCATGTAGACCTTACCCCCACCACACAGGGCGGGCGAAAAAACGCTCGGAGGTAGGCAAGGAGGGTCCTTGCACAGGGCGAGGTCCCTAGCCCTTCCCAGACTGTGGGAACAGCATGCGCTTACCACCCGTGGCATCCTCAATGATGCCATTTAGGGAAGTCCCAAAAGGACCGTTCACCCTTAACGGCCATCCCCAAGGTCACCTTAGAGGACTAGTCCGCAGACCAGCTCCTCAGCCACACAAGGCGGCGCAGAACCACTGCATAGACGGAAGCCCCGGATCGTATCCATGGCCGCCTCGCAGAGAAAATTCTGACCCTGAACCAATTGTTCAGCCAGGTCCCTAAAGGATTCGGAAGCCCCTTCTTCCAGCTCCTGCAGCAGGAGCTTCGCCCTTTTAGTCGGGGCCTGACCAGGGCCCCGGCCAGAGCCGGCCTCACCGCCGAACCCACCACCGTGAATAGGGAGCGGGCCACGGCCTCCACTCTCCTATCAGCGGGATCCTGAAATGCAGGAGCCCCTTCCACAGGCAACGTGGTGGACTTGCGCAGTCTGGACACAGGGGGGTCCACTGGCGGAGGAGAGACCTACTTTTTTTTTTTAAAGCCCCCCCAAGGGGGTAACGGGTTGCAAAGTTTTTTGACAAACTTTTTGCGGTGCATCCCATTCCTTGTATAACATATAGTCCAAATAAGGAACACAAGGAAACCCTTCAGCGGTGCGTGGTAGTCTGCTGGTACTGACACGGAGGTGTCTCCGCCACATCCTCAATTTTTAGAGTCTCGCGCACCGCAGAAACAAGAGCTCCAACAATACTGACTGCAGCAGAGTCATCCTCACTATCCATAAGGGTTAAACCCGCAGCCTCTGACATAACAGAACCAGAAAAAAACTGCGATTCTGTGTCATCCCCAGAAGCAGGCTTCAGGGCTTTTTTACCCCCCATCCGGGCACTAGCTGCTTCAAACCTGGCAAGAAACCCAGGACAGCCAACATAACAGATGTGGCAGGGGAAGGGGCGTTAAGGGTTAACTCAGGCATAGCTTGAGAGGGAGACCTGGCTCAGGTTCCATAGTGTCAGCGCTGAGTCACCCACCCTGCAAGGCAGGACAAAAAAAAACCCACTGGTCACCTCCTTGCTGCCATTGCAGAGCATGGGGGCCCCTGGTATTCACCACCCCACCCAGCTGCAGAGGGAGCTGAAAAACCTGAGGTGTGCTCTGATGTGCTGGCTGTGATGTGTCTGTCACCTCAAGGAAGATTCACAGCGTTTCACAGCACTAAAACTGTTACAGCACTAAAACTGGTAGAAGAGACCAGAGGCTGTGCCGAGTCATCTCAGGGAAGAATCACAGCGTTACCAAGGAGATTTCCAAGATGGCCGCCATCTGAGGTAAAATTCACCTCGCAGAACACAGCAGCACCCCCCAGAGTAACAACACAGTCCCCCTAACAA
The DNA here is from genome assembly GCF_905171775.1 of Rana temporaria. Lineage (NCBI taxonomy): Eukaryota > Metazoa > Chordata > Amphibia > Anura > Ranidae > Rana > Rana temporaria. The sequence continues at coordinate 22,868 of NW_024404409.1, read as the reverse complement.
CACACGGGCTCCGGTGGTAACAAAGAAAACCCAGGAGGCCCCCCTTCACAGCCACTACCCAGTCAGGGGAAGGGGAGAGAGGAAAGCAGGGCGGACCCTCAGTCGACCTCCCCAGGGAAACCACCAGTCAGACCACTTACCTGAGTAAGGGGCCACTACTTACCTGTCCTGCGACTACCCGGCTGGAGGTATCCCAGACAGAACCAACGTCCGTAAACGGCATGGCTGTCGGCCAGACACACTGTGACAAAGCCATAGAGACCGGTCATATGTGTGCCCTAGAACCAAAGTTCCCCGGCCGCCCCTGGAGCAATGGGGCCAGTCGTGGACGTCCCAAAGCTGAGCTGAGGGCCGGCACACGCTCGAAGGCCTAACATGGGGGGACTACAAGAGTCGAGGACCCAGCCTGTCACCCAGTCGGCTGTTGATAGAAGAATCGCAGGATTCAAAAATGCAGGAACAAAACAATAAAAAAGCGAGAAAAATCGCCAGAAAAAAACTCCAGAAGTGCCTGACTCTCCTGACGGTTAGGCAGAAAAAGACTGAGGCTCCTAAAGCAGGGTGTGGGTTATGCCTGGGGGAGCCACGCCCCCTGGGAGGAGCGGCATGAAGGAAAGGTTAACACTTTAAGTGCTGTTAAATTCTGCCTAAATCTCCTGGTAGGAAGAAGCATAACCCTAAGGTCAATGAAGGCTGTGTCCGTCTATGAACGGAAGAGAAATTATACAGAATTCACTTCTATGCTCCGCCCCCTGGGGGAGGGATGCACTACAATTCCCCGCCTCCAGCAGACAACATATTAATCTCTCTAATGTACAGCATTATATAATACCCCACCCCTAGGAGGAGGGATCACTTGTTACAGCGATCCTGCCATGGAGGCCCCGCCTCCTGTGATGTATCTGTGTACAGAGAGGACCGCCTTCTACCATGCTGGACCAATGAACAGCTTTTATTTCTCACACATGGACACGCCCACTAGAAGGTCGATCATACGCCACACAGACCCCGAAAACGGAACGTCTATGACTGGGGGAGGGGGAAGTCAATGCCCATGAAGTAAAGCATCCCTACTGTGAAGCATGGTGGTGGATCTCTGCTGTTCTGAGAATTCAGTGACAACCAACGGCAGAGAAGTGCAGCACATCATCACCCACACAATGACCCCAGAGGGCCAAGTCACCCTTCAGTGTGCGAGAAACGTGAGGGGGGCCCTGATTGGTCTTCACATTCCTCTTCATGCGTGTAAAGGTAAGCGCCCCAATACATGATAGTGTGAGAGATAAACAACCCCCCACCCCCGGGGGTATCAGTAGGCTGGGGTGGGACTCACCTTGCTCTTGTTGCGGGAGCTCCCGGACGCCGTCCCCTTCATCTTGCAGTGCTGCAGAGCGTCATTCGCAATGTCAGAGATGAACTTCTGAGCAGCCAATGAAATCAGTCGGATGCTGGAGAGAGAGACCAACGTATGAGAGTCCGCACCGCCCACTGGAGGTCCCCGCCCCCGCGACCCAGGAAACACCGAGGAGGTCCCCGACCCCCCCGACCCAGGAAACACAGAGGAGGTCCCCGCCCCCCCCGACCCAGGAAACACCAAGGAGGTCCCCGACCCAGGAAACACAGAGGAGGTCCCCACACCCCCCCCCCCCGACCCAGGAAACGCAGAGGAGGTCCCCGCCCCCCCCCCCCGACCCAGGAAACGCAGAGGAGGTCCCCGCCCCCCTGACCCAGGAAACGCAGAGGAGGTCCCCGCCCCCCTGACCCAGGAAACGCAGAGGAGGTCCCCGCCCCCCCCCCCCGACCCAGGAAACGCAGAGGAGGTCCCCGCCCCCCTGACCCAGGAAACGCAGAGGAGGTCCCCGCCCCCCTGACCCAGGAAACGCAGAGGAGGTCCCCGCCCCCCCGACCCAGGAAACGCAGAGGAGGTCCCCGACCCAGGAAACACAGAGGAGGTCCCCGACCCAGGAAACGCAGAGGAGGTCCCCGACCCAGGAAACGCAGAGGAGGTCCCCGCCCCCCCCCCCCGACCCAGGAAACGCAGAGGAGGTCCCCGCCCCCCCCCCGACCCAGGAAACACAGAGGAGGTCCCCACACCCCCCCCCCCCCCGACCCAGGAAACGCAGAGGAGGTCCCCGCCCCCCCGACCCAGGAAACGCAGAGGAGGTCCCCCCCCCCCCCCCCCCCCCCCCCGGGCAAGGCAGTAGGGAGTCTAAGGGATCAGCATGACAGCCAGAGGAGGAGCATCTTCAGAAGGAAGGTTCAGCACAATGATGACATCACAGAGACGGATACTCACATGCGAGGGTCGGAGGCCTCAAACCCCGCCCGGTTCAGGTAATATCCAGTCACTGCGTCCGGGATCTGTACAGAGAGAGGAGGATGAGGGAGTGTCCACAGAGCCCCGCCCACACCACACACCGTTCCGCCCCAAGCTGACCCACCCCCACACACACACAGAGCCCCCACCACACACACACACATGCCCCCCGCCCACACAAAACGCGCCCCCCCCCCCGCTGACCCACCCACACACAGTGCCCCCACACCACACACAATGTTCCGCCCCAAGCTGACCCACCCACCCACACAGTGCCCCCGCCCACACACAACATGCCCCGCCCACACACAACGTTCCGCCCCAAGCTGACCCACACACACACAGTGCCCCCCACACCACACACAACGTTGCGCCCCAAGCTGACCCACCCCCACACACACACACACACAGAGCCCCCGCCCACACACAAAACGCCCCCCCCCCGCTGACCCACACACAGTGCCCCCACCACACACAAAACGCCCCCCCCCCCGCTGACCCACACACAGTGCCCCCACCACACACAACGTTCCGCCCCAAGCTGACCCACCCCCACACACACAGAGCCCCCGCCCACACACAACATGCCCCACCCACCCACACACAGTGCCCCCACACCACACACAATGTTCCGCCCCAAGCTGACCCACCCACACAGTGCCCCCGCCCACACACAACATGCCCCGCCCACACACAACGTTCCGCCCCAAGCTGACCCACCCCCACACACACACACACACACACACACACACAACGTTCCGCCCCAAGCTGACCCACCCACCCACACACACACACACACACACACACACACACACACACAGAGCCCCCGCCACACACACAGAGCCCCCGCCACACACAAAACGCCCCCCAACCTCTGACCCACCCACACACAGTGCCCACCACACACAACGTTGCGCCCCAAGCTGACCCACACACACACACACACACACACACACACACACACACACACACACACACACACACACACACACACACACACACACACAGAGCCCCCGCCCACACCCAAAACGCCCCCCCCGCTGACCCACACACAGTGCCCCCACCACACACAAAACGCCCCCCCCCCCCGCTGACCCACACACAGTGCCCCCACCACACACAACGTTCCGCCCCAAGCTGACCCACCCCCACACACACAGAGCCCCCGCCCACACACAACATGCCCCACCCCCACACACACAGAGCCCCCACACACACAGAGCCCCCACCACACACATGCCCCCCGCCCACACAAAACGCCCCCCCGCTGACCCACCCACACACAGTGCCCCCACACCACACACAATGTTCCGCCCCAAGCTGACCCACCCACCCAGTGCCCCCGCCCACACACAACATGCCCCGCCCACACACAACGTTCCGCCCCAAGCTGACCCACACACACACACACAGAGCCCCCGCCACACACACAGAGCCCCCACCACACACAAAACGCCCCCCAACCTCTGACCCACCCACACACACAGTGCCCCCCACACCACACACAATGTTCCGCCCCAAGCTGACCCACACACAACGTTGCGCCCCAAGCTGACCCACCCCCACACGCACACACAGAGCCCCCGCCCACACACAAAACGCCCCCCCCCCGCTGACCCACCCACACACAGTGCCCCCACCACACACAACGTTCCGCCCCAAGCTGACCCACCCCCACACACACACACACACACACACACACACACACACACGTTCCGCCCCAAGCTGACCCACCCCCACACACACAGCCCCCGCCCACACACACAACATGCCCCCCGCCCACACACACAACATGCCCCCCCGCTGACCCACCCACACACAGTGCCCCCCACCACACACACAACGTTCCGCCCCAAGCTGACCCACACAACGTTCCGCCCCAAGCTGACCCACCCCCACACACAAACAGAGCCCCCGCCCACACACAACATGCCCCCCCCGCCCACACACAACATGCCCCCCCGCTGACCCACACACAGTGCCCCCACCACACACAACGTTCCACCCCAAGCTGACCCACACACAGTGCCCCCACACCACACACAATGTTCCGCCCCAAGCTGACCCACCCACACAGTGCCCCCGCCCACACACAACATGCCCCGCCCACACACAACGTTCCGCCCCAAGCTGACACACACACACAACGTTCCGCCCCAAGCTGACCCACACACACACACACACACACACACACACACACACAGAGCCCCCGCCACACACACAGAGCCCCCACCACACACACAGAGCCCCCACCACACACACAGAGCCCCCCAACCTCTGACCCACCCACACACAGTGCCCACCACACACAACGTTGCGCCCCAAGCTGACCCACCCCCACAGCGTAATCTTCCAGTAGGGGGCGGGGTCTATACTCACAGTGGGCGTGTAATCTTCCAGCTGCATCAGGAAGTCCACCAGAGGAGTGCTGGAGATGATTGGCTTTATGTCCCCATTGGTCACCCCCGGGGGGAGGTACACGCCATTGGAGAGGGAGGAGGAGCTCTCAGGAGGGGCGGCGACAGAAACCGGAACTGAGGAGAAAAATAAAAAAATCATTCAATGAATCAGAAACTTTATACAAGAGCGAGGAGGGGGAGGGGGGACACAATGGATACAGTCAGTCGGCGTCCAATGAATGAAGAGAGGTGTGACAGTTCTAGCCGGGAGGGGCGGAGATAAGTGTGAACACCCCGCCTCCCCTCTTATGTGTCTATTGAGGGTAAATAATAGATGAGAATGTCGGGAAAGATTTATCCTTTGTATGAGATTCCCTGAGGAGCCAAACAGTCTGACACCGAGATTCCCTGAGGAGCCAAACAGTCTGACACCGAGATTCCCTGAGGAGCCGAACAGTCTGACACCGAGATTCCCTGAGGAGCCGAACAGTCTGACACCGAGATTCCCTGAGGAGCCGAACAGTCTGACACCGAGATTCCCTGAGGAGCCAAACAGTCTGACACCGAGGTCTCCTCATCATACTAGGGGCTGTCCTGATACCGAGCATGTGCGCGAGTCCTCCTACAAATGCTCCCGATACCTGGGGAGGGCGGAGAGGGGTGGAGCGCGAGACACTTCCTGTGCGGCTATGTCGCGGGGCTCCACTGCGCATGCGCTTCACCGCACTTATATCGCGCATGCTCATTTCAGTACAGGAAAATAATAGACTAGAGCGGGCAGAGGCGGCGTGAGTTGCTTAATTACATCATCCGCACCACCGCCTCCAGCCCTGCCCCCAACACGCCCCTCGCCTGCTCTGGGAAAAGGGGTGGGCCCCCTCGAAACCTAGCACTGTTTATATCGTGTCCAGTGGTGGCCGGTGCTTGGGGGGGGGGGGCGCAAACCAAAAAAATACTGAAACCCCCCCCCCCCCCATCAAATGCAGCCCCCACCGTGCTCGCCCTACTGGTTATAGTCCTGTCTGCATGACTGAGCTAAGGGCAGATGGATTACAGGAAGTAAGGCAATCCATGAATTGTTCACTTCTGTTACACTGATTGACGAGTCCTTCAACCCCCCCCTCCCGTACTGGACCCTTGTCGCTCCCCCCCCTGTACTGAACCCTTGTCGCTCCCCCCCCTGTACTGGACCCTTGTCGCTCCCCCCTCCCGTACTGGACCCTTGTCGCTCCCCCCTCCCGTACTGGACCCTTGTCGCTCCCCCCTCCCGTACTGGACCCTTGTCGCTCCCCCCTCCCGTACTGGACCCTTGTCGCTCCCCCCCCCTGTACTGACCCCTTGTCGCTCCCCCCCCCTGTACTGAACCCTTGTCGCTCCCCCCCCCCTGTACTGGACCCTTGTCGCTCCCCTCCCCTGTACTGGACCCTTGTCGCTCCCCTCCCCTGTACTGGACCCTTGTCGCTCCCCCCTCCCGTACTGGACCCTTGTCGCTCCCCCCCCCTGTACTGGACCCTTGTCGCTCCCCCCTCCCGTACTGGACCCTTGTCGCTCCCCCCCCCTGTACTGAACCCTTGTCGCTCCCCCCCCCTGTACTGAACCCTTGTCGCTCCCCCCCCTGTACTGAACCCTTGTCGCTCCCCCCCCCCTGTACTGGACCCTTGTCGCTCCCCCCTCCCGTACTGGACCCTTGTCGCTCCCCCCCCCCTGTACTGGACCCTTGTCGCTCCCCCCTCCCGTACTGGACCCTTGTCGCTCCCCCCTCCCGTACTGGACCCTTGTCGCTCCCCCCTCCCGTACTGAACCCTTGTCGCTCCCCCCCCTGTACTGAACCCTTGTCGCTCCCCCCCCCTGTACTGGACCCTTGTCGCTCCCCCCCCCTGTACTGGACCCTTGTCGCTCCCCCCCCCTGTACTGGACCCTTGTCGCTCCCCCCCCCCTGTACTGAACCCTTGTCGCTCCCCCCCCCTGTACTGGACCCTTGTCGCTCCCCCCTCCCGTACTGGACCCTTGTCGCTCCCCCCCCCTGTACTGAACCCTTGTCGCTCCCCCCCCCTGTACTGAACCCTTGTCGCTCCCCCCCTGTACTGAACCCTTGTCGCTCCCCCCCCCTGTACTGGACCCTTGTCGCTCCCCCCTCCCGTACTGGACCCTTGTCGCTCCCCCCCCCCCTGTACTGAACCCTTGTCGCTCCCCCCCCCTGTACTGGACCCTTGTCGCTCCCCTCCCCTGTACTGGACCCTTGTCGCTCCCCTCCCCTGTACTGGACCCTTGTCGCTCCCCTCCCCTGTACTGGACCCTTGTCGCTCCCCCCTCCCGTACTGGACCCTTGTCGCTCCCCCCCCCTGTACTGGACCCTTGTCGCTCCCCTCCCCTGTACTGAACCCTTGTCGCTCCCCTCCCCTGTACTGAACCCTTGTCGCTCCCCTCCCCTGTACTGTACCCTTGTCGCTCCCCCCCCTGTACTGGACCCTTGTCGCTCCCCCCTCCCGTACTGGACCCTTGTCGCTCCCCTCCCCTGTACTGAACCCTTGTCGCTCCCCCCCCTGTACTGGACCCTTGTCGCTCCCCCCTCCCGTACTGGACCCTTGTCGCTCCCCCCCCCTGTACTGAACCCTTGTCGCTCCCCCCCCCTGTACTGAACCCTTGTCGCTCCCCTCCCCTGTACTGGACCCTTGTCGCTCCCCCCCTGTACTGAACCCTTGTCGCTCCCCTCCCCTGTACTGAACCCTTGTCGCTCCCCCCCTGTACTGAACCCTTGTCGCTCCCCTCCCCTGTACTGGACCCTTGTCGCTCCCCCCTCCCGTACTGGACCCTTGTCGCTCCCCCCCCCTGTACTGAACCCTTGTCGCTCCCCCCCCCTGTACTGGACCCTTGTCGCTCCCCTCCCCTGTACTGGACCCTTGTCGCTCCCCTCCCCTGTACTGGACCCTTGTCGCTCCCCTCCCCTGTACTGGACCCTTGTCGCTCCCCCCCCCGTACTGAACCCTTGTCGCCCCCCCCCCCCTGTACTGAACCCTTGTCGCTCCCCTCCCCCGTGTGTCGGGGAATGCAGAGGATGTAAATCTTGCTGTTTTTTCTCCTCTACATTCAGGTGAAAGAACGTCTTGCAGTGTCCGCGGCGCCGAGTCCTCCAATGTGGGGGGGGGGGGAGCTACCAGAGCCGCTGTGGGACCCCAGAAGAGGAGGATCGGGGGCAAAACAAGCCGCACACAGGGGGGGTCACATTTTCTATATAAATCCCCCCCCCCCCCATACAGGTCATGTGACTGCTCCTCTGCCGAGAGCAACTCCCGGGGGCCCTCAGAGGAACTACAAATCCCACCGTCCCCCCCGCCTGCAACACCTCCTGGGACTTGTAGTGCCACAACAACTGGGGGACCCCAAACACATCACTGGGGGAGGGGGAGACCCCATACATATCACTGGGGGAGGGGGAGACCCCATACATATCACTGGGGGAGGGGGAGACCCCATACATATATCACTGGGGGAGGGGGAGACCCCATACATATATCACTGGGGGAGGGGGAGACCCCATACATATCACTGGGGGAGGGGGAGACCCCATACATATCACTGGGGGAGGGGGAGACCCCATACATATCACTGGGGGAGGGGAGACCCCATACATATATCACTGGGGGAGGGGGAGACCCCATACATATCACTGGGGGAGGGGGAGACCCCATACATATCACTGGGGGAGGGGGAGACCCCAAACATATCACTGGGGGAGGGGGAGACCCCATACATATATCACTGGGGGAGGGGAGACCCCATACATATATCACTGGGGGAGGGGGAGACCCCATACATATCACTGGGGGAGGGGGAGACCCCATACATATCACTGGGGGAGGGGAGACCCCATACATATCACTGGGGGAGGGGAGACCCCATACATATATCACTGGGGGAGGGGGAGACCCCATACATATATCACTGGGGGAGGGGGAGACCCCATACATATCACTGGGGGAGGGGAGACCCCATACATATCACTGGGGGAGGGGGAGACCCCATACATATCACTGGGGGAGGGGGAGACCCCATACATATCACTGGGGGAGGGGGAGACCCCATACATATATCATTGGGGGAGGGGGAGACCCCATACATATCACTGGGGGAGGGGAGACCCCATACATATATCACTGGGGGAGGGGAGACCCCATACATATCACTGGGGGAGGGGAGACCCCATACATATCACTGGGGGAGGGGGGGACCCCATACATATCACTGGGGGAGGGGGAGACCCCATACATATCACTGGGGGGAGGGGAGACCCCATACATATCACTGGGGGAGGGGGAGACCCCATACATATCACTGGGGGAGGGGAGACCCCATACATATATCACTGGGGGAGGGGAGACCCCATACATATCACTGGGGGAGGGGAGACCCCATACATATCACTGGGGGAGGGGAGACCCCATACATATCACTGGGGGAGGGGGGGACCCCAAACATATCACTGGGGGAGGGGGAGACCCCATACATATCACTGGGGGAGGGGGGGACCCCATACATATCACTGGGGGAGGGGGGGACCCCATACATATCACTGGGGGAGGGGGGGAGACACGCGGGGGACCTCATAATACCCCTCCATCACTCTTCCGGTACCCCGAATTCCCACCAATGGGGGTCACCGACCCTCCCCCTGTATATGAGAACACATTATATAGGGGAAGGGAGGGGGGGCATTATATGGAGGGGGGAGGGGGGGGTCATTATACAGGGCGGAGGGGGGGACACCCGGATCTCACACTCACCTCCGGCTCTCCTCTCTCCCGGGAGGACGGATCCGATCCCCGGCGCCGGTTTGGGGATACTGACCGGACTCGGCTTGTTCTCCAGGGAGAGGACGATGCTGTTGGTTCCGGCCTGCGCCGGGGCTCCGGAGATCGGAGATTCCTGAACCGACTCCGTCCCGCTCATCTTCACACCTCCCACTTCCGCTCTGATCCGGAAGTGCGACTCCATGGCAATCCCGCCCCTTCCGCTCCCGAGCGTGCTTTACGTTGGGAGCCAACAGAGACTCCGCCCACACACGGCTTACTGAGCCAATACCGTCCGAGACTCCGCCCACACACTCACAACAGAGCCAATACCGTCCGAGAGTCCGCCCACTCACAGAGCCAATACCGCCCCAGAGACTCCGCCCACACACTCACAACAGAGCCAATACCGCCCGAGACTCCGCCCACACACTCACACCAGAGCCAATACCGTCCGAGAGTCCGCCCACACACTCACACCAGAGCCAATACCGCCCGAGAGACTCCGCCCCAGAGACTCCTCCCACCCACAGAGCCAATACCGCCCGAGAGACTCCGCCCCAGAGACTCCTCCCACCCACAGAGCCGATACCGCGCTAAACTCCGCCCACACACAGCCTAGTGAGACATACGCCCACTCCCGCCGAGACCCCGCCCACAGGCAGCCATTATTGGGGAGGGCGGCGCAGGAGGGTGTAGTGGGCGGAGTGTTTCTTCTGTCTATATAATATCCATCTTAGCTCCTCCCACTGGTGACGTGGTGGGTGTAACTAATCATTGTTTATGTAGAATTCTCATTGAAAAGGGCGGGGTAAGGGGTGTGTCTTATGTGTATATTTATATGTATTACACTTCCCCCCGGAGGAGGAGGGGCTGGATGTTTGGGGGGCGTGTTCTCTCGTGGCTCCTCCTCCCCCTAGGGGTGAGTGATGTGTATTGCATGTAGTAGAAGTAAAGGAAAGTCCAGACAGACAGACAGACAGACAGACAGGTGCTCTTTGCTCTTTATTACCCAGCCGGGGAAACAATAAAACTTAAAAGTAAAGAAGAAAGGAGAATATCAGATTCAGGAAACAGTCCTGACCCGGACAGGCCCCTCCCACTGACCCGGACAGGCCCCTCCCACCGACCCGGACAGGCCCCTCCCACCGACCCGGACAGGCCCCTCCCACCGACCCGGGCAGGCCCCTCCCACCGACCCGGGCAGGCCCCTCCCACCGACCCAGACAGGCCCCTCCCACCGACCCAGGCAGGCCCCTCCCACCGACCCAGACAGGCCCCTCCCACCGACCCGGACAGGCCCCTCCCACCGACCCGGACAGGTGCCCTCCCACCGACCCGGACATGCCCCTCCCAGCGACCCGGACATGCCCCTCCCACCGACCCGGACATGCCCCTCCCACCGACCCAGGCAGGCCCCTCCCACTGACCCAGGCAGGCCCCTCCCACCGACCCAGGCAGGCCCCTCCCACCGACCCAGACAGGCCCCTCCCACCGACCCGGACAGGCCCCTCCCACCGACCCAGGCAGGCCCCTCCCACCGACCCAGACAGGCCCCTCCCACCGACCCGGACAGGCCCCTCCCACCGACCCAGACAGGCCCCTCCCACCGACCCGGACAGGCCCCTCCCACTGACCCGGACAGGCCCCTCCCACTGACCCGGACAGGTGCCCTCCCACCGACCCGGACATGCCCCTCCCACCGACCCGGACATGCCCCTCCCACTGACCCAGGCAGGCCCCTCCCACCGACCCGGACAGGCCCCTCCCACTGACCCGGACAGGCCCCTCCCACTGACCCGGACAGGTGCCCCTCCCACCGACCCGGACATGCCCCTCCCACTGACCCAGGCAGGCCCCTCCCACCGACCCGGACAGGCCTCTCCCACCGACCCGGACATGCCCCTCCCACCGACCCAGGCAGGCCCCTCCCACTGACCCGACAGGCCCCTCCCACTGACCCGGACAGGTGCCCTCCCACCGACCCGGACAGGTGCCCCTCCCACCGACCCGGACATGCCCCTCCCACTGACCCAGGCAGGCCCCTCCCACCGACCCGGACAGGCCCCTCCCACTGACCCGGACAGGCCCCTCCCACTGACCCGGACAGGTGCCCCTCCCACCGACCCGGACATGCCCCTCCCACTGACCCAGGCAGGCCCCTCCCACCGACCCGGACAGGCCTCTCCCACCGACCCGGACATGCCCCTCCCACCGACCCGGGCAGGCCCCTCCCACTGACCCGGACAGGCCCCTCCCACTGACCCGGACAGGTGCCCTCCCACCGACCCGGACATGCCCCTCCCACCGACCCGGACATGCCCCTCCCACTGACCCAGGCAGGCCCCTCCCCGGACAGCTTGGTATCTTCAGAGGTGGGTCCCTGTTGCTGCTCAGATGCTCCGGGTCAGCATGGCCCCGTAACCAGGAACACCGCATGACACGCACTCCCTGGACAGGTAGGCCATAGTGCCGGGGCGCCGTGATGTGGCCACCCTAAAGGTGGAAGAAGACCCAGAACCAATGGCGTCTGCCCCATATATACCCCTCCCCAGCATGCACAGCGAGGACAAACCCTCCTGATTGGCTGCTGGTGAAGAGAAACCCAAACCTCGACTCTGCTACTGCCACCTACTGCACCGGAGGGGAAGAACACCCAATACAGCAGAATGAGCCACAGCACCGCCCAGACAGAGACCCGGCTCTACACATAACGATCCGGATCCGAGATGAACAGTCCAATCTTCACACAAAGGCGTCCCCCCGAGGCTCAAACACACAAAGGCGTCCCCCCGAGGCTCAAACACACAAAGGCGTCCCCCCCGAGGCTCAAACACACAAAGGCGTGCCCCCGAGGCTCAAACACACAAAGGCGCCCCCCCCGAGGCTCAAACACACAAAGGCGTCCCCCCGAGGCTCAAACACACAAAGGCGTCCCCCCGAGGCTCAAACACACAAAGGCGTCCCCCCGAGGCTCAAACACACAAAGGCGTGCCCCCGAGGCTCAAACACACAAAGGCGTGCCCCCGAGGCTCAAACACACAAAGGCGTGCCCCCGAGGCTCAAACACACAAAGGCGCCCCCCCCGGGGCTCAAACACACAAAGGCGTCCCCCCGAGGCTCAAACACACAAAGGCGTGCCCCCGAGGCTCAAACACACAAAGGCGTCCCCCCGAGGCTCAAACACACAAAGGCGTGCCCCCGAGGCTCAAACACACAAAGGCGTGCCCCCGAGGCTCAAACACACAAAGGCGTGCCCCCGAGGCTCAAACACACAAAGGCGCCCCCCCCGAGGCTCAAACACACAAAGGCGTCCCCCCGAGGCTCAAACACACAAAGGCGTCCCCCCGAGGCTCAAACACACAAAGGCGTGCCCCCGAGGCTCAAACACACAAAGGCGTGCCCCCGAGGCTCAAACACACAAAGGCGTGCCCCCGAGGCTCAAACACACAAAGGCGCCCCCCCCGAGGCTCAAACACACAAAGGCGTCCCCCCGAGGCTCAAACACACAAAGGCGTGCCCCCGAGGCTCAAACACACAAAGGCGTCCCCCCGAGGCTCAAACACACAAAGGCGTGCCCCCGAGGCTCAAACACACAAAGGCGTGCCCCCGAGGCTCAAACACACAAAGGCGTGCCCCCGAGGCTCAAACACACAAAGGCGCCCCCCCCGAGGCTCAAACACACAAAGGCGCCCCCCCCGAGGCTCAAACACACAAAGGCGTCCCCCCGAGGCTCAAACACACAAAGGCGTGCCCCCGAGGCTCAAACACACAAAGGCGCCCCCCCGAGGCTCAAACAAACAAAGGCGTGCCCCCGAGGCTCAAACACACAAAGGCGTCCCCCCCGAGGCTCAAACACACAAAGGCGTCCCCCCCCGAGGCTCAAACACACAAAGGCGTCCCCCCCGAGGCTCAAACACACAAAGGCGTGCCCCCGAGGCTCAAACACACAAAGGCGTCCCCCCGAGGCTCAAACACACAAAGGCGTCCCCCCGAGGCTCAAACACACAAAGGCGTGCCCCCGAGGCTCAAACACACAAAGGCGTGCCCCCGAGGCTCAAACACACAAAGGCGTGCCCCCCGAGGCTCAAACACACAAAGGCGTCCCCCCCGAGGCTCAAACACACAAAGGCGTCCCCCCGAGGCTCAAACACACAAAGGCGTGCCCCCGAGGCTCAAACACACAAAGGCGTCCCCCCCGAGGCTCAAACACACAAAGGCGTCCCCCCCGAGGCTCAAACACACAAAGGCGTCCCCCCCGAGGCTCAAACACACAAAGGCGTCCCCCCCGAGGCTCAAACACACAAAGGCGTCCCCCCGAGGCTCAAACACACAAAGGCGTGCCCCCGAGGCTCAAACACACAAAGGCGTCCCCCCGAGGCTCAAACACACAAAGGCGCGCCCCCGAGGCTCAAACACACAAAGGCGTCCCCCCCGAGGCTCAAACACACAAAGGCGTCCCCCCCGAGGCTCAAACACACAAAGGCGTCCCCCCCGAGGCTCAAACACACAAAGGCGTCCCCCCCGAGGCACAAAGGCGTGCCCCCCGAGGCTCAAACACACAAAGGCGTGCCCCCGAGGCTCAAACACACAAAGGCGTGCCCCCGAGGCTCAAACACACAAAGGCGTGCCCCCGAGGCTCAAACACACAAAGGCGTCCCCCCCGAGGCTCAAACACACAAAGGCGTCCCCCCCGAGGCTCAAACACACAAAGGCGTGCCCCCGAGGCTCAAACACACAAAGGCGTCCCCCCCGAGGCTCAAACACACAAAGGCGTCCCCCCCGAGGCTCAAACACACAAAGGCGTCCCCCCGAGGCTCAAACACACAAAGGCGTCCCCCCCGAGGCTCAAACACACAAAGGCGTGCCCCCCGAGGCTCAAACACACAAAGGCGTGCCCCCGAGGCTCAAACACACAAAGGCGTCCCCCCCGAGGCTCAAACACACAAAGGCGTCCCCCCGAGGCTCAAACACACAAAGGCGTCCCCCCCGAGGTTCAAACACACAAAGGCGTGCCCCCCGAGGCTCAAACACACGTGTGTATGTATAGACATCACCAAAAGTATTGGGACGCCGGCCTTTACACACACATGACCTTTAATGACCCCCCAGTCTTAGTCCGGAGGGTTCAATATTGAGTTGGCTCCGCCCCCCTTGCAGCTATAACACCTTCACCTCTTCTGGGAAGGCCGCCCACAAGGTTTAGGGGTGTGTCTATGGGAAGGCCGTCCACAATGTTTAGGGGTGTGTCTATGGGAAGGCCGTCCACAAGGTTTAGGGGTGTGTCTATGGGAAGGCAGTCCACAAGGTTTAGGAGTGTGTCTATGGGAAGGACGTCCACAAGGTTTAGGGGTGTGTCTATGGGAAGTCTGTCCACAAGGTTTAGGGGTGTGTCTATGGGAAGGCCGCCCACAAGGTTTAGGGGTGTGTCTATGGGAAGGCCGTCCACAATGTTTAGGGGTGTGTCTATGGGAAGGCCGTCCACAAGGTTTAGGGGTGTGTCTATGGGAAGGCCGTCCACAAGGTTTAGGGGTGTGTCTATGGGAAGGCAGTCCACAAGGTTTAGGAGTGTGTCTATGGGAAGGACGTCCACAAGGTTTAGGGGTGTGTCTATGGGAAGGCCGTCCACAAGGTTTAGGGGTGTGTCTATGGGAAGGCAGTCCACAAGGTTTAGGAGTGTGTCTATGGGAAGGACGTCCACAAGGTTTAGGGGTGTGTCTATGGGAAGGCCGTCCACAAGGTTTAGGGGTGTGTCTATGGGAAGGACGTCCACAAGGTTTAGGGGTGTGTCTATGGGAAGGCCGTCCACAAGGTTTAGGGGTGTGTCTATGGGAAGGACGTCCACAAGGTTTAGGGGTGTGGCTATGGGAAGGCCGTCCACAAGGTTTAGGGGTGTGGCTATGGGAAGGCCGTCCACTAGGTTTAGGGGTGTGTCTATGGGAAGGCCGTCCACAAGGTTTAGGGGTGTGTCTATGGGAAGGCCGTCCACAAGGTTTAGGGGTGTGTCTATGGGAAGGCCGTCCACAAGGTTTAGGGGTGTGTCTATGGGAAGGACGTCCACAAGGTTTAGGGGTGTGGCTATGGGAAGGCCGTCCACAAGGTTTAGGGGTGTGGCTATGGGAAGGCCATCCACTAGGTTTAGGGGTGTGTCTATGGGAAGGCCGTCCACAAGGTTTAGGGGTGTGTCTATGGGAAGGCCGTCCACAAGGTTTAGGGGTGTGTCTATGGGAAGGCCGCCCACAAGGTTTAGGGGTGTGTCTATGGGAAGGCCGCCCACAAGGTTTAGGGGTGTGTCTATGGGAAGGCGGTCCACAAGGTTTAGGGGTGTGTCTATGGGAAGGCTGTCCACAAGGTTTAGGGGTGTGTCTATGGGAAGGTCTGTCCACAAGGTTTAGGGGTGTGTCTATGGGAAGGCCGTCCACAAGGTTTAGGGGTGTGTCTATGGGAAGGCCGTCCACAAGGTTTAGGGGTGTGTCTATGGGAAGGCCGTCCACAAGGTTTAGGGGTGTGTCTATGGGAAGGCCGTCCACAAGGTTTAGGGGTGTGTCTATGGGAAGGCCGTCCACAAGGTTTAGGGGTGTGTCTATGGGAAGGCCGTCCACAAGGTTTAGGGGTGTGTCTATGGGAAGGCCGTCCACAAGGTTTAGGGGTGTGTCTATGGGAAGGCCGTCCACAAGGTTTAGGGGTGTGTCTATGGGAAGGCCGTCCACAAGGTTTAGGGGTGTGTCTATGGGAAGGTCTGTCCACAAGGTTTAGGGGTGTGTCTATGGGAAGGTCTGTCCACAAGGTTTAGGGGCGTGTCTATGGGAAGGTCTGTCCACAAGGTTTAGGGGTGTGTCTATGGGAAGGTCTGTCCACAAGGTTTAGGGGTGTGTCTATGGGAAGGCCGTCCACAAGGTTTAGGGGTGTGTCTATGGGAAGGCAGTCCACAAGGTTTAGGGGTGTGTCTATGGAAAGGCCGTCCACAAGGTTTAGGGGTGTGTCTATGGGAAGGCCGTCCACAAGGTTTAGGGGTGTGTCTATGGGAAGGCAGTCCACAAGGTTTAGGGGTGTGTCTATGGGAAGGCCGTCCACAAGGTTTAGGAGTGTGTCTATGGGAAGGCCGTCCACAAGGTTTAGGGGTGTGTCTATGGGAAGGCCGTCCACAAGGTTTAGGGGTGTGTCTATGGGAAGGCCGTCCACAAGGTTTAGGGGTGTGTCTATGGGAAGGCCGTCCACAAGGTTTAGGGGTGTGTCTATGGGAAGGCCGTCCACAAGGTTTAGGGGTGTGTCTATGGGAAGGCCGTCCACAAGGTTTAGGGGTGTGTCTATGGGAAGGCCGCCCACAAGGTTTAGGGGTGTGTCTATGGGAAGGTCTGTCCACAAGGTTTAGGGGTGTGTCTATGGGAAGGCCGTCCACAAGGTTTAGGGGTGTGTCTATGGGAAGGCCGTCCACAAGGTTTAGGGGTGTGTCTATGGGAAGGCCGTCCACAAGGTTTAGGGGTGTGTCTATGGGAAGGCCGTCCACAAGGTTTAGGGGTGTGTCTATGGGAAGGCCGTCCACAAGGTTTAGGGGTGTGTCTATGGGAAGGCAGTCCACAAGGTTTAGGGGTGTGTCTATGGGAAGGCCGTCCACAAGGTTTAGGGGTGTGTCTATGGGAAGGCCGTCCACAAGGTTTAGGGGTGTGTCTATGGGAAGGCCGTCCACAAGGTTTAGGGGTGTGTCTATGGGAAGGCCGTCCACAAGGTTTAGGGGTGTGTCTATGGGAAGGCCGTCCACAAGGTTTAGGGGTGTGTCTATGGGAAGGCCGTCCACAAGGTTTAGGGGTGTGTCTATGGGAAGGCCGTCCACAAGGTTTAGGGGTGTGTCTATGGGAAGGCCGTCCACAAGGTTTAGGGGTGTGTCTATGGGAAGGCCGTCCACAAGGTTTAGGGGTGTGTCTATGGGAAGGCCGTCCACAAGGTTTAGGGGTGTGTCTATGGGAAGGCCGTCCACAAGGTTTAGGGGTGTGTCTATGGGAAGGCTGTCCACAAGGTTTAGGGGTGTGTCTATGGGAAGGCTGTCCACAAGGTTTAGGGGTGTGTCTATGGGAAGGCCGTCCACAAGGTTTAGGGGTGTGTCTATGGGAAGGCCGTCCACAAGGTTTAGGGGTGTGTCTATGGGAAGGCCGTCCACAAGGTTTAGGGGTGTGTCTATGGGAAGGCCGTCCACAAGGTTTAGGGGTGTGTCTATGGGAAGGCCGTCCACAAGGTTTAGGGGTGTGTCTATGGGAAGGCCGTCCACAAGGTTTAGGGGTGTGTCTATGGGAAGGCCGTCCACAAGGTTTAGGGGTGTGTCTATGGGAAGGCCGTCCACAAGGTTTAGGGGTGTGTCTATGGGAAGGCCGTCCACAAGGTTTAGGGGTGTGTCTATGGGAAGGCCGTCCACAAGGTTTAGGGGTGTGTCTATGGGAAGGCCGTCCACAAGGTTTAGGGGTGTGTCTATGGGAAGGCCGTCCACAAGGTTTAGGGGTGTGTCTATGGGAAGGCCGTCCACAAGGTTTAGGGGTGTGTCTATGGGAAGGCCGTCCACAAGGTTTAGGGGTGTGTCTATGGGAAGGCCGTCCACAAGGTTTAGGGGTGTGTCTATGGGAAGGCCGTCCACAAGGTTTAGGGGTGTGTCTATGGGAAGGCCGTCCACAAGGTTTAGGGGTGTGTCTATGGGAAGGCCGTCCACAAGGTTTAGGGGTGTGTCTATGGGAAGGCCGTCCACAAGGTTTAGGGGTGTGTCTATGGGAAGGCCGTCCACAAGGTTTAGGGGTGTGTCTATGGGAAGGCTGTCCACAAGGTTTAGGGGTGTGTCTATGGGAAGGCTGTCCACAAGGTTTAGGGGTGTGTCTATGGGAAGGTCTGTCCACAAGGTTTAGGGGTGTGTCTATGGGAAGGCTGTCCACAAGGTTTAGGGGTGTGTCTATGGGAAGGCTGTCCACAAGGTTTAGGGGTGTGTCTATGGGAAGGTCTGTCCACAAGGTTTAGGGGTGTGTCTATGGGAAGGCCGTCCACAAGGTTTAGGGGTGTGTCTATGGGAAGGCCGCCCACAAGGTTTAGGGGTGTGTCTATGGGAAGGCCGCCCACAAGGTTTAGGGGTGTGTCTATGGGAAGGCCGCCCACAAGGTTTAGGGGTGTGTCTATGGGAAGGCCGCCCACAAGGTTTAGGGGTGTGTCTATGGGAAGGCCGCCCACAAGGTTTAGGGGTGTGTCTATGGGAAGGCCGCCCACAAGGTTTAGGGGTGTGTCTATGGGAAGGCCGTCCACAAGGTTTAGGGGTGTGTCTATGGGAAGGCCGCCCACAAGGTTTAGGGGTGTGTCTATGGGAAGGCCGTCCACAAGGTTTAGGGGTGTGTCTATGGGAAGGTCTGTCCACAAGGTTTAGGGGTGTGTCTATGGGAAGGCCGTCCACAAGGTTTAGGGGTGTGTCTATGGGAAGGCCGTCCACAAGGTTTAGGGGTGTGTCTATGGGAAGGCCGTCCACAAGGTTTAGGGGTGTGTCTATGGGAAGGCCGTCCACAAGGTTTAGGGGTGTGTCTATGGGAAGGTCTGTCCACAAGGTTTAGGGGTGTGTCTATGGGAAGGCCGTCCACAAGGTTTAGGGGTGTGTCTATGGGAAGGCCGTCCACAAGGTTTAGGGGTGTGTCTATGGGAAGGCAGTCCACAAGGTTTAGGGGTGTGTCTATGGGAAGGCCGTCCACAAGGTTTAGGGGTGTGTCTATGGGAAGGCAGTCCACAAGGTTTAGGGGTGTGTCTATGGGAAGGCCGTCCACAAGGTTTAGGGGTGTGTCTATGGGAAGGCCGTCCACAAGGTTTAGGGGTGTGTCTATGGGAAGGCAGTCCACAAGGTTTAGGGGTGTGTCTATGGGAAGGCCGTCCACAAGGTTTAGGAGTGTGTCTATGGGAAGGCCGTCCACAAGGTTTAGGGGTGTGTCTATGGGAAGGCCGTCCACAAGGTTTAGGGGTGTGTCTATGGGAAGGCCGTCCACAAGGTTTAGGGGTGTGTCTATGGGAAGGCCGTCCACAAGGTTTAGGGGTGTGTCTATGGGAAGGCCGTCCACAAGGTTTAGGGGTGTGTCTATGGGAAGGCCGTCCACAAGGTTTAGGGGTGTGTCTATGGGAAGGCCGCCCACAAGGTTTAGGGGTGTGTCTATGGGAAGGCCGCCCACAAGGTTTAGGGGTGTGTCTATGGGAAGGCCGTCCACAAGGTTTAGGGGTGTGTCTATGGGAAGGCCGTCCACAAGGTTTAGGGGTGTGTCTATGGGAAGGCCGTCCACAAGGTTTAGGGGTGTGTCTATGGGAAGGCCGTCCACAAGGTTTAGGGGTGTGTCTATGGGAAGGCCGTCCACAAGGTTTAGGGGTGTGTCTATGGGAAGGCCGTCCACAAGGTTTAGGGGTGTGTCTATGGGAAGGCCGCCCACAAGGTTTAGGGGTGTGTCTATGGGAAGGCTGTCCACAAGGTTTAGGGGTGTGTCTATGGGAAGGTCTGTCCACAAGGTTTAGGGGTGTGTCTATGGGAAGGCCGTCCACAAGGTTTAGGGGTGTGTCTATGGGAAGGCCGTCCACAAGGTTTAGGGGTGTGTCTATGGGAAGGCTGTCCACAAGGTTTAGGGGTGTGTCTATGGGAAGGTCTGTCCACAAGGTTTAGGGGTGTGTCTATGGGAAGGCCGTCCACAAGGTTTAGGGGTGTGTCTATGGGAAGGCCGCCCACAAGGTTTAGGGGTGTGTCTATGGGAAGGCCGCCCACAAGGTTTAGGGGTGTGTCTATGGGAAGGCCGCCCACAAGGTTTAGGGGTGTGTCTATGGGAAGGCCGCCCACAAGGTTTAGGGGTGTGTCTATGGGAAGGCCGCCCACAAGGTTTAGGGGTGTGTCTATGGGAAGGCCGTCCACAAGGTTTAGGGGTGTGTCTATGGGAAGGCCGCCCACAAGGTTTAGGGGTGTGTCTATGGGAAGGCCGTCCACAAGGTTTAGGGGTGTGTCTATGGGAAGGTCTGTCCACAAGGTTTAGGGGTGTGTCTATGGGAAGGCCGTCCACAAGGTTTAGGGGTGTGTCTATGGGAAGGCCGTCCACAAGGTTTAGGGGTGTGTCTATGGGAAGGCCGTCCACAAGGTTTAGGGGTGTGTCTATGGGAAGGTCTGTCCACAAGGTTTAGGGGTGTGTCTATGGGAAGGCCGTCCACAAGGTTTAGGGGTGTGTCTATGGGAAGGCCGTCCACAAGGTTTAGGGGTGTGTCTATGGGAAGGCAGTCCACAAGGTTTAGGGGTGTGTCTATGGGAAGGCCGTCCACAAGGTTTAGGGGTGTGTCTATGGGAAGGCCGTCCACAAGGTTTAGGGGTGTGTCTATGGGAAGGCAGTCCACAAGGTTTAGGAGTGTGTCTATGGGAAGGCCGTCCACAAGGTTTAGGAGTGTGTCTATGGGAAGGCCGTCCACAAGGTTTAGGGGTGTGTCTATGGGAAGGCCGTCCACAAGGTTTAGGGGTGTGTCTATGGGAAGGCCGTCCACAAGGTTTAGGGGTGTGTCTATGGGAAGGCCGTCCACAAGGTTTAGGGGTGTGTCTATGGGAAGGCCGTCCACAAGGTTTAGGGGTGTGTCTATGGGAAGGCCGTCCACAAGGTTTAGGGGTGTGTCTATGGGAAGGCCGTCCACAAGATTTAGGGGTGTGTCTATGGGAAGGCCGTCCACAAGGTTTAGGGGTGTGTCTATGGGAAGGCCGTCCACAAGGTTTAGGGGTGTGTCTATGGGAAGGCCGTCCACAAGGTTTAGGGGTGTGTCTATGGGAAGGCCGTCCACAAGGTTTAGGGGTGTGTCTATGGGAAGGCCGCCCACAAGGTTTAGGGGTGTGTCTATGGGAAGGCTGTCCACAAGGTTTAGGGGTGTGTCTATGGGAAGGTCTGTCCACAAGGTTTAGGGGTGTGTCTATGGGAAGGCCGTCCACAAGGTTTAGGGGTGTGTCTATGGGAAGGCCGTCCACAAGGTTTAGGGGTGTGTCTATGGGAAGGCTGTCCACAAGGTTTAGGGGTGTGTCTATGGGAAGGTCTGTCCACAAGGTTTAGGGGTGTGTCTATGGGAAGGCCGTCCACAAGGTTTAGGGGTGTGTCTATGGGAAGGCCGTCCACAAGGTTTAGGGGTGTGTCTATGGGAAGGCAGTCCACAAGGTTTAGGGGTGTGTCTATGGGAAGGCCGTCCACAAGGTTTAGGGGTGTGTCTATGGGAAGGCCGTCCACAAGGTTTAGGGGTGTGTCTATGGGAAGGCCGTCCACAAGGTTTAGGGGTGTGTCTATGGGAAGGCAGTCCACAAGGTTTAGGGGTGTGTCTATGGGAAGGTCGTCCACAAGGTTTAGGAGTGTGTCTATGGGAAGGCCGTCCACAAGGTTTAGGGGTGTGTCTATGGGAAGGCCGTCCACAAGGTTTAGGGGTGTGTCTATGGGAAGGCCGTCCACAAGGTTTAGGGGTGTGTCTATGGGAAGGCCGTCCACAAGGTTTAGGGGTGTGTCTATGGGAAGGCCGTCCACAAGGTTTAGGGGTGTGTCTATGGGAAGGCCGTCCACAAGGTTTAGGGGTGTGTCTATGGGAAGGCCGTCCACAAGGTTTAGGGGTGTGTCTATGGGAAGGTCGTCCACAAGGTTTAGGGGTGTGTCTATGGGAAGGCAGTCCACAAGGTTTAGGGGCGTGTCTATGGGAAGGCCGTCCACAAGGTTTAGGGGTGTGTCTATGGGAAGGCCGTCCACAAGGTTTAGGGGTGTGTCTATGGGAAGGCCGTCCACAAGGTTTAGGGGTGTGTCTATGGGAAGGCCGTCCACAAGGTTTAGGGGTGTGTCTATGGGAAGGCCGTCCACAAGGTTTAGGGGTGTGTCTATGGGAAGGCCGTCCACAAGGTTTAGGGGTGTGTCTATGGGAAGGCCGTCCACAAGGTTTAGGGGTGTGTCTATGGGAAGGCCGTCCACAAGGTTTAGGGGTGTGTCTATGGGAAGGCCGTCCACAAGGTTTAGGGGTGTGTCTATGGGAAGGCCATCCACAAGGTTTAGGGGTGTGTCTATGGGAATGTTTGACCATTCTTCTAGAAGAGTATTTCACTGATGTTGGATGAGAAGACCTGTCTCACAGTCTCCACTCTAATTCATCCCAAAGGTGTTCTATGGGGTTGAGGTCAGGACTCTGTGCAGGACAGTCATATTCCTCCACCCCAAACTCAATCATCCATGTCTTTATGGACTGGTCCAAATCATTTGTGGGGGGAGATTATGGTGAAATAATCTATCCCGTTTTGTAAACGCTGTAAATTTTGTGCAAACCAACCCATAAACGCTTATTGCGATTTTCTTTACCAATAATACGTAGAAGACGACGTATCGGCCT